>NW_022196900.1:9038176-9043710 GCF_008632895.1 Mastomys coucha
AAAAAAAAAAAAAAAAAAAAATCAATAAAAACATTGTTGGTAGAAAAAGACACTAATTCCTCAAGTCAAGTTTGAGAGTGGTGATTTTTTTTCTTCAGGAAACCTTTCCATTTTCTGCATACTCCAGAGCATGTTGGAGAGAATCCTCTGCAAAATGAGTCACACCTTGAAGGAAAAAAAAATAACAACAGACAAACGGACACAGGGAAGCCAGTGTCTTTGGAGGAATGGACAAGGTACTGGACCCTTAGTTCTTAGGAGCTGCCCCCCACATCTCTATCCTCCTTAGTTCTTAGGAGCTGCTCCCCACATCTCTATCCTCCATAGTTCTTAGGAGCTGCCCCCAACATCTCTATCCTCCTTAGTTCTTAGGAGCTGCCTCCCACATCTCTATCCTCCATAGTTCTTAGGAGCTGCCCCCCACATCTCTATCCTCCAGGCTGCCCTGCTCCATCCTCCTGTCTCCTCTCCCTCCACTGAGCATCTCTCCTTCAGTGCCCTCCTCATTCTTACTGCCTCTTACTCCCCTCAAACCTCATTTCTGGTTGCCCCCTTTCTGCTCTCACTCCCTGATTCCCACATTCTCTTGTATCACTGGGGTAAGAAGAGGAAGAACCTTTCTGTTCTTCCAAGATTTCCCTAAATGAACCATGATTTTTTTTATTTTGTTTTGTTTTGTTTTTGACCAGTGGGCAATAAAATTAGACAGAATGGCAAGTAATTGAGACCTCTTAGTGTGTAAATATTACTCAGGCTAAACTATTAGAAAACTGGTGAGCATTGTATAGCAGTGTTCTTGCATTCAAATGTGTACATTTGGGTACACTGGCTAGTTGGGTATATTGCTTTTATTCTTCGTAGCTACATGTATCACATTCTCTATTTCTGTACTTGTCAAGTTCCCTTTGCAATGTTTTGTTTAATCAGAACATGGTGGGTACACATCTATTACCCCAGCCCTCTGATGGCTCAGCTAGAAGGAACTGAAAGTTTGGGGCCAGCCTGGGTTACATTAGTACACTGCTTCAAAGACACACAGACAGACGGACAGACAGACAGACAGACAGACAGACAGACAGATAGGCAGGCAGACATACTCAGACACACACACAGAGTCACATGCACATACACACAAGCTAAAAATAAAATGTTAACCATTATGTATCTTCAACATGCATACACATCTACTCATCTCTTCCAAAAACAGGGATTTGGAAGGAAAGGTAGCTGTTGCCTAGTCTCACCCGATAGTCTGCTGGTTAACATTTGTCTCTGGGCCAATAAGGAAACAATATAGCACGAATTTCTTGGGAGTAGCTATATCTAAATGCCATATTAAGTAAGTCAAAATGGTATCCTGCATTTTGTCTTTAGAAGCGACTTGAAATCAAGACAAACCTTGTATTTGCATTAGCTTAGTTGATTGGCTGGTTGGTTCCTTAGCCTCCCAAGTGCTGGGATGAGAGTCAGACACCTCTAGGCCTCGCTATGGTGTAGATCTGACTTTTGGAGTAAAAGGTCCATCTCCAGTCTGGATAGAAACTGACAAGGACAAGATTAGTCTACCTAGAATACATTAGCCAAGAAATGAAGAAGATACTGGAATCGGTTACATTATACAAGCAAGTCTTTCCAGACAAAAATTTGAAAAAAAATGTTCAGAATTATGCTTAAAGTATAATAAGTTCCAAAGAAGCACATTAAAACAGTCCTATGAAGTAGGATGGCAGCCAAACAGCCAAAACATATATATCACCAGCAGGGTTTGGTGACTAGAGTGACTGATGAATATGTTTGGAACTTCAAGGTTAGACAGTTTTACCCTCTAACAGATTAGTGGACTGGCTTCTGTCATTCACTAGTTTCCTAATTTCTCCTCTGGATATCAACTTCTGGCCCACCAGCTAGATAGCTTTCCAACTCCTAACCTAAGAAAGTTCCAGTTATCAGTGCTAGAGTATGAAGAAACTGTCATTAATATTGATTACAAATAATTACTGATGATCCTTTCAGAGGCAATGTTTATTATTTAGTCAACTTGTTCAAAACTAAAATGAACTAAACACATCACTTTTGATTTAAATGTTCTAATACAGAAAAACACATTGGAAACATCAGGTAAACCCACCTAGGCACTAAAGCACAAGAATGGAGAGCTCTGGGTGAGCCCGGGCCAGACAGGGAGACCCTGTAACGGAAGTGGGAAGGAGGAAGCAAAATCTGAAACACAAACTAGAAATCAATAGCCATTATTGCAATACCCATGAATTATCTTCTAATCCTTTTGTCCATACTTTATTCTATCTGTGCTAAGGTAGGAGCTGGGTCAGTAGCTAAGTTGGGAAAGTTCTTGCCTAGCATTCATGAGGCCTTACATTCAATCCCCAGCGCCACACAAAACTGAGTAGGGTGGAGTACACATATAATTCTGTCAGCACTTGAAGGTAGAGACAGGAAGGCCAGAAATTCAAAGTCTTCTTTGAGCCGGGCGGTGGTGGCGCACGCCTTTAACCCCAGCACTTGGGAGGCAGAGGCAGGCGGATTTCTGAGTTCGAGGCCAGCCTGGTCTACAGAGTGAGTTCCAGGACAGCCAAGGCTACACAGAGAAACCCTGTCTCAAAAAAAAAAAAACCAAAAAAAAAAAAAAAATCAAAGTCTTCTTTGACAGCATAGTGAGTTTGAGGGTCTGGACCAAATGAGACCTTCTGTATTTAAAAAAAATTAAGTGAAAAACAAGGAATTGAATTAATCTCTAAATCCCAGTGACCTAACACCACAAAGCATATTTTCTCTCTTACTACCTGTTGACCAGACTAGTAGGGGTTTAGTCCCTCAAGACCTAGGCTAATGTACACTCCACAAGATACTAATGTAGCTGTATCCCCTTTAAGACCCAAGAACAGCTTAAGGATTCATCCACTCTTCTATGGTCCGTCCTAGAATGAGGCTCCTTTCCCCAACCACAGCCCATGGGCTAGAGCTACTGATGTAAGTACAGATAAAGGGAGGTAGAGAATGCTAAAGACCTGGAGTGGAATTCTTAGTGAGTGTGGCTCTCCTTGCCATGCACACACAGAAAATCATACCACATGAACCGTTTCATTCCTCTCTTCCTTGTGTTTTTTTTTCCCCCTCACAGGCTTCCCACACACCCATAGTTAAATCTCTTCATAAGCACAAAGGGACAGCTGTCTGCTATCAAGTTATTGTTTCACTGTTACAAATATTGTTTTCTTTGATGTCCTCCAGTGGTTGCACCAGGCCCCAGACATCCACATAGCCTCCACTGGAATCCCAGACCACAGACATCTACGTGAACCTCCAGCTTCAACAGGTCCTGGGACAGCAGACACTGGATACCAACGTGGTCTTCATGGACCATCGAGGTCTTTTGAGGAATTCTAATACAGAAGATGAGTTGATCTTCAATTCAAACATCCTTGTTTGTTTTCTGTTTATCTTCTTCTTCTTATCCTCCTCCTCCTCCTTTTCCTCCTCCTCCTCCTTCATTTTTGATAGGGAATTCACAAGGGTGAGGGGGGCAGACCTGGGAGGACTGGGGAGTGAGTGTAATCATGATATAAAATTCCCAAATAATAAAAAAAAATCTATGTTGAAAAAAAAATAAAAAGAAATGTTGCTTTTTGCCATGTGTTTTCATGAGTATCTAACATGCATTTCTCACTTAATGCATATAATTAGCCTATAAGGAAGATACATAGGATAGTGCTGGGTATACTATTTATGGAATTGAACAGAGATGCCCTTTGAACTGAAGTTACTTTTCCAAGGCCTCACTGTTAGTAAGTCACATAGTAGGGTTCAGGATTTTCAGAGTGTAAAAAACCTATCCTGGTTTTCTTTGTGACTTAAAGACCTGTGGTCTGGAAGGAATCTAGTGACAGTGGGCTGGCTCTGAGAAACATGGCCTATGTAGCAGCTTAGGAGGAAAGCAGATGCATGGGAGTCATCTTTTAAAAAGATGAGTTCATTAGTGTTGGATGGTTCATTCAACCCAAAGGGAGAAGAGAAAGAAAAGAATGTTACCAAGATCTGAAGGGAACACAGACATGAAAATTACCCTTTTACTGGAGTGTTGTTCATGAGTTACTTCTAGAAATGAAATGGCTCTGTATTATAAAGTAATACAAAATCAATTAGAGAGAAAAATTTTTAAAAGATCTGTGCTCTGAGTGTGGGATATACCACTGCAGTAAGAGTGACAGGGCTGAGAAAGATTTCCACAAAAAATGGGAATGGTCCAATCATGGCCAGTAATCTGGAGATGGTAAGAACTACGGGACCAAACAGAAGGCTGGTAACATTTTCCATGGCTGGGACTTGATGGGAGAACCTGTGTTTAGCATGCTTGAAGCTATGAGTCCAATTCACAGCACAAAATTAAAAATAAAGCAAATTTACATCCTTTTTCTTTTTCTGTGAGATCTTTGGAAAGATAGTTGGTCTCTTTGAATTCATTAAAGTCCCTGGATCCTTAGACCATTTGAGAGGGTGATGAGCCCAAGGATATAAATACTATTGCTACTCCAGAAACTTGAAATTAAGCCATACTTCAATAAGGAATAGAAAAAATAATAAAAAAAACTCTGAAATTAAGTATTCATAGATTACTTAATATGTGTTCTCTGTTTAAAATGACCCTAGTTATACAGTCTTTAATGCTTTGATATATTCTTGTCTTGTCAATAATTCTACAAATTGTAGGACTGATTATGTATTATCATATACCTTCAAACTAGTAATGAACTAATAGAGTTACATTTTTAAAATGCTAATCTCAGAGTCATTTAAATATTGCCATCACAATTGTACTCTAAGATAGCAAACTAAACACACACCGAGTTTTTTCTCAACAAAGCTACTTCAAAAGTTATCACAGGGCCAGTAGACATGTAATGAATTTTAATAGTTGTCCTAGCTAGTTTTACATCACATAACACCAGCTATAGTCATCTGAGAGGAGGAAACCTCAATTGAGAAAATGCCTCCCTAAGAGCAGGATATAGACAAGCCTGAAACAGTACTTATTAATTTGTGATTAATGGGAGAGATCTCAGTCCAATGTGGGTAGTGCCATCTCTGGACTGGTGGTCCTGGGTTCTATTAGAAAGCAGGGTGAGCAAGCCGAGAGGAGCAAGCCATTAAGCAGCATTCCTACATGGCCTCTGCATCAACTTCTGTCTCTAGGTTCATCTCTTGTTTGAGTTTCTGCCCTGACTTCCTGGGATGATGAACAGTGGTATGGAAGTGTGGAATTGTGGAAGTCACATAAACCCTTTCCTCTTCAAGTTGCTTCGGTCATGGTGCTTCATCACAGCAATAGTAACCCTAACTGGGACAACAATCGTTAGCAAGATAGTAAGGTATTGCTGTGACAGACCTGACCGTGTTGTTTTGAGAAGGATTGTGGAAGGTCTTTGGAACTTGGGAGTAGAAAAGTAATTGAGTCACAAAAGAACAAATACGGTATGCACTCTCTGATAAATGGTTATTAGTGCAGAAGTCTGGAATAC
>NW_022196900.1:9044260-9049347 GCF_008632895.1 Mastomys coucha
AAAAAAAAAAAAAAGAAAAGTAATTGAGTATTCGAAAGCTTGGTGGGCTTCTCTGTGAGAGCTTGGGAGCCAAACGTTGAGAGAAATGGAAGCAATGGAGCTTGGCTTGAGAAGTTCCAGAGTGGTGTTTTGAGAGGCACATAAAGACTCTATAATGGCCACTGCAAATTTTGAGTTCAGAATGTGTGGTTCTGATCAGCTGCAGCTGATGAATCAACTATAATTAATAAGATACCAGAACTACTGATGTGAAACTTTTTCTTTGTTGAGCAAATCAAAATCAAGACTGGTCACCTGGAGTTGAGAAATTAGGGGTGAGTAAGAAGAGATCATCTTTGAGGTAAAATCTTTTGGGAAGTGTTTTTCAAGAGTCAGCACACAGAGGCTGTGTTCCAGGGGAGGCTAAGGTTGTACCATGGGCTGGCAGCCCAACTTGGTAGTTTAAGAGTTAGCCACATGATACTGACTTTGAAGGCATGAAGATCACCTGGGGTTTGGCACTTGAGAGGACAAAAAAGACCACTGGTGAAGCTGCAGCCTCAACAGCAGTTGAAAGCCTAGGATTGAAGGAGTCATACAGAGAAGGTGAGCCTTGTTGGCACCATGCAGAGAGCACACGAGATGCTACTGGTGAAAGTGCAGCCCCGTTGCAGCAGAGAACCAGTATTTTGGAGATGCCACTACCTAGGATAACAACAACAAAGACAATAGTCGTGGAGTGGAGCTGGCTTCTGCCCAGAAGACAAGCTTTGTGTGTTGTTGAGGGCCAGGCCTGCGAAATGACGCAAGCCCTTTGGAGAAGCCCAGAAGATGGGGAGTGAATCCTAGGCATTGGACATGGAGTGACTTACACTGCTAGAATTTGGTTTTGCTCTGTTCAGATTGTAACTGTGCCTTGGTCCTTCCCTCTTGAAGTAAGAAAGTATTTAGTTTGTTTTCTGTTTTATAAGGGTCCACAGTTGAGAGACTTCATTTAAAAAAGAGATTTTGTATTTTAAAAAGAGAGTAGATGTTTTTAAAGAGACAACCTTTGAAGCGTTTGAATTTGTAAGGTTGTGGCTCAACAGTGATGTGGTTGGGTGTCAAGTTGACAAAGGGTCAGTTGTGCAATAGCAGCCCTAACTAAAAAAAACTAACAAAATTCTTTTTCTCCGCATATGAGGTTGGTAAAGAAGGCCCCAGAGACCCTCAAAACAATATAGATTATTGCCATTGTTGTTTGCCCTCCAGAACTAGATGATAAGACCCCATGGCTGAAGACATCACACATTTAGGTTGCAGAACATAAAGAGATCAAACTGGAACTGAGCTGGCAGTGTCCTCCCTGCTGGGTGGATTTCACAGTACTAGAAGGTGCTACGGAAGCTGCTGGAGAGAGTTCACTAATGGTCACAATCAGCTGTGAACCTCACCAATCATAATAGCAGGTTTCAGGGCATGTGTCCACTGGTACAGTAGAGGGATGACTATTACAGATGTAACCAACCACCTTCTGATTGGATGAGGCCCACTCCATAGGCAGGAATTCTACAAACCTAGTAGAGGACCAACAGCTGGGGAGATCAGAGGCCCTGGAGGGTAAACCGTGACTGTTGTCTTGGCAACTGGACACGGTGCCAAACTGTCTTCTAAATAACTTATGCTTATGCAAGTAGATTGATGCTGTTCTCAGCCTTGATCAGAGAAGCTCTCCTTTGTAATGATCAGCAGTTATAACAAAGATCCACAGTCAGCTAACAAGTGCTAAGAACAAATGACTGTGGAGAATGCATCCCTAAACAGGACGCCCATTTTAACTCACCCAAACACTCTGAGAATAACATGGAAGGAATGGATGGACAGAGCGTGAGAGTAAGAGGCCAGGAAGGAGTGCTGAAAAACTACCTTCTGGGTGTGCTATGCTGCTGTACCCAAGAACTCAGCGCCGCTGGGACTACTGCACAAGACGTGCATAAGACTGGACCCATCACTGTTTCAGCATGCATGGAGGAGGGGCTTATGAGGCCTGTCCTTCCAAATGGTTGCTGGAGGAAGGTGTATATGTCAACGGTTCTCAACCTTCCTACTGCCGCCTCCCTGGTGTTGTGACCCCCAACCGTCGAATTATTTGTTGCTATTTCATAACCATAACTTTGCTACTGTTATGAATTGTATTGTAAATATCTGATATGCAGGATAAATGCAGGGGGTCATGACCCACAGGTTGAGAAAGGCTGTCATAAGTAGTTGTTTCCACTGCGAAGTTGCCTATAGTCTAGTAAATAACCTCCCACTCCTGCTCATGCGAGCACAACAGTTCTACTCAGTAAGTCAAGTGAAAGAACTCAGAAATGAAAGTAGGAGGGTTGCTCGTCAGGAAAAGGAAGAGTTTTAGCAGGAAAGAGAGGGCTGTGAGAGCAGAAAATGGGAGGGGAAAATGACCAAAATTTCATTATATACTCATGAAATTTTCCAAAGAAAGTAAAAACAAAAGAACCTTTGAGACAAGGCTTTGTTATGTTACCCAGGCCCTAGATCTAGGGCTGGAATTACAGGCCTAGGCCACCACACACAAAGAGTCACATGTTGTTCACTGAGAAATATTTGTTTCCTAGGATAGTCATAATAAATTGTCATAGAATTAGGTGGGTTAAAACAACAGAAATATATCGTCTTACAGTTCCTGAGGCTGGACGTTCAAACTCAAGAGAGCAGTAGGACCATGTTCTTTTCAAGGGCTCCAAGGAGGATCTTGCCATGCCTCTTTCTAATGTTTGCTAATGCCCAACAATTTGGGGTTCTCCTTGATTCTTGACCACCATACCCAATCTCTGCCTCTATTGTTGTGTGGTTTTCTCCTTATATCTACTTACAAATTTCCCTCCTCTTTGAGGCACTGGAGTCTACCCAATCAAAAATCACCTCATCCTAATTTATTTGCATCTACAAAGACCCCTTCTTTAAACAAGGTCATATTTACAGGTTGCAAGAATAAAGATTTTAACATCTATGGGGGAGAACATTTGACTCACAAAGGTAGCTATAAATACATCTGTATGTCTTCCTGAAGGATATGGCCAAAGACTACAGAAAGGAAATGTAGACACATGTTGTTTCCAACTCTGGTGGGTCAGTAGAGTTTACCAGTAGACCCCAAAAACTCTCTCCTAGGTGAAGGTTAAACACAGAGTTGCAGCCTTTCAATGGGATTAGGAGATAAAAACAGAGTGACTATCCACCTATATATCACATTTTTACCTCTTATTAATCAATTTTTTAAGGGTTCCAACTGTATGTGAGGATGCATGCCTTTAATCCCAGCACCCAGGAAGCAAACAAGTGGAGCTCTGTGACATCAAGGCCACTCTTTACAGTGAGTTCCAGGCCTGTCAGGGCCACACAGTAAGACCCACTGTCTGCCTGTCTGTCTGGACAGATAGATGGATGGATGAATGAATCAAGCAAACTCCCATACAAATAAAATTTGACAACTATGCCATTTGAAAGTTAATAACTCCTATAACTTGGACTATTGATCCTGTTTCTCTGTTTTTTTTTTTTTTAAGAGCAAAAACTGTTGTTCAATCCATGATATTTAAATGTTATTGGATCAACCATATAGTAGTCCTTGAATGAAATAATTAGCTACCAACACTGACCAGATGCTGATTATGGTAGAGATAATGGTGGTAACATTGATAACAATACATCTAAAGAGACATTGCTAAGAATTTGGTAGCCGTTGTTTTTTTATCAGATGTAATAACTTAAAAGTAGACAAATACATTCAAGTGTTTATCCCTTATATAATAAGTACAGATAGAGATCTAGAGCTTATTTTTAAAATAAAAAAAATTAAGTAAGGCTCAAAATAAATATATTCATCAAGGAACAATAGTCTTGTAACAATGTTGCCTTTAGCAGAGTACCTTGGAGTGATGAATCACTGTACTTGCTGATCTTACAAGTTCGCATGTAATTACAGAGGCATGGAAGTTGGGGGCTGGTATGGCTGTTTCACACAGAAACCTAGCAGCAGACATCTAATAAACAGAGAGGTTTGTACTCAAATTATGTAAGAATTACAACAACCCTACCAGGAAAACAAAAATCTCTAGTCAAACTGTAAACTGATTTTTCACTTCCGTTTCTGAGTCATTTATTGCAAATAGCGTCCCAAAATAAAAGCACACAATTGGGAAGGGAATCAAACTAGTTTTGTAATATATATATATATATATTACAATCGATTTCCAGAAAAACTGGATCTATCTTCCCCAGTCCCTCCCCTCTTTCCCTCTTCATATTTATACATCTGAATAGATTTGTTATATATAGTCTTTAGTGTATATGTTTACATACACACATACACAGAGAGAGAGAGAGAGAGAGAGAGAGAGATCTTAAGACAGATGCATAGATTTAATTAAGATATGCTTATATACCTAAAATTTGTGAAAAGTTTACAGGGAATATTTTTTAAAATTACTAATAATGTATTTTTCTTTTATCTTATATTAATTAAAACCTCCAGATACCAAATTTTAGTTTACATTTGAGTTTATGTCACGTAATATACACTACTCCTTTCTTTTAAAACTTAAGATCTGAATGAGGCCTCTGTTTCCCAAAGCTCACCTCTTACTGCCCTGCCATCTTGCCTGATTCCAAGGGCTAGTTGACCCTCTGTGTCCCTTTCTTCTCCACAGCCTTATTTCCACTTAACTGTGGGTTTCTCACTCAACGGTTTCTCTGTTGGAACTTGTCACCATCAAGACCTCTCAGCTTCAACTCATCATCTTTAAAATGTTGCGAGATGCCCAGTAAACTTCTACCCCGGCACCAACAAGCAAAGCAGAGAATGAAAACTCCCATTTCCAGAAGCAAACAGAATGCAAGGTCTGAACTAACAAGAGAAGCATAACTATGTCCAGCCTTCTTCTTACTTGTCTACCCTCTTAGGGCTTGAAAGTCCAGCCACTAGGACATCTCCAGAAGCTGGGAACTGTACCTTCTGGGTAGTCAGTCTATGATACCCATGTTGCCAGGCTTTGGAAACAAGTCCTCCCTATTTTCCATCCTATCTTGAACCTAATAATAAAAAAAAA
>NW_022196900.1:9049357-9081644 GCF_008632895.1 Mastomys coucha
AAAAAAAAACCTCTGCTACCTTAGGTAAGGCAAAAAACTCTCCATTCCACAAATCCTAGAAATGTCAAAGCTCCAGAAATGAGTGTCTATTCTCCCTAAATCCATAGGTGCCTTCCCAGGTGTAGCTCTTTCTTTACTATGTCTGGTCCCCAGGCAACACAAAATCTGCCTGTTTTTCAAAGAAACATTCCATGGTTATTCATGAAACTTCAACAAGTCTGCATCCATTGATTCTAATAATTCTTCTTTTTTCCATAGTTTCCGTGAATCAAGCCTCAGCTGAACATGTTAACTCAATAGGGTTGGCATTCCTACTTGTGTTGGATGAAATCAGAAGTGTAGAGGTTTGGTGACTTAAGGTGACAAACATTCCATGCCTATCACACTACGAGACCCAGGAGCTGGCAGAAAAAAAAAAATCTATGAACTTTGCTCAAAGAAATTTATGAAACTAACTGTTGATGTTCTGCTATCTAGCAATAAATCAATGATTCCTTTGAGTCATCTACATTAGACAGACCAAGGATCCAAACGACAGCAGAGATCGGATATGTTGGTCAAAGCTGAAAAGGCTAGTTAGAGCATTCTTCTGGGAGGCTGAGCCAGCAGCATGACTTAACAGATTCAAAATTCAAACTGAGTATCACTGGGCAAGCAGGATCTTTGCCCATAGACCAGCATGCTTGACTGAAAGGAGTTACTTTATAAATAGTGTCTAGAGAAATGAGACTTCCAAGCACAGATATGAAATGGCTTAATTTCGAACACACATGCTGGCTAAATACAGTCTCATGTGTAGACAGATACATCATTGTTAGAGTGAGAAGAGAAAATCTATTAGTGAAATTAAGGAAGACACATCCTTACCAGGCTTCCTCATGTTCAGTCTCACAGTTCTGGCCCCTTGCCTTTATGTGATGGATGAAGCTGATAATAGAAGAATTACAAACTGGGTATAAGGGCAACATTTTTCACTTGGAAAATCGAATTTGCTGAATTAGCAGCTACCAGCCCATTGGACGGCAAGCACAGACATTACACTACTTGTAAGAGCAAATGCAGCAGGATAACAACTAACAACTCTAGAAAGGGTGCAGAAGCAGCTTTCTCTTCAATTCGCTCGCTGCACTGATGAGACTAAACAGAACATCCATTGTTTCTTATCAACACCCACAGTGTTATACTTTCACAGTTTATATTTTCAGGAAATGACTCGTGTGCCTAAAAGAGATGCCGTAGGTAAATTCACAATCCAGAAACTCAGTATTCACATTTCAACATCCCAGAGCACTGAACTTTGGTGTTCTTGAAATCAGTAAGTAGAAGTTATACATAACCAGAGTCCATCATGCATGAGTTTCATACATGATCATAGCAGACCTTCAGTCAGTGTGCTGTGGAAATAGAATGCAATAAGGAGGCCTGTGTATACATGTGTCTGGGCCTCACAAACAAGTTTCAGGGGGAAAACAGAGTTCACAATACCAAGCAAGCTTTTCCATGCCTAAAATCAAATATAAAAGTCATAGGTAAAAATGTACAATGGGAAAAAATAATGATAAGTAATCTTATAGTTTATGCAAGTTTTTAAAGTAGAAAACGCAAGACTCAAATGCAAAAAGACAAATACAAATGGGACAAAATAGAGTAAACATAACTGACAAAGAATCAATATGGCCGGAGAATGCACAGACTAATAGACAAGCTATAAATGGCATAAGTAAATACTTCACCAAAGTAGCAATGCCATTCACAAACACAGAAACATGTTAAATCCCACTTACCCCCCAAAAAGACTAATTCAAATAAGGTTTTTTTCTTACCCAACTAACAATACCTGTTTTCAACAATGCTTAATTATACATCAAATCTGCCAAGATCAGTAGAAAGGAGATAAAGAGAGTGAGACTTGGAGGTCATAAGAAATGTTTGAAGTCCTCTGGCATAGGAAGGACGCTGTAGGGAGCTGTCTCTCATCCTCTCCCTGAGGCAGCCCTCATTCCAACCTGCAATCCTATGTCTTGCCAGGCACCCTCCAAATGATAGTGGAGCTCATCTTTCAAGACCAAGATTTAACCATACTGTACTATACTAATCTTTAGTTAGTGACACTCTTTGACCTCAGTCCCTGAGCTTGTACCTCCTTGTCTCTTAGAGTTGCTAACTTCTGCTCAATCTTCAGAATTTGAACCCTTTCCTGCTTATGCCATTGATATATGCTCTTTCTATCTGGTAGAATGTCAAGTCCTGACCTCCCATGTCCAATCTTGACATGTTGTAGTAGGACATTAATCTAAATCGTAGAGAGGACAAAATCAGCCAACCCTACTGTATACTGTCTCTGGCCCAGCATTATACATTATTCAATGGAGTGCTCACAACTTGTGAGACCAGTGAGAAGCATCATTTCTGTTCCACCTGTGGGAAGATGGAAAGGTACTTCCCAGCCTCACATAGCTGCTGATTGCAGCCCACAATATTTTGACTCCAAGGTGCTCCCCTTTGCCTCCCCATATAATCAAAACTCTGGCTCTGGCTTTGATTATACACAACACATCTGAAGGCTGTGATTTTACTTACAGAATAAATCTTTATTATAACAAACAATTCAAATATAAAGTCTAACTGATTTTACAACATCTAGCTAGGACAATCAAATATTTCCTGGGAAACCAATCAATACTAAAGCAAACAGAGCTTGATATTATTTTTATGAACCATTATTTTCTATGACCTGTTTAAGAATAGGAATTGACAGGTTAGAACAAAGTCAAACAAACAAAAAGTCATCCCATCCCATAACACTGAATGGCCATTGACAGACAGGCAAGCACAGTCAAGTGTGTGTGTGGGGGGGGGGTGGACGTGTGTGTGTCGGGGGGGGGGTCTTCTCTGTGGCCCCAAGATGAAGACTAGAATTTATAGATGAAACTCCACACAACTCTCCATATACAGAGGGTAGACCCCTTCCTTGATCCCAGAGGGTAAAACAACCATACTGTCAACCCACCCCTTGGTTGTAGTCCATCTGAGAATAATTAGAGCCTCCAACCTCTTGGAGTGCCTTATCCACAGTGAGGACACTATCTTTACCATATTCCACAAAGCCAAGTTCCCTAAGGAGGTGGGGCATTGCCACTCCCAAACGACTCCATGCAGAACCAGGAAAGACTGTATGAGAGAAATCAGGCATCCCTCTGCCCAGAGTGGACACTGTAGAGCTTGGCAAAGGAGTTCTAAGAAGTTCTTGATCCCTAAGACTTGAACCCTCTTTACACTGCAGAATTCTGAAGGCAAGACTTTAACAGAGCAGCTCCCCAAAAGAAGAGGCACCCTGGTGGCAGGCACCTCTGCCCTTCTCACCCCACAGTAGCAGAAGCAAATCTTTGTGGCTTCTATTACAGAGGAAGGGGACACGGGTAAACATTGCCATGCACGCAGCCATAAAAGATGAAGTGACGCCCTGCTTGACAGGGATCTCTGGTGTCATGATAGACCTGCCCCTAACCTTCTCTAAGAAGCTCAAATTAGAAGTTGGAGGCCATTGCATCAGCAGAACCAAGTGACCAAAGCCAGGCCAAGGCACCTGCAGACCAGCAGGTGGGTAAGTATGAGCCCCTGTTACCCCGTGTATCCAGTCCTGATCCTCCATGGTCTAGTGTATAGAGAAAACAGGAGGATAGGTTTGAGAAGCCGTGCTCTCCCTTCCTTTCCTCCTCCCCCTCTCCTTCCTTTGCTTGCTCTCTTCTCTTCCCTGCCTTTCCTTCTCTCCCTCTCTCCTCCTCCTCCCCTCCTCTCTCCATTTCCCTCTTCTTCTCCCTCTTTTCTTCCACTTTCCTTTCCCTCTAATTCATTCTCTGGATCCCTCCAGCAATAGACCGAGGGAAGAATTTCACGTTGGCTGGGAGATGAGATTGGTCAGGATGTTGGTGGTTACAGAGTGGTTAAGGGTTAAGGATAGAAGCACAGAGGATGCTAGGCTGGGGGCAGAGAAAGTGTCTACATGATATTCTGTTGGAATGATAGTCAGATGAGTATCACATTATATTTGTCCAAACTTAGAGAATTCACAACACCAAGACTGGCTTCTGGGTGCCTCCATGTCAGCACAGGCTTATTGGTTCTAAAACACATACCACTCCCGTAGAGGAGGCTGATTGTGAGGAAAGCTATGCATGTGTGGGCTCCGGGAGAATATAGGGAACTGATTGAAAAGATAGTAAAGTAGGGCTGGATGTTAAGAGCACTGGCCTCTCTTCCTAAGGACCCAGGTTCTATTCTCAGACTCCACATGGTAACTCACAACCGTTTGTAGCTCTAGTCCCAAGGGACCCAACACCCTCTCCAGGTGTCCACAGGTACTGCACACATGTGGTGCACAAACATACTTTCAGGCAAAACATTCATACTCAGGAAATAAAACAGTTTTTAAATCTCAAATTATAATAATAATAAGGTACAAATGAAAATAACCTGGTCCATGGTTAGCACCCAATTTATGTTTCCAAAATAGGTACCTTGTATGTAAGAATCAAAAACAATAGTTCTGTCTGGTTAACTTCAGTAAAGTGACATCAAGTCAAAATGAATGGACTATGGATATGCATAACTGCGAAGACTGATCTCAAGCTAATTATAGATGAAACAAGCCAGATTTTAAGGGATGCATGTTTTGTGTTTCAATTTCTATGAAATCCCAGAAAATATAAACTCCTCTCTAGTAACAGGAGACACCCCAGAAGCCTGGGGAAAGAGGAAGCGGAACACACAGACTATAAGGGGCACTGGGAACTGGAGGGCATTGTGTTCACAAGTATACCTTATGTCAAAATCCATCCAGTCCCACTTTCCAGACATGTTTGACTTCTTGTACATCAGCTGGACCTCAATTAAGACTCAAAATATTAAAGATGCTGTGAAAAGAAGAGAAAGGAGATCTCACAGGAAGAGGGAGGAAAGCTGGGATGTGGGAGGTCAGCTCCCTTAGGTACCCCATCAGAGTCACCTGCAAATAAGACTCAGCACACTATATTGCATCCATGTGTGTCTGAACCTTCCCCTAAGTGGCCCACATTAAAGGGCAGTGTGCAAAACCAAAGAGTTAACTCTGGTTTTCTAATCTTATGCAGAAAAAAAAAAACTGATACAATTTCCTTTCTACCACTTAATACAGTCACTAGAAACCAGGCTACCACAAGTTAAAAACTGAAATTAAATCAAAGAAAGAAGCCATATTTCAGCATGTCAGGTAAGCCTCAGTTGGGACCTAATGTGTGACTCATCTTAACCCTGTAGAGAACTGTGACCCTCTGTCCAGGAGACTCAGGCATATTGTGCCACAGTGCCGATGAGTCACAAGAAACCTGGCCAGCTATGCTTGACAGCCTCTCACTCCCTCCTGGGAAGCTGTCCCCTTGCTTTCTGCTCAGCTTTCTCCTTCTTCTGTTCTCACTGATATTTCTTCCCAGAATCCATCCCTATTTGAATTAGCATAATAAGAATATCCTATCTGCTGCCCTATGAAAAGCACACTAAGACTCAAAAAAGTCATTCTAACTACAAAGTAACTCTACTATATGTTTCTTACTTACAAAGCTAAAATGGATCTTTCTTTCTGTTCCACCATAAAATGGTCCAGATTCTCAACAGTCTCCCATCTCAGTTTGATACCATGATTGCCATAAATAAATTTCTTACGCACTCAAACCAGTTTTGCCCTTTTCCCAGGAGGCTTTTGCAATGCTCAACATAAACCCAGCTCTCTCGTGTGATGCAATTGTGATTTAGGAAAAGCAAAGACCATCATCAATACACAGTTTCGTCCGCCCACTCCAACAGCCCAATCTAACTGCAGCCAAGTCCCCAAACCCTGAAACTCCCACCCACAAGCTGCCAAACCCTCTGGTTGCCCTATCACTGGCAGATGCTACAATGCTCTGTCAGGAAAGGTTTGTGAGAAACTGAAAAGTGTACAAAATCAAACAGAATGCAAAGACATTTTTTACTGAATTCAGTGTTTTAGGTTTCTGGAATGCTTAATGCTTCAGAATTGAGAGATTTGTGGTCCATAGTCCCCTGACCCCCTTTACTCAACCCCATGGCTTTTTATCAATTAGGAAAGACTTTGAACTTAAAGCCATGAAACGAATCAGATCACATCGCTACCAAATAGTCTAACCACTGAGCACTGGCACCTGCTAGGGTCATCACTTCTACATTTAAGAACTATGATGAATACTCACAGGTGGGACACAGTTCCTCTGCTGACGGGAAGACCATACTCCACTGTTCACCACAGGTTCTAGATGGCGCTGGGCCGAAATCGCTAGCCTCATACTCCTGAAATGCTGTAGCCGCAATCGCATTATTCTTGAAGACGTCACTGGGGACCTTTACCAAGTCTCCTGGGTCTCGTTCCCCTCCACAAAGGAACACCAATACTCTGCACCCCCATTTTACACATGCGAAAAGTTAAGATGAGAAGTTCTCATCATTGGCCCCTGCCAAAGCACTCAGATATAAATGCAAACACCCCATTTTTCCACAACTCTTCTGTATCCCTAACCCAGTACAAAGCCACCATTAGCATGTGTACTTTCCCATCAACATTTCATCTCTATGCAAATAACACCTCTGTCCCAAATCCCTAAAACTGCTTCTAAGATTCTTTTTCTGTTTAAAGAATTCTTTTAATTACATGTATTCATTTATATCATGTGTGGATACATATGGCTACAGGTGTGCCATGGCATGTATAGGGAGGTCAGAGGACAGCTTGAAAAAATCAGTTCTCTCCTTCCAACATGTGGATCCTGAGGACTGAACTCGGGTCATCAGACTTGGTGGCAAGCCTCTTTTCCTACAGGGACATCTTGTCAGCTCCTGAACTGGATTCTTAACGCCTTTCTCCCTAGTACAGCATTCCTTCTCCCCAAGACCCTAACCCACTACCTCAGATTTTGATTCATTCATCCAATGACCCTCTTTGCTGACTCCTAGGGCTTGGGCCTCCCTTGGTGACTAAAATATCATTGCTGCAGTAGTGTGTTTGCTATCGTTTGTATCAGAATGACATCTGAATTCTACTGGGCTGCAACAAATTAGTACAAATCCAATTGCTTAAAATAGCCCAGATGTATTATTTTGCATTTTTATAGATCAAAACCCCAATATGGATCTGACTTGACTAAAGTCAGGGTGCTGTCTGGGCGGTACTCCTTGCTTGAGGCTTTAGAGAGAACACATTTCCTTTCTTTTCCTAGCTTCCAGAGGCCACCCACATTCTTTGACTCACGGCCCTTTCTTCCTTCAAAGCCAGTACTAGAATACCCAGCTGTCAGCCCATTGCTTTTTCTGCCTGTCTTTGCCACCTTTAATGACCTTATGACTACGCTCGGCCATCAGCATAGGCCATGATAACCTTCTTGTACTGTGTAGGCTGATCAGATTCTTAATTCCTCTTTGCCACATGAACATGTTAAGATCCTAGACATGCGACAGAATTCTTTGAGAAGATAAGGTGCATTATTCTCCCCGCAAAGGTTATTTCTCAATTTTTCTTCTTCCTTTCAGAACCCTCAATATTTTCAGCTCTTAAGTTCCCTTAGAGAACAGAGTCTACATTGACTGAGCCCTCAATGACTACAGGACTGATTATATTCTGCTCGCTTCCCTTAGAAATCCGAGCAAGCCTTTGGCCAGGCTACTCTCATCCCTTTGTATGAACATCCCAGAGCAGGGAGGGCTGAGGAGCCTGAAAGCAGAGAAGGAGAACATGACTTGGAAACCAGGCATCCAAACGGATCAGCACACGCTGTGTGATTGCTAAGGTTGGCCTTGCTGCTGATCAACATGTGCTTGACAGACAACACTATGAAAATCCATTGCACAATGAAGTAACCTGCATTTTAGGGGGAGCAGGGAAGCCCCAACTCGGACGATTATGGAATCCTCCTTACAGAATCTTATAAACCTTGAAAGATTTACACATAGTTTTTTTAATCTTTGAAACAAAGACTTCCAGGATATGACAGGATACAGTAGAATAAAGAGGTCCTTCTCACCCATCATACTGTATCCCTAGATGGTCGCATCTTACCTACCTAAAGTACAATATAGAAATCAGGAGACTAATACTTTTTCAATATGTATGTATAGTTCTATGCCAAATTCATTAATTTTTACATTAAAAAATAACTGTACAAATGTCTACACCCACCACTCTGTTGGAATCCTATCCAATTGGCAGCATAACTCTGTGGGACTTATGGACATAATCTTCTAGCAGCAGGCCTGGATCAGGTAGCTTCTAAGTATATAGTAAAGCACAGAAAACTTAACAAGAACCCACACCGTAGTGTGACAACAAACCACAGACTTCCCCTCCACTGCTGGGAGCTGTCAGTCCCACTGGAACACCTGCTGAAATGAGGAACTGATCCGGGAACACTTCACATGGTTGCTCCCTATCTACGGGAACTATCTCTAAAGACACCAGGCATCTCTGAGATGAAAGACAGGAGAGATGCCCAAAATGTCTCCACAGGCCTACTTCTACTCCTTGTCTCCAGCAGGAACTCCAGTTAGCTCCTTTACACCATTTCCGCAGACCATCACAGTGTTGCTCATTACAAACATCCTGGAAGACTTCTTAGTTTAGTTGGGTGTTTTGATTCACAGATCAGAAGATGTAAAGTTGAGGGGATTAGAGGAAGGAATAACTTGATCGTGGAGCTAGCTAGTGAATGTTCCAGAATCAGAACCTAAGTCTTCCAAATATGGCCCACCAGCACAGTTTCTAATATCCACGTTATCTATCTTGAGGTAGATGCTTCTAAAACCTCCACAAATTGTTGAAACTTCAGCAGTACATATCTGAAGATAGGTCAGATGCATAGGGCTCTGTAGAATGAATCTTAGTGAGGTCAAAGTTGATAGGCCAATAAAGAGGCTAGTGGAGGACTCGGGCTGTAACTCAGTGGTAGGGGGCTCTTCTGGTATGCATGGGGCCCTGGCTCAATCTCCAGCCCTGAAAAAGCAAACAGGCAAACAAAGGCTGGTGGCTTCAACTAAAATAATGACAATAGTCATAAGGAACTGAAAGCATTCACAGTGTTTGTCGAGAGGAGAAACAGAATCGATTGACCTCTGTCATCTCACTTGTCAACTATCACCCAAAGAGGCCCTAAGCTTGCAGGGGTGTTCAGACTTTTTGACATTGTAATGGTGTTGTGATCCACAGATGCACCGGATTCTGCCTGGACTCACATGATCCCAGGATGCACATTATCCTACAGGTCACACACTGGACACACCAGATTGCTGTGAGCATCCTGTTCAGGGTTAGACCTGAAAATGTTACCTGTTTTCACTATCATTGTTAGGAGACCTCCCCTCAACCAACTTACCTGTTCCAGTTGTGCTTACAAGCACATCTAATGTTCTCAATATGTGTATAGACTGGGCTTTCCCAATGTGCTTAGAAAGCACTGGCTAGGCATAGCGACAAGCTTCTGCAGGCCAAAACCTAGAAAGGCTGAGGCGAAGGAATCAGGAACTTGAGTAAATCCTGGGCTACATAGTAAGATACGATCAAATACAATGACACTAATACTGAGCAACGTAACCCAGACTGTGTCTCATAGGAATGTCAGAAGAGCTATAACCATGAAATCTCAGCAATATTGCCACCTAAACATGACCTGAACAATGATGGCATCAATATAAACATGCTAAAATGGGAGAAGAGACTCTCATGGGGCTCCAACGCAGGACTATAGGCCATTAAGACATGCTGAGAACAGAAGAAATAGTCTGACCTAGGGAAGGTGCCCCAAAGTGCTCATCTGATGCCAAGTAGTCAGCCCCGAAATCATACAAATGCAAGTATCATTTCATGGGTGAAGCAGAATTTTTTTATTGATTCTTTGTGAACTTCATATCATGCACCCAAATCCCACTCATCTCCTTATCTCTCCACCCTTGCAACCTTCCCTCAAAAGAAAAAATAAAAATAAAAATAAATAAAATAAATAAATAAAAATATCTCTATGAAAACTTGGGTGTGTCACAGTGTGTCGCACAATATACCCTTTTGCTTTACTTGTAAATGTTCATTGCAATGAGTCATTGATCTGGTTTGATGCCTCTGGCTTCTGTTAGACTATCAATACTAGATTCTCACCAGGACTCCTCTCAGAATCTGTTGTTGCCCTGTGTCATGGAGATACTGCAACTTTGGATCTGCAGGACTACTCCTTTACACACTCCAGCAGTACATACATGGAATGGATGTTGGGGTGGGCCAACTCAAAATCCTGGAACCTGGCCTGGTTGGAAGCCGACTTGTTCAGCCCACCAGCTGTCCTATGCTTGCACCACCAGGGCCAGCTCTCCCACTTTGCCCAGGAAAGGGTCAGGTGCAGCTTTCCTTCTCTCATGCCCTTGGGGTCATCTCTCCCACACCCATACAACCAGGGTCAGCTCTACTGTGCTGCCCAGGCTAGGGGTGGGTGGCTGCTCTCCCAAATGTAATGGTCAATGAGCTCAGCACAGCGCTTGGACATCAACATGGCCTCAGGTGCAGACTATACCACAGACATCTGCATGGCCTTTGGTGGTAACATAGGTCTCGGCCATCAACATAGATCTTGGCTACAAAAGGACCATGGACCCAGATATAGCCCCCAGTGGCACCATGGACCTGGATTCACCATGGCCTCAGTAGCAGTACAAGCCACTCAGATCAGTATGCACCCCAGTAGCAGCATGGCCTTCAAACACTCAAATTTTCTGCTGCCAGCCTATACCATTGACACCCACATGGCCTTTGGTAACTTAGACCACAGACATCAAAACAGACCCCAGCTGCAGCAAGACTATGGACCCAAACATGGCCCTCAGTAGTGGCCTGGGCCAGGATATTTATTTATTTTTAACTATGACTTGTTCAGCACCTCATCTTACAAAATGCCTTGTTTCCTTTACTATTGTTTTGGAAAGGTAAGTTTTATTAAAATTGTTTAGTTTGAATATATCATAGTTTTATTAGTTATGGATTTATTTTGGAAAACTCTTAGGTTTTAATTCAACTGTTTGCCAGTGTCCCTCAAAGTAAGGTTATATACAGACAGTTGTTGAGATCAACTGCCTTATGGACATTTCTGAGGCATTCACATTTGAAGATTCTTTATGCATGGATATCTTTGACTTAACTCTAACTGAAAACCCCAACATTGTCTTCTTAGTACATTCTCATTATATCATATTAACAAGCTTAATGGCAAACAAATAAAAATATTTAAGGTATTTATTTAAACTATTCTGTTAATAGTTTGAATCTGAAGGCTTCCTCACAACCCATGTTCTCATGGTTATTTTCCCCAGCTCTTGTAGCTAATTGCAGAAGTATGTTAGTATAGGAATGCCTTTGAAGGTTATCTCCTAGCCCATGACCCCAGCCTCCCAACTCCATGATGTGAGCAGCCTCTGCCACATGCAATGGCCATCGTAACTGCGGTACTCCACCATGCCACCCCACGATGGACATGAGCCAAAAATAAATCTTTCCTCCCATAAGTTCTGCCAGGTACTATGGTCATAGGCACAGGATAGCAGCTGAGCTGTGCTCCTCCTCGGACAGCTTACTACCTGGAAAATAGGCTTATAAACTTCTCCAGGACTTGGCTGTGTATTTGGGGTGGCTATTGATTACCCCTGTGTCAACTTTGCCCTTGCTGTCCAAAAGATATACCTGCAAGTCCAAGTCCACAGGAAGGGGCACAGGAAGAATGTCCTACTTTGTGTGCCCAGAAGAACCAACAGCATCAGTCCTGGTGTTGAGGTAAACACCAAAGGTAACATGGAAGATGTGAGGACGGAACTCATGGCTGGCTCGTGGATCTGCCCTCTGTTTAAGATCCTTCAGCTCCCTGAGAGACCAACCAGCAGGCATAGCCACCCTGCCTCTTATCTAATATCAATATTCCTTTCCTAAGACTGGCTTTTCACACTCCTCACTTTCACCCGCCACTCGTCCTAGGCTTGTAACCCAAATTCCCACTTGCAACCCAGAAAAGTAGGTGTCACCAAAGCTGCTGTGGTCCCCTTCATGTGTCTCTTGAATGAGATCCTGGATCACATGAGAGGTCATCTTGGCACATTCTCTTGGGTGTTGGTCTTCCCATAGAGAAAAGACTGCCTTGTCTATTTACTGTGTGCTGGAAAAAAGAATGAGTAGCTGTCACACACTGCAATTAGAAATGCAAATTTATGCAAGATAAATTTGGCAAAATCCTGAAAACTTGAATTTTATATCTAGGTATATGCCCCAGAGAAATGTATGTGTCCACCAAAATATATTGTTCATAGTCTCTTAATTCTTGTGTGTGTGTGTGTGTGTGTGTGTGTGTGTGTGTGTGTGTATGGCCGGCCAATAAGCCCTAGGATTCTCCTGTCTTCATGTTCTCAGAACTGAAATCACACACAAGTTACCAGACCCAGCTTCTTACACAGGTTCTAGAGATCCCAATTCACATTTACACAGCAACCACTTCTCTGACTAAACCACCCCCCTAGTCCCCATAGCTACTTTATCCATAATAATAAAAATTGTAAATAGGTCAAATGTCAAAAAAAATGTAAACTTAAGATAGAATGTTTCCAGTGTTTTGATAGTGACTACAAGTCACAAGAAAATGGATAAATCTCAAAGATATTATTTTAAGAAAAACAAAGCACACCCTAGAGGCCCCTCAAGAGGCCCTTTTTGTTTTCTAATTCATTCTTTCACAATTTCAATACAGATCTATAAGAAAGGGGGAGGGGAACTTTGATACTATTCACCCTCGTTCTCTTACCCCTCTCCTCCTCTCACTATACCCTTCTTCCCACAACTCCCCCACCTAGCTTCATGTCTTCTAAGCTTGCTTGTGGCCAGCTGCATATAATAAAGGTTGCCTGCATGAGCACAGGCAGGGGAAACTTCCTTGAACAAGAACAGGTCAGGAGTGGTTACAGACTGGGGAGTTGACCCCTTGCCCCAGCCGTCATTAACCAACAGAAACTTAAGGGCAGGTAAAGTTAATCTAGTAACTACCTCTGGTGAACAAGTGGGTTCTCGAGGGGACCAGGAAGTGGGGAGCTCTCTGGCGTGGCAGAAATGCCCTGTGCTGTGAAGTGGGTGCCCTTTTGTGAAGAGTTATTAATGGCATGCTTTCAATTTGTGTGTTCTACTCTATGTAGATCAATCAATAGGCAATCACTAGATGGTGTGCTAGATGAGTAAAACATGTAGGGTTGTTCATTTCCTGGGAATCAGACACAACTACTAGGCACATTATTTGGTTGTCGTCTTCACATAATGCTTTCTGAATCAATTCTTGCCTGTTGAACAGTTTCATTACTAATTCAGTGATGAAGTTCAGGGGGTTTCCCTGTCCTGCGTGTATCTATATTTGTTCTATAAACCATGAGGAGAATTTTTCCCCTTCTGCCTTACCTCAGACACGCTTTCTCTATCTGTGTGGGTGGTAGGGGTTTGTGGTATTTCATATCACATGCACATGTGTGTGCAATTGTGTATGGAGGACAAAGGTTAAAGTTGAGCATCTTCCTCCGCTCTCTACCCTACCTTTTGAGGCAAAGTCTCTCTGTCTTGACTACACTGGCTGGCCACCAAGCCCTGGAGCCAGTGTGTCTCAGTACTCCCTCTACCCACTATAGCCCAAACAAGCACCGGAATGTCAGGCACACATTGCCATGCCTAGCTCTTATGTGCAAGCTAAGGTTCCAAACTCAAGTCCTTCCTCATGCTTTATACAGCAAGCACTTTACCCACTGAACCAACTCTCCAATCCCTGATGTCCCTCTCTAAATGGCTTTCCAAAAGCTTGATGAAGCACATGTATATGTTTGTTATACACAATAATAGGTATTAGTCTGATATTTTCCGGCCTTGCATACACTGTGCTTTGACCTTGCTCACTACTCCCATTGCCCTTATCACTCTTGTCCACTCTGATTGGGCCCCTTCCTCTTCTCTTTAAAAAAATCTAGCTTCTGTGTCTAAGAGAAAATAAGCCATATCTGTCTAAATCTAGTCTGTTTCTTTTAACATGATAGCCTCTATATCTGTCAACTTCTCTTGCTAATAACATAATTTTAGTGTTCATTATGGCTGAGTATAACCCACTGTTCATAGACGCCTGTTATTCCTAATCCAGTCCTCTGCTGACTGACACCTAAGTTGGCTGTGCTTAGTGCAGCTGCACTAACTATGAGTATCCCAGGATCTGCCTATATGCTCTCACTTTTATATGCTTTCGTAATAAGTAGGTTCTTCATCACATCTCAGCAAGTTAGCTAAGATCTAATATAAGAAGAAGGCATTTTAGTAGTAAGAAACTTGTCTGAAACAAAATATCCAGGGTTGAGAGGGGCAGGAGAATAATGAGGGGGCAATGAGCCGAGTACAATGATTATACATATAATGATATGTATGCATGAATGGCGAAATCCATTATTTTGTATACTAGCAAAAACAAATATTGCTATAGTTAAAGAAGCCACGGCTGCCTGGCATGTTTCTTTCCATGCCTAGTTTATTTCATAACAATATCCTCCAAGTTCATTCATACTGCAAAGGACAAAATTTCTGTTTTTAAAAAAAGTGAATAGTTTCTTCTTGTCTGTTTTATGATGGACATCTAGGTTGCCGCTGTGTCTCAGGGGTTCTGGTTCAGGCTGCAATGTCTTCTGCCTCCTCCCTCAGGCAGCCCCTGAGCTACCCTAATGATGCTCAGTTGGTCTGAAATCACTGTCTCCGCTTCACCTTTAATAACTGCAAGCCAGTTCACAAGTGATCCAGCTAATGCAACTCTAACAATGATGAAATATCAGCATCTCATAGTCACAACCTCTTTTTTCATCCACAAACGAAATCTCTCCACTATCTGATGGTAACCAACCCCCATTCATCACCAAGCCCACCCTAAATGGCCCTCAAGAAGGAATAGTTTGTCCAATCCAGTAAAATAAGAACAGTTTCATGTAGATGAGGCATTAGGCCAAAAGACTCATGAAGTCCCATGCTAAAAAGGAAGATAATTATTAGCCTAAAATTTAGAAAAAGGAAAACCAAGGAGATAGAAGATAAAGCCAGGTCCAAGAATGTTTGAAGGCAATTCTGGATAAAGAGGTAGTTACAATGACCTGAAATGTGTTTCCTTTGTTTCATCTGGCATCTATACTAGTTCATTAGGTATATCTTGTATCCTCCTGGCTATGACATTTCTATTATTAAAGTGTTTATCATTGTGTTTTGATCCATAGATAATGATTGTATATACTTACAGGGTGCAATGCAGTGCTTTGATATATGCTTATAGTGTGTAGTGATTAAACCAAGCTAACAAATCTGCTGCCACCACACTTGGGGTTTCCTTGCAATTTAAAAATTGCCATTTATGTCATTTTGAAATACATAGAGCATTATCATCATAGTCACTACTGAGTGCAAGAGATCCCTGAAGTGCATTCCTCCTGTCTACTGAAACTTTGTACCCTTTTACTGACACAGCCCTTTCTTGATTAACCCTGTTCTCCCACCCCAGACCCTTACAACTCCTTACTTGTATGAGTTCAGCTTCTTTAGATTGTATATTCAGACATTGTCTTTGTCTTTCTATGACTGGCTTGTTTCACTTAACATCATGTCCTCCAGCTTTACTCATGATGTAAATTACAGGTTTTTAAATGAATAGTAGTCTAATGAACACCACATTTTGATTTGTATGTGTGTGTGTGTGTGTGTGTGTGTGTGTGTGTGTGTGTGTGCATGTGTGTGTATGGGTATGCACATGTGTTTGTGGCTTCAGCTTGCAGCTCTATCTAAACTTTGAAATCACACTGTCCAATTCCTAAAATCTACCTTAAGACTTGTTTGGGTTTGTTGAATGTTTAGCAGTTTTGCATCTTTTTATTCAAAGCTATGCTCTGTCCCTTGAGATTTCTAAGTTTTCCCATCTCTCAAAAAGTGTTGTTGATTTTTTTCATATACTTCAGTACATTTCTTGTTAATTCTCAGGGTCCTGCATTTTTATTGTAATTATGAAAGAAATTTTTCTATTACATTTTCTGGTTAGTCTGTATTACTTTTAAGAATATTATTATGAACACATGCATGTAGACATACATGCATGCATATATGCATGTATATGTACCTATGTAAACACAGATGCCTGTACATATACACACACTTCCTCTCTGTGTCTGTCTCTATCTCTCCTGTCTCTCTGTCTATCTATCTATCTGTCTGTCTCTGTCTCTAATCTCTGTCTGTCCCTTTATCTGGGCTCTCTCTCTCTCCCTCTCTCTCTCTCCCTCTCTCTCTCTCCCTCTCTCTCTCTCTCTCTCTCTCTCTCTCTCTCTCTCTCTCTCTCTCTCTCTCTCTCTCTTTCTCTCTCTTTCTCTCATACTCATATTCTTGTATTGGCTCTAACAGGTTTTCATTTGATCCCTTCATATTTTCTTAATATTTTCTAGGTGATGATTTCTATCTCTTCCTTTCCAATACTTATTCTTAGTTCAAAACTATAGTTAGGAAGCCACCTGATAATGTTAAATATCTCAGTAATATTTGGCACTTTTAATGGAATGCACCTAAAACTTCATCATTAAGGAGAATCTTTACTTTTAGTTTCTCATGGATGGGCTTTAATGTGTCAAGAAAAATCTGCTTCCAGCCCTTCTTCGTGGACCCTTTATAATAATGGGTAGCATATTTCAAGAGTGCCTTTTTGTGCCTCTTTTAGTAATAATAAAAGGGATCAATACATTTCATGTTAAATTATCAAAAATTCCTGAAATAAGCCTCTGATGCTAGATCAATTATTTTAGTCTAGCCCATGAGTCTAGCCCATGGTTTTCTTATATTCCTGTAGAATACTTGCACTATTTTTGTAGACATAGGTGACCCTGATGCATTTGTGTATGACAGAATACTAGCTTAGTGATATTCAGAACCCAAACTATACACACTTCAAAAAGTAAATTGAGTTGAATCTTTTGCAGCACACCTTTACTCCTAGCACTCAGGAGGCAGAGACAGGCTGGTCTCTTAAGTTCAAGGCCAGCCTGGACTACAGAAAAAGAGTTCCAGGACAGCTAAGGCTATACAAAGAAACCCGGTCCAGAAAAAAAGAATTACCTTGAGAGGAGTCCTATACATTCCTAAAAAAAAAAAAGGCATTCCTTTAGAAGAGACACTTCGTCCTTGAGCATCCCCAGGTACTTCACAGAAACTCTGTCCGTCTAAGAAACCCACCATTTTTTTTTTATGATTTCTTGGATGGCTTTCATTGTGCACATGCTTTCTGTAGTCACCTGTGGAAAAGTGTTTTTTTTTTTCTTGGACGATCACATTTTGTCATGATTTTCCCATGCCTTAGTGACACACGTGTCATGTCACTCATTCCTGTCTCTGGTGCCAGATCCCTTCCCAATTCATTATAGCATCCATTTTCGTTTTTTCTTCAATTTTCCTGGGGTGGGGGGATGTCTAATGTTTCTTTTAGTGTAGCAAATGGATTTATTATCCATTCTCTGTAGGTTTGCCAACTCTATGATTTTTTGCATTTAATCATATTAGTTCCCACTTCCTAATCCTCAGTGGTATTCGTAGTTATGTTCCTAATTTCTCCATCCATTCTCCTCATTCTTCATATGTAATGGTAAAACATCTGCTCCGAATTCTACTTATGACACACTATAAGGAGTTTTTTTATTGTCATAAAATTGTGGTCAGAGGCACTGTTCTGTATATTTACTTCTTTGAGACATTTTTCTTTTGGGTCAGTGTATAGGTTTTGTAAATGTTTAATGTGGACATTAGGAAAGAGCATATATTGCCTGTTCTTGGGCCTAACATTTTATATGTAACTTTCTCTGAGAATCTTGTATGTGAGCATTATATTGACCTCATTGCCCACATCGACTCCTCCAATACTTCCCATGGGCTCAAACTAACTGGCAGTTTCCTATTCCCACCAATAGTTTCTCCACAGCTATTCTATTTGCTATGGCCCACCTTTTTAATTTTAGCATTCTATTATAATGAAACAGCAACTCCTTGTAATATATATTTTCTGAAGACCAAGAGTATTGAGCAATTTCATGTGCTTATTGACTATTTGTATATCTTCCTTCACGAGCAATCTGTTGAAAATGCTCATCCATTTTTAATGGTTTGTCATTTATTGCTGATTTGTAAAGTGTTTTTCATTATAGACACAGTCCTTCATCCAGCCAGATATGTGCACTCCAAATACTTCCTCCTACACTGTCTTATTTAGTAGCATCCATAAACAAAAGCTTTCAGTTCCACTTATCAATCTTTCTCTTTCTGTTTTGTTCCACTAATACCTTTTCAAGAAAATCTTCACCTACCCCATTTGTGAAGATACTCTCCCAAGTTTGCTTCTAGAAGCTTTACGGTTTAAATTTCAGGTCTGCGTCAACGATGCATTTCTAAATAGTTCATGCTGTTGTCTTATGAAGAATTGTATTCTTGTCTTTTCTAATTATTCATCAATAATTTAGAAACATAAAATTAATCTTAGACTGATTTAATTTTATGTGCATGTGCCTGCATGTGTGTATGTGCACTGTGTTCAAGCCTGGTGCCTGCAGAGATCAGAAGAGGGTGTTGAATCGCCTTGAGGAGTTACAGACGGCTGTGAGGCAGCTGCCATGTGGGTACTAAACAAGAGCAGTAAAGTGCCTTTAACCACTGAGCCATCTCTCCAGCCCCACAATCCATTTTTCACATATTAACTTTATATTGTGTGTGCTCTTTTCTAGATTAATTTATTAATTCTGTTTTGTAGCTTAAGATTTTTTTCTGTGTAAAAACGTGTTTCTATTTGAAAATAAAGGTTTTGGGTCTGCCTTTCCAAGTTTTGTGTCTTTTAATTCTGTTCCTTTCTTCACTACAAGAGAAAGAGCCAAGACCTCCAGTGTAGTCAAGGAGAAATGGGCAGAAAGGAAATCCACAGGTTGCACTCAGACATGACGGGGGAGGTTTCCATCTTTTCATTGTCAGATACGATTCCACTCTAGGAATTTTGTAGGCTAAATTTCTATTCCTAGTTTGAGGAGTGAAGAAGTGTTGAATCGTGGACAAAATGTTAAGTTGGAAGGACTGCAGGTTAACATGTGAAATATAGTTCCTGGTTTTTCATTAGCAATCTCAAATTCCTGGGAGAAAGTCCATCTGATCATGATTGCTCTTTTTTCCCTCTTGATATTGCATTAAGAATTTTTTAAGAATTGTTTTAATTATGGGTGTATGTTGAGGGAGGATATATCACTTGAATATGGGTGCTCAGATTCTAGAAGAGGGTATTGGAACCCCTGGAGCTGGAGTTACAGACATTTGTAAGCTACCCAATATAGGGTTGAGAGTCAAAATCAGGTCCTCCTGAGAGCAGTAGGTGATCTTAACTGATAAGCCTTCTCTAGTCCCTGCATTAAGGATTTTTGCATTTATAATAAAAAGGAATATTGATAGTTAAAATATTTTTCTTGGATTGTCATTACTGGGTAATGCTCAAGTCATTAAACAGGCTCCTCTATTTTCAATTTTGCTTAACATTCGTTTTATTTCTTCTTAAAATGCTCAGCAGTGTTCGCTTGATAAACATTTCATAAAAATTAGAGATTTAGCCACAAACTCAATTTTTAAAAAGATATGGTGCTATTTATTCTAGCCCATGTTTTATTGGCTTCTGTTACAAAGTTATGATTAAAGGATTGGAAAATGTATAATTTGTTGAATTTCACTATGAAATGTTCATGACATTCCTTTATTCTTTGACTGTTAGGATGGTCCATTAGTATATTCCTATTTCACTGCTAAACATTTATAGTGCTAAACATTGCTGTTTTCTTTCTTTCAGTGTTCCTAGGGATTTGAAAAGTTTGTTACATTCTTCAAAGAACGCATCTTGCACTTCGTTAACCTCTATTTCTTATGTCTTCTTCATGTGTCTATTTTCTGCTCTCTTTACTTACTTTTGGGTTTAATTCAGTCATTTTTATCCACATTGTTAAGGTCTGGAGACAGAGCAGGCAGGGAGCAGATCTATATGTGATCACAGCAAATTGGCTATCATTTTGACTTGAATCTTGAAGCCAATCTCCAGGCCATAGGCTCACATCCTCACACTGGATGCTTGGCCATTCCTCATCACTGGACACAGACTGAGTGGTTCCTCATTTTGTAACAAGTTAAGTGAGATTCAGAACCAATCAAAGTTTTGAAGTACCAGGCTCACTAGACTGAACATGCCTAACTAGTCAAATGATGTATTGTTGTGGCCCAGTCTGGACATGGATCTGATGTTTGAAAAAGGTAAGGTTCTAATATTTGAGCTTGTTTCTTCACATTTCCAAAGGCTTTCCTAAAGGTAAAACAAAAAACAAACAAAAACAAACAAAAACAAACAAACAAACAAACAAACAAAACCAGCAGAAGTGTTCAAGGAGGTCCCAGCATCACTGTCTACATAAACTCAAGGTCTCTGGAAGTCTAGAGAGTAGTGAAATTTGTGTATTCTGATCACCAGGCTTGGTAGCTACAGCTATACTTTTGAAGGTTTCAGCACACTGTTCAACAAGTGATGTCAACTAATATGAAGTAATTTAAAATCTAACACTATATTTGTAATGACGGAAGAAAAGGGATATGGACATGTTAGGGTTGGGGGACAGCAAAGAGACAAGATTTAAAAAATGTTTATGGTTTGAGCAGGAGCTAAATAAAACTTTAAAGATTTAAGAGAATAAATACAATTTGGGTAGGGCTTTTTCCTAAGCGAGCTTCAGCTTCCCTCAGGAGTTCTATGAGAAATGCATCTCTGTCCTCTAGGCAATGACATTAATTGTGGGTTCCTGATACTAATGGCTAGCTAATAGCCTGCTGAATATCTTATGTGGGCCTCCCTTTAGGAGTTAGTCTGTTATCTTAGACATCTGCTCCATCCTGCCAAAGCCTTGCTGTTCTGTCCCCCGCCAAACCCCCTTTCCCCTTACTCTCCAGATTTTTTTAAGAGAATTCTGTTTGCTGTCTGCTGGTTAGAAGTCTACAGTAAGTGACTTCCACAATCCCTTAACCTAGAAAGTGCACTAGAGCAATTAACTTGGATATCTTAGTTATCTTCTACTTCCTCCAATTATTTCCACCACCCCTTTCCACCACTGTGTAGTTTGTCTCTTCTAGTGTATTACTTTCCCTTGTAGTCTTAAGTCTGCGGAGACTTTGCCACTGTGAAGTCATTCAGATTGCAAAAGATCTTGAAGGAGCAGCAGATGCCACCGAGAAGACCGGCCTCCAGTGTGGAGTTCTTCAGTATTCTCTTCACCACTTGGGGTAATCACATGATTATACATGGTGTGGAATCCATCAGGATAATGTGCTCTCATTAAAAAAAAAATAACAAAGCAAGGTAGATTTTGTGCTTTCCATAGTATGCTAAGGTACAGAATCTGAGTGTTGTGTTTCTTCCATTCTTTCTAAATTATTTATTGAACATCTATACACACAAGGTATTATGCAAGTGATAAGAGAGAGTGAGTCATAAATACAAGAAAAATACAAGAAAAAGGGAAAATCAAACAAACAGTTATGAGTGGAAAGGGTGGGAATGGAAACAAGTCAGGAGCTGGAGCACCACCCCTCATTACTAAGAATACTGCATGTTCCTGGGCCCTTGAGTAAGAGATAGAATACTGCATGTTCTTGGGCCCTCGAGTAAGAGATAGAAAAAGTAGTGATATAGACCCATGCCTATGATGCCATGCACACGGGTGTGCGTGTGCGTGTGAGCGTGTGTGTGCATGTACATGCAAATGTGTGTGCATGTGTGTGTGTGCTCATGTATGTGCATATGTGTGTACGTGTGCATGTATGTGTGTGGTAGGTTTTGGAGAAGACGAGGGAGCATAAGGAGAATACCTCAATTTCTGCCCAATAGAAGTGGGAGGATGGAATCACTGATGTTCCAGAAGCTAAGAATGGAAAAAATGTAAATTATTTTCTTTATGCGTGTGGTTTGCACAACATCCTCCAACATAAGACTCCCACTTGGGCCCTAAAGTTGGAAAAAAATCTGGGGAATATGGGGGAAGGGGGTGGGGGGACAGAACAGCAAGGCTTTGGCAGGATGGGACAGATGTCCAAGCAAACAGACTAACTCTTAAAGGGAGGCCCACATAAGATATTCAGCAGGCTTATTAGCCATTAGTATCAGGAACCCACAATTACTGTGATTGCCTAGAGGACAGAGATGTATTTCTCACAGAACTCCTGAGGGAAGCTGAAGCTCACATAGGAAAATGCCCTACCCAAGCTGCATCTCCACAGTGACCGAGGTTGACTTTCTCACAGGCTCAGAGCCTATCTCTCTGTAGTCATCTCACTGCAACCGTAGGTGCGTTCATAGCATGGTTATCAGACTGAGGATTGGAGGGTGGTACTGTTCACTTTAGGCCCACACAAGTCACTTATATGACATGGCAGCAGTTTCTCAATAATAGTTAACATTAACATATACTGTGCATATAGTCCTGATCGGGCGGCCAGGCCACAGTGCCTACCTCAGAGTTGTAGCAATGAAGGTTAAGATTTCATTTACTCCATATTTTGTCTCTGCAACTCCTTCCATGGGTATTTTGTTCCCCCTTCTAAGAAGGAATGAAGTATCCACATTTTGGTCTTCCTCCTTCTTGAGTTTCTTGTGGTTTGTGAATTGTATCTTGGGTATTCCAATCTTCTGGGCTAATATCCATTTATCAGTGAGTGTATACATGTATGTTCTTTTGTGATTGGGTTACCTTACTTCAGATGATATTCTCCAGATCCATCCATTTCACTAAGATTTTCATAAATTCGTTGTTTTTAATAGCTAAGTAGCGCACCATTGTGTAAATGTACCACATTTTCTGTATCCATTCCTCTGTTGTGGGACATCTGGGTTGTTTCCAGCTTCTGGCTATTATAAAAAAAGCTGCTATGAACATAGGGGAGCATGTGTCTTTATTACATGTTGGAGCATCTTCTGGGAGTGGAATAGCTGGGTCCTCTGGTAGTACCATGTCCAATTTCCTGAGGAAATGCCAACTCAGTCACCAAACCCAGACACTATTGTGGATGCCAGCAAGTGCTGGCTGACAGGAGCCTGATATAGCTGTCTCCTGCCAGTGCCAAACTAATACAGAAGTAGAGGCTCACAGCCATCCATTGGACTGAGCACAGGGTCCCCAATGAAGGATCTAGAGAAAGGACCTAAGGAACTGAGGGAGTTTGCAGCCCCATAGGAGGAACAACAATATGAACTAACTAGTACCCCCAGAGCTCCCAGGAACTAAACCACCCACCCAAGAGTACACATAGTGGGACCCATGGCTCCAGCTGCATATGTAGCAGAGGATGGCCTAGTCGGTCATCAATGGGAGGAGAGGCCCTCTGGTCCTGTGAAGGTTTTATGCCCCAATGTATGGGAATGCCAGGGCCAGGAAGCAGAAGAGGGTGTGTTGGTGAGCAGGGGGAGGGGGGAGGGAACAGGATTTTTTTTTTTCGGAGGGGAAACCAAGAAAGGGAATATCATTTGAAATGTAAAATTTTAAAAAAATCTAATAAAATATAAATAAATAAAATATGTAATTTATGTATTTGGTGATGGAGAAAGATGGTCAATGCCATTAGTAACTCTTAGTTATTTTAGATAAACTAATTCTAAAAACAAAAACAAAAACAAAAACAAAAACAAAACAAAACCCAGAGCAAATGCAATTCAACTTTACTGAGCCTTGATGACATTTTAAACCTGTGTTAAGTGATGAGTGATGGAGACAACTTGATTTGTATCCTCAAGCCTACAGAATCTAAAACATCCTTATACCGTATAGTGTTCCTCTAGCCAAAATCCTGCAAGCCAAAATCCTGCAAAGGTTTTACCTCACTTTACAAGTTGCACATCTCTGGCTCGCACAGGCGGCCCGTCACAATTCCATCCTTTCTTATTCTCTGTCTTTATCTCCAGCCACTTCCCCAGTTCACACTCCAGACTCAAGTTCTTGTTATTTTTCAGACTTGTTCCACATGTTCACATTTCCATGACCAATGTTGCTGGACCAATCTATACATTTACTTTCATTTCTTCCATTCCTCCGTCTCTAATATTCAAGTCCTCTCCTTCCTCCTCCCCCATCTTTCCCCACTTCCCCCACTCTCCTTTCTTTCTCCCCCCCCCCCCGCATCCTCTGATTCCCCATACCCTGCTAAACCTCTTCCCTGTTCCCACAGAACCCTGCACACAGGGCGACTGTAACATGGTACTGAAAACGTCTGCTTACCAGCCTCCATTATTCCGTGAGCTTCTTAGTAATCTCTTACCCAAGCTCCCACACGAGTGCACAGTGGATACTCAAGATGGGTGTAGAATGGATAATCAAATTAAGACCAGTGCTCTACTAGAGTATGATTTCATGAGGAGAGAGAGAGAGAGAGAGAGAGAGAGAGAGAGAGAGAGAGAGAGAGAGAGAGAGAGAGAGAGAGGAGCAACTGAGCCTGTAAAGACTTTGACAAGGATGGCATGTGAATTGTCCCATTTGTAGGAGATAGCTGTATCAGGGTTCTCCTGAGAAATGAAACCAATAAAAGAGGAAGAAAGAAGAGAGGGCAGGGGGAGAGCTAAGAAAGGGAGGAGGAGAAAGAGAGGGAGGAAAGAGGAGAGGAATTAAGATTAGGCTATGAGGAATCGGCTCACATGAGCAGAGCCTGAGATGATCCGTGATTTGTGTTGAGAGGCCTAGCAGAGGTGGTGGTGTGGTTTCACTATGAAGTCTAAGCCCGAGACCCAGAACTGAGAGTTCTAGTTCAAGTCCAAAGGCTCAAGAATGGGATGTGTCCCACTCCACCCAGAAGCCCAACTCCCAGCTCAGGCAGTCAGGCAGAGAAAAGTTCTCACTTCTTGAATATGTTTGCTCTTTTCAGGCTCCCTGTAGATTTCATAATGCATATTAATGCTGGAGGATAATCTGCCTTAGTTCACAGATTCAGATATCTCTTTATCTCTCTCTCCCTCCTTCCCTCCTTCTCTTCCTCCACCTCTCTCTCTCCCTCTCTTTCCCCCACCTCTCCAGTCAAGCTAACAAGTAAAGCTTACCATCACACAGTAAAGCCCTGATCAATGGTTATATGTACAGGACTTCCCAAAAGAGAAAAGGTCAGAGGAAAGCCCCTAGAGCAAACGTGTAGGCTATACCAAGTACTCTTCTGTGACTGCAGGGAAGAACACAGTAAAAATGACACTGGCAATAAAACTGGGACCCGAGAGACCCCATCAAATCTACTCTCAAGAATAAAGATGCCTGCTTCCCATGCCTTTTCATTCTCATTCATTTATAAGAGACTCCTAAAATTCTAAGAGAAAAACGCATTTGAGTGTACAAAAAGAAGAAGAAGAAGAAGAAGAAGAAGAAGAAGAAGAAGAAGAAGAAGAAGAAGAAGAAGGAGGAGGAGGAGGAGGAGGAGGAGGAGGAGGAGGAGGAGGAGGAGGAGGAGGAGAAGAAGAAGAATGAAAGTGGAGAAAGGGAGAGAGTATGTAGAGAAGAACAGAAAGAAATGGCACTTGGTTCTTTCAAGAAGACTGGAATATATTCACAGTCTCAGAGTGCAGACCATGTCATTGGCAGCTGAACTATTTCTACATTTTTAACATGGTCGTTGCTTACTACATATCCTCCGGTGACTGTACCATGTGACCAAGTTACACAGGCTAGCCAACTTAAGTTACAGAGACAGAGATTCCTGGAGGCCACCGGGATCATTTTCGAAAGGAAACATTCAGTACTCATGCTTTGTACTGCACCTTAAAAACCTGAGGCATTACTAACCAGTAGGGAGGTCTCGGGAGTTTGGTATTGAACTTGGCTACATCACAGACATTTGCTCGTTGTGCTCCCTGCCCTAAGTGCCAACTCAGTATTTTCCGCAACCCTCTTACATAAAATGCACTGTCCGTGGCATAGGGAGAAATGCGTAGATGAAGGATGTGATCCAAAACGCCAGGAGTACACGGAGCATGCGCCCTGGATGCGCACACAGCAATGGCGCTGAGCATGGTTCGGGACCAGGAAGAAAGGCACAGACAAGACAGTAAAGAAGGCATTTGCCAGTCTCACTAGATGCAGCCAAGGGAGGCCATGCAGCAGGGCCAAAGGGCTCCTTTTTAAAGTTTTTCTTACCTTTGTAATTAAAAAAAAAAAATGTTTTTACAGGTGACGTGTACATTATGAAAAGGTTAAAAACATAGACAAGCAGAAAAACACAAATAAACTACTACATTTTCATATGTGTCATTTATTTGAGACCCTGCTGTCCATACATCTCGATGAATTGTTTCTCAAGCAACAGTGTATTACAGCAGTCTTTCCATGCCAGTTACTGCTCCTGCAATTGAGGTTTATAAGCAGGCACACAATGGAGACACAAAAGTATACACAGTACAACTATGTCTCTCCATGAGTCTCTCCTTCAGTGCCTCAGACGAAGTCACAGTTGTCCACTGTGCCCAGCTTTTTGTGATTCTTCCCCACTCTTTATGATCTTTGTACAAAAATTCGATGAATGTATGGTCATGTAAGTTTTTTTTTTTTTCCTTTCGGATAAGTGGTAAGAATGCAGAGAGTTTGTTCCTCACTTTTCTATCATCAGCAAAAATATACCCCTGCCTTGTTCATCCTCGTGGCTACAGTGCCCCACTGGATGGATGCACAACGTCGATTTATCCATGCTCTTTCAATGGACACTCGGAATGCTTCCAATCTTTTTATTACTTTAGAATTGCTAGGTGTATCTTAAAATGTAATATGCACATATTTTGCAAGGAACTTATTGGGGGGAAAATGATGAAAGGGGAATTTTGAGACCAAAGATGTATACATTCTCAAATTCAATATAAATTGCTACTGTGCCCTCTATGAGAGTGCTCCCAAAGTCCACACCTGCCAACCACAGATAAGAATGTTTATTTCCTTACCTGAGGCTGCCCAGCCAGATACTATTTCCCATTGCCTCCCAACCCACACACCTTGCACATAGCCAAGGTCACGTGTCTAGTCCTAGGCAATGGCATGTGGAACAATAAACAGAAAGCATGTGTGTCACAGAGAGGCCGAGGTGACCTGAAAGGAAACTGGATATCTTCCACCCTACCTTGCAACGTCATCAACTAGAAACAGAAGAATCCAAGGTGGAGGGAAACAGTGGAGTCATGTGTGGAAAGCAACCTTCATGCCCAAACCACCACATAGAGGGAAGCTATGCGGCAACTTGGACTGCAGGGAGAATACATTTCTATTGTATTAAGCCACTGAAACATCAGTACTTGTTGTAAGATCTTGTTTACCATGGTACCTTTTTATCTCAAATTCCAGATCCAGAGTTGTGGGGACACATTTTTAGGGAATCTTGTTCATGTAATTCAACATCAGTTTTCAATGTTAGTTGAAAGTTGTTAATGATGATGTTAGCTCTTAAAAAAAATTAATTTCTGGATTACCAAGAACTTCTCTTGAATGGATATTAATTTAGCAAATATGTTTACAATATATGTGTAAGTGACCAAAAGACCTTTCCCTTTGACCTCTTTAGTTTTTTGTTTGTTTGTTTGTTTTTCAAAATGGAGTTTCACTATATAGCCTTGGCTGTCCTGGAACTTACTTTGTAGGCCAGGCTAGCCTAGAATTTGAAGGTCCACCTAGCCTTGCCTCTCCAGTGTTGGAATTAAAGGTGTGTGCTACCACACCTGCCTTTTTAGGGTGGCTGAGTGAGGGTCCCTCTTAAAGTTGTTATTGCACTAATATTTCCCCCAAAATAAACAGCCTCACATTTCTAATGTAAGCCATGTTTACAGAAGTAATGAAGCTTTATTTGTATATGTTATTGAATTCTAGATATAGAAATCAAAATAATAGATTGGCAAATTCTTTAGGCATCAATTATAAATTTTAAATTCTCATGGAAAAGTAAAATAAAATAACAGACTCTCCAAAGGACAAAATTGTTGTTTTCAAAACAACAGAAATCACACTATCCAGACAAAAAGTAAAAATAGGAGAGAGAGGAGAGAGGGAAGGAGGAAGGAACAGAAAGAGGGAGGGAACAGAGAGAGGGAGATGGAGGAGAGAGAGAAAGAGAGAGAAAGAGAGAGAGAAAGAGAGAGAGAGAGAGAGAGAGAACACTAGATGGCAGGTCTTCCAAGGCTGGAGAAAACAAGTTAAGTTCCAAGAGGAGCAGAGAAAGGTGATCAACACACACACAGGAACACCTCCTCTCTGGAAGAGTCAGTGCCAGGCCAGAAAGGCTCTGGTCAGGGCTAATGAGATAAGCACACACCTTAATGTATTCTGGAGGAATTTCTAGTCTAGCAGAGTAAAGGAAAAGCCTGAGTTTCCATAAAGAAAAAAACAAGTTTCACACGCAAAGAAAAGGCGCAAGAAATGGCTCAGTAATGAACAGGCTGTACTAACACCCAAGAGTCTCCAGGAAAGAAACAGTATAAGGCTTGGGGCTATCTAGTGTGGGTGTCATCAGAGTTACATCATTTACACAAGTATTGTCGGAGCACGCCTGCACTGGGAGCCTAACTGCATACAAGAGTCAAGTCTCTGTCACAGAATTTACATACATGGGTCATCTTGATACACAGGACCCAAAATGAGACATTCTAACGTAATCTAATGTACGAAACTGATCTTACTGACTAAAACCCGTTACAAATTTCTCTCCTTTCCCACCCCACCTTTTAGTCTAATTACACAAGAAATAAAATAGTCAGCTTTTAACCTTGTCAACCATGCAAAACTGAACAATATCTTCATTTACTTTAGTTGTTTAATCTGACAAAACTATTTACTGGAACTTCTGCAGGAATTCTTTCGGGTTCTCTACAAAGGCTTTCTCAGTGATGCCCTTTTGGAAAGATCATTTTTCACTTTATACCAACCTGTTCATTCTGTATGCAGCTTCTGTTGAAGAGACACTTGACCTCTTCAAGTTTAACACCCACTTAACACCAGCCAGAAATTCTTTAATGTCTTTCTACCTTCTAGCTCAAAATTCCCAATCCACTTGCCCATTTTTCAGATAGAAACTTACTTTCTCAGTACAAGAGGAAGATGTAGCATTAAATGTGTATAATCAATGTATCAGGATTGGGGGATGGGGTGCTGGAAAAAAAATGTCTATGAGGCCATCCATCCCTGGTGGCTATACTACCTTATTTGGAAAACATCTTCACTAGTATTGTTGAGCAATGGATAAGTGCATCCCCAGCTACCCCACAGGACCCTAAATCTAAGGAAGTAGAAAGGCAGACATGGATTTAAGAGACCATAGAGAAAACACAGAACAGAAAGGAAGGCTAGTACATAACCATAGAGGTAGAGGATGGCGTGAGGCCACCACAAAGCAAGGAAAGCCAATGGCAGCAGGAGTTAGGGAAAGCAGAGATGGGGCCCTGGCCCTTCTACCCACTTACAGCACTTTGCTATAGCAACCACAGGAAACAAGCACGGTGAAGAAGGGAGACATTTTGGTGGGGCTGTGGGTCCGGGTCCTCTTCCTATCATGTTAACCCTATCTGCTCTGATTTATGGATTCCGTCCCTCTCTGAGTCTCCAGATGCACTGCCTTCTCTCAGAGGTCTCAAGAAGAATGAGAACGCATAAATCAAAGTGCTCAGAACGCTGTATCTATGTGAATATAAACTATGATTTATACTTACCTGAAATGTTAAATGAGGGCTGGAGCCTGGGCCTTCTACTCAAGCCCATTTACTGCACAAATCAATGCATGCCTAATTTTGGCAATACCATCATCATATCAATTCTTAATATCAACTTTTATATATAGAAGCAAGCAGTCGCTAGTGTACAATGGTCTCTCTTTGCCTCTGAGATCTAGTCACTTCCTGTGGACAACCATACTACAGTCACGCTGATTCAGTAGGGATCGCCCAATCAGCTTACTTCTTCCATAGACATTAACAAATCATTTGAAATTAACTTGCGTTCCACATTATCTGTGGACTCACTCAGCATAATCCTAATTCTCACACTCACTGGTCTAACTTATTCTACCGAGTTCCTTGCTGACCTCTTCCTCCAGTTCCTGGGTTTCCCCACCAGGTGACCCTGACCTCCTTCTAGACCAAGTTCCTCTTAGTTCCACTTGTCTGAGAGATCAAGTACCTCCATGGGGTACAGGCAGAAGCTGAGTACTCCAGATCCACAAAAATCCATGCCAGATGCCACAATCTCCCCTTGGCCATGTTCGCATAAAATGGACGTTTGTATTTTCTTACAATTACTATTACTGTAGCAATAAGAAATACCACTGTACATATACATATTTAAAAGTATGGAAAGGTTGTTCCTCTACAAGCCTCAACTCTTTTTTCTTTTTTGGGGGGGTGCGGTTGAGACAGGGTTTCTCTGTGTAGCCCTGGCTGTCCTGGAACTCACTCTGTAGACCAGGTTGGCCTCGAACTCAGAAATCCGCCTGCCTCTGCCTCCCAAGTGCTGGGATTAAAGGCATGTGCCACCACTTCCCAGCAAGCCTCAAGTTTCCTGATAAGAATATTTAACATTTAAAAAGAATAAATGAGGCTAGACATGGGGGCATATGCCTTTAATCCCAGCACTCCAGATGCACAGGCAAGTGGATCTTTTTTAGTTTAAGGCCACCCTGGTCTACATAGTGAATTCCAGACCATCTAAACCTACATAATAAGAAACTGTCTCAAATAAATAAATAAATAAATAAACAAACACACACATACATATATATGTACACATAAATACATACATACATACATACATACATACATACATATAAACATGAATAGTATACCAATAAATATCATAGTTTATCATCTTGTATCTTAGCCACTTTTTTCTATACTGGAGACAGTGCAGTATTTAAATTTTCTTGGTTATATCAGAGTGTCAGAAAAATACTATTCTCTGAAATTTTACCTCTTCAAAAGAATTTAAATGAGCATAAGAACAATTCTTTCCAAGTAGGAATTAAAACAATCACAAAAGAAATGGGCCAGTGAGATGGCTCAATAGGTAATGACACTTGCTTTCAAGCCAAGCTGAGTTCTATCCCCAGGACCTACAGGATGGGAGGAGAGACCAGCTCCCACAACTTGTCCTCTGACATGTGCATGTATGCTGTGGCATGACACCATACAGATGCACATAGAGCAAGTAATGCACATACAAAGAGAACTGGCCTTTGAAACTTATAAACAATCACAGTCTCTGCTATCAACAACACACATCCATAACCTGAGACATCTTTCAAGTACACTGAATCTTGGGGAATATATTACTTAGTATACTTAGCTTCACTGCTGTTCTATAGGCAGAAATTAAATCACTTCTAATATGAAAATTAAATATCTGGTGGTCAAAATGACCACTTAAGATTTCCAGTCAAATTCACACTTCAGAAATTCAGTATGCTACATGAATGTGGATGTATGCTATGGCATGGCATTACCTGCTCTGTCACTTTTATTTTTTTATATTTACTACATGTATGTGTGTGTGCATGTGTGAGCACAAGTTTGGATCATCAGGTCTGGCCAAGAGTGCCTTTGTCACCAGAGCCACCTTGAAGACTCAAATCTCTCTCTCTCTCTCTCTCTCTCTCTCTCTCTCTCTCTCTCTCTCTCTCTCTCTTTCTCTCTCTCTCTCTAATTAGAAAGATAACTACTATATGTCTTCTTTCTAGTAACTTTAACTTTAGCAATATTGTTCTAACTCAGGACCATTCCACCACCTTCATAAAAATGGACACTGAACATCTCCCCACTACTGCGACCTCTACATTTCCCAGTGAGTTTTAGAGTTTTATCCTTATAAGCATGCTTCCCAGTAAGGAAATCTGTGCTAAAGAGCTCAACTCCAGGGACTCAGGATTCCTTTCAGCAAACAGACATCTTAGAAATAAAATCATCTGCACCAGCACTCACCACAGCAGCCAAGTGTAGAATCTGGCCCCTGGCCACTAGAGGGGGTATTTCACTATCTCCTAATTTGTCTGACCAGAAATTCTGGTCCAACAAGAAACTAAGACCCAAGTCTGGCACCCAGACCTTTACTTCTCTTGCAATGTGTGGCCCTGTCCTTTCTTTTTCTCCTCCTCCTCCTTCTC
>NW_022196900.1:9081654-9083470 GCF_008632895.1 Mastomys coucha
CTTCTTCTTCTTCTTCTTTTCTCTTCCTTCTTCTTCTTCTTTTCCTTCTTCTTCTCCTTCTTCTTCCCCTCCTCCTTCCCCTCCTTCTATTCCTTCCCCCTCCTCCCCCTCCTCCTACTTTTCCCCCTCCTCCTTTCCCTCCTCCTCCTCCTTCTTCTTCCTCCCCTATCATCTTCTTCTCCCTCCTCCTCCTCTTCCTCATCCTCCTGGCTTTTGATGAGCAACAATACAAATCTCAACTCCTACTTTTATTATTTCCCACATCATCCTCACTGCCTTTTCCAAACAGACTAATAAGCTACACAGAGCTCATCCTAAAGTCCTAACAGTAATTCACTGGAAAATAACCAGAAAACCCAACTAAGCTGTAGCAGATTTTTCTTTGCTTTTTAAAATTTTACCAAGTTCATAGTCTCTCATTTAAGCAATAATGAATATAAAAATAGGGGGAAAATAGACAGTAACAATTTTGAAAGATGAAATTCAATGTCTTCTGGTATCTGCTCAAAGTTTCAGGTAGCTAATGGTGAGGCCACAGTAAAGACCATTTTGGGGGGCTGCTTATTCTTTGCCTTGAATAAAAGGAGCAGGGTGAGAAATAGACCAAAATACTGACATACTTCCTCCTGACCTTAAGGGTCTAGATTCTAGACACTTAAACAAAAAACTGTGTAGCTACTTATTTCATTAAGTTCATTTTCACTCCTAGAAAACATCTACTGTCCCTACTACAGCATCCAGTCACTAAGTGAGAGACAAAAGGAGGAGGGGGAGGGGAAAGAAGAGAGGGAAACCAAGATATCGATCTAGAGGCCAAGTCATCAGGTACCAAGCACGGGGTCCAAGATCAAAGCCAGCATCAGAATCAGAAGAAAGAATGAATGGCAAATAGGAAGGACCCACCATAAGATACTTAAGGCCAAAAGGCTCTGTGGAGCCAGGGCTGCTGTTGTGTTACCTGCTGTTTTCCATGAAGAACTCTGGTCTACAATGTGGCCCTGAGAGAAGACAGAAGCAAGAAATGGCCAGATAGGCTCCGCATCCAAGTTATGAAGTCAGACAATAAATAAATAAATAAATAAACTTCTGATAAGAGGAAAGCTATTGGAACAAGATCAAATCCTCATGGCTTGGACCTGCCTGGGACTCGGGATGCTTTGACTGCAAGTGGCAAGGTCCCAGATCTCACTACTTATACAAGGAACTGTGTTATCTCAGAGAACTACAAGTTCAGAGGAAAGGCACAGTGTGGTCAGCAATTCCACAAGGTCAAGCTCAGGTTTCTGCCACCCTCTGTTCTAACATCTTTGAGATTCCCTCCATCTCCAAGTGGCTTTTCTCAGCAGCCCAGGTTGGCCAGAGTAGTTCTAGCCAGGATATTCAGATACATCAAAATAAAGAGGAGGGGCTATCTGTCTTTCTCCTCTTTTAATGTCAAGGAATTGCTTCCTAAAAGCCTTTGGCCACCTCTGTCCTCTACACAGTCCTCCACATCTTATTGGTTGAAATAACTTACTTGATGCTTTGTGGGTAAAAGAAATAGGATTGCCCATGCTGGACTAGAATAATCATCTGAAGCAGAATGGGTGTTGGAGTAGCTATCACTACAACACAAACTGAGGAGCTTGTAATGCTGAGTACTCCTGAGGAGCTCGCGATGCTGAGTACTCCTGAGGAATTCATGATGCTGAGTACTCCTGAGGAGCTCATGATGCTGAGTACTCCTGAGGAATTCATGATGCTGAGTACTCCTGAGGAGCTCGTGGTGCTGGGTACTCCTGAGGAGCTCGTGGTGCTGGGTACTCCTGAGGAGCTC
>NW_022196900.1:9083565-9137527 GCF_008632895.1 Mastomys coucha
TCGTGGTGCTGGGTACTCCTGAGGAGCTCGTGGTGCTAGGTGCTCCTGAGGAGCTCGTGATGCTGGGTACTCCTGAGGAGCTCGTGATGCTGAGTACTCCTGAGGAGCTCGTGGTGCTGGGTACTCCTGAGGAGCTCGTGGTGCTAGGTGCTCCTGAGGAGCTCGTGATGCTGGGTGCTCCTGAGGAGCTCGTGATGCTGAGTACTCCTGAGGAGCTCGTGATGCTGAGTACACCCGTGACATCATTTTTACTCCACACCAAGTCTACAGCTGCACTCTTTCCATGATCATAAATAGGATGGCTGAGCTTCGAAATTACTATTTTCTCACTTCCCATCATGAACTTACATGTCAGCTATAAAACATAGGAACTTGCTTGATCTATCTGCTTTGGGGGAAAAAATGTAACAAGGGCTAGAGAGACAGATTCAGATCCTAGCACCCATGTAGCAGCTCACAATCATTTGTAACTCTAAATACAGGGCTCCAATGCCTCTACCAACCTCTGTGGGCATCTGTGCACATGTGGCACACACACGCATACATTTTGTTGCATGCAAATACATGCACACATACACAAATAAAATAAATATTTTCTAAACCACAACAAAGCCAGAACGGTAAGCAACTCACACAGCAACTGCAAAGAGGACAGATTTCTAGGGCCTGATTTTGAGAATGATTAATTCTACCATTAGTTTGGCTCTGGAGAGATGTAATAACTGGTGAGTTTACATACTATGGACTGGGGCTCAGGTGCAGCACATAGCATATATTAGCCAACCTTGTTTTAGAGAAACTCTCTTCAGTCGTTTTCCTCCATGAGTATAGTGGTATAGAGCTGTTGCTCCTGCACTTGAGAGGCTTAAACAGCAGAAGCTGAAGCTGAAGACAACCCCAGAGGACACAGCAAGCACCTGTCTCTAAGAGCAGTGACTCTCTCCACTGAGAGGAGTTCTCTATGGCCAACTGCATTCACTGTAAGGCAAGCCTATTCCTTTGTATCTACTTCTATTTACCTTATACAAACAATATGTAGCAAGCTTGAACTTCAAAAATATCATATGGGGAGAGGGGAAGGGAGGGAAGGGAAAAAGAAAGGAAGGGTGGATTCCATGGGGATTCTCCGCTGGTCTGCTGTGGGAACTAGAGAGAAAGGTTTGGAAGCATGGCTTCATTTACAAACTGCCCTGCTTATAGCAACCTGGAGTGTATGGGGGCGCCCAGGCTGAGGCAGAGTGGACAGACGGGAAGAGAATGGCAACCTATAGATTAAGTCTAATCATAAATTATCAAACGTGAGCTGGCCCACAGTTGTAAAACAAAAGGCAAAAAGGAACAGAAATGTAATCTGGGGGGAAAGACGATAAAATACTACTTGAGGGACTGGTAGGTCAATCAGGGCAAGTAACGACTGTAAGCACAGTTGGTGTATAAAGTGCCTTCAAATCCCAGGGAAGGACAGCATACGGTATTCATAAACTCATTTGCAGCTCTTTTTTTTCTGTCCTTCTATTCCTTATCTATATTTTTCTGAGTGTCCTGTACTGTATAAGCATGACCTTTTTAATGAAGGAAAAGGAAAACAATCAAGCCAGCATGGTTTTATCTTGCTACTAGATGTTTTGATTCGATCCAACGAACCCTCTACTGCCTCTTAGTTAAGATCTCATTTGTCCAACTCTCTCTGACTGCTGAATGGCTAAGCTGTCTGGCCTTAATGTTTTGATGTCACAAGCAACAACATGTTGCTGTAGCTAAAAGTTAAAAGACTGTTAAAAAAAAAAAAGTTTCAAAGTGTTTGACCACAATGCACTAGTAATACTACTCAAAAGTTAATAGCCTAAGATACATTTTGGAGCAAACGGTTATTATTTTAACCAACTTTTCCAGTTAATCAATTTACATAAAGTATATTTGACCAAAATAACTTCTAAGCCAAACTGATACAGGGCAGAGTGTACCACCACCCTCAGAGGGAAGTCTGAAGGCGGAGATAACAAACAGGATCAAAAAGTAGGGCTCAATCATAAAGAACAGGCAAGGTAGCCTGGGCAGGTTGAGAGGAGAAAGATGCCTGGGGCAGTAGTTCAAAGTGGAAGGAAGTCTTTTATTAAAGAAGACCGAACGGAGCCAAGGAGAGACTGAATTTAGCTCTAGTGGCCTGGACGCTCTCTCCTTGGAAGGCAAAGTTGGAGTGAAAAACAAAATGGTTCCCGTTTAATGAGAGGTTCATCAACAGCCACAACTCCAGTGGAGGAAGACGATGGTTCTGGAGCCGGCCAGGGCAGAGTGGAAACACAAGCCCTGCTTTCTGCCATTTTGGTTCCCCTGGAAAGTATAGGAGGGAAAAGCTCACTTAGTCAGACGAAGCAGAGGTGGCAGGAGAGGGGATTCGGCATGAAGAGAAACAAGCCAGAGCTCAGGAGTCGAGGACTCTGAGGGTGCAGCTCAGCTTCTAGAGAGCTGGTTCGCAGTGACCATCAGTGACCATCGAGAGGCAGGGGGCTACCTCGGGTTTGAAGTCTTATGAATGAACCTTATTATATATTTAGGATTCCTTTGGAGCCAATCTCTGCACCATGAGAGCTGGCAAGCCTGGATCCACTCATACGACTGCCAGGCTGTTGGGCTGTTGAGGAAGACTGAGGCAGCATGGTGAAAGACAGCGGTACCACTGCAGTGGTGCTTGGCACGGGGGCAGGGGGAGCAGGCGTATATTTATGTTCAGTTGTGGGCAAAGAAGGTGTGAAAGCAGGAAGTGGATGAATCAGCAGCAAACAGGAGAGAGCAAATGGTGGAAAATGGTGGCACTGGATGGCCACTAGGAAAACACACTACCATTACTACTACTACTACTACTACTACTACTACTACTACTACTACTACTACTACTTTGGACTGCTTCCATACCAAACACCAAGACAAATGAATCAAATATTAAAACCTAAAATAGAAATGACAGAGGGATACAAATCAACATGAAATCCTTCATAAACCTGGGGTGCAGTGGGGTTCTCTAACTGACACATTCCAGAAGCCCCTGAAGTGAATGCTGACAATATATAAGACCATATATTTTACAATCTACATAACCACAAGACCATAAGCAGAGTTCAAAGGCAAAGGAAAAACTAGGAGGATGCGGTGCAATTTGGAGTACGCCGGCGGATATTTATACTGTAATGGGGACTGCACAGGGCTGTCTGATCCCCTCCACCTCCAAAAGCATGGCAAAGGCTCCAACAGATGCTTCACAAAAGAGGGACGGAAACGGCCCTTCAGTATAGGGAAAGGTGCTCACACTTACTCAGAAGAGTAACAGAAAGTAAAACCACACCACTTACCAGACTGAAAAAAATCCCAACGTGAAAAAAAAAAAATGTGCCTTGTTGCCAAGAATACACATTAATTGGTATTTGTCTTTATTTCAAGAGAGGTATAAGCTTTTACAACTTCTGTGGAGGACAATTTGGCCTTGTTTATCAAGCTACTACCATATTTACTCTTTGGCCCAGCAACTCACTTCTAGGAATGTTATAAATATATTTGCACAAGTATGAAATCATCCTCAATGTACTTATTGCAACAACACTTCTAACTACAGACTTGAAACTTTCCAAATGTCTATCCGCATAGGACCAGCTAGTTAAATGACCATACACTGCCAGCCCTATGGTCAATCGCTAAGACACATTATTAAGTGGAAGATATCTAAGAGTCCCTCCACTACTAGGGAACCAACTCCGAGACACGCTGCTAAGTGAATAACGCAAGAACAACATGGAATGCCCTAGTTGTCTAACAAAGAAACTTCATGTCTGCAGCAGCTTTGAGATGATCTAAAACCGCAGAGGAATTGGGCACAAGGGTACCCAGTTGCAACAGACTGGGAAAGCCGGAGTAGGAATGCCACAACCAGGAAACCGGCCTGGCTCCAGTGTGAGAGACCCTGTGTCAGGGAGAGAGCCATCTCAGGAAGAGTGGGAGATGACAGCAGGTTGGGGAGCAGCAGGTAAGTGGGGGAGGGCAGCAGATAGGAGGGGGAGGGCAGCAGGTGGGAGGGGGAGGGCAGCAGGTGGGAGGGAGAAGGCAGAGGTGGGAGGGGGAGGGGAAGGGCACTTTTCACTCTGTGTTTAATCACTTATATCATGTGACTATATCACTTTTTTAAAACTTAAATCTTAAAATGTCTAAATAAGCGATGTAGCTACAACTCAAGGACGTTGGCAATGCTCTCCAGCCTGTGGGCACATACAAAAGTGACTTGAAGGCCTTGTAAAGGAGCATAAAGGGCCAGAAAGCACAGTGAGAGGCATGGTTGGAAGTCTACAATGACATGGGAGGAAGTCGCTGATGCCAGCACTCCTATACCCAGGGTAGAGGCAGTGAAGAAAAGGGAGAATGCAGTCTTGCCAAGGCATCACAAATGGCTCATCAAAACAAAGAGACAAGCCAGAGATGAATTCTTGAGGGTGGGGGTGGGAGTGTCAGAGTAGGACAGGAGCTGGGAAGATGGCTCCGTCTGTAAAGCACATGCCATGGAAGCATGTGGAGTTTAGTTCAGATTCCCCCACACCCACGTAGGAAGCCACACTACCTGTAATGGTGCACATATATAAACACTGATCTGGGAACCTTGGGTGGAAACACCAGGATTCTCAAAGCTCACTGACCAGCTAGTCTGGCCCAGCCTATCAACTCTGCCTCAAAAACAACATAAGTAAAGAGGGATAGACCTCTGGCCACCACCCCAGACATGAGCCTACATTCTCACAATCAAAAGCATGCATATATTACTTAATTAATTACACACACACACACACATCTGTGTAGACATGCAAAGTAGTGCAACAACTCCTTCGAATGGCTAAATTGGTTCTATATTTGAACACAAGTGTCAGTATGAATGACTCAAGGACATCCTGAAGTCTCTGTAAGATAGACCCAATGGTGCACAGGCGGCATAGAACAGGCTTTTTCTGCACCTCTTGTGCCTAAACCATGAGTAAAACCAGCTCAGAAGGCTCAGAAGGCCGCAGGTGGGTAAGAAGAAAGAAAAGAGAATATTCTGAATAAGCTTCTTACAATCTAGTTTCATAGATTCATCAGATGCTTGACAGAGAAAGAACCATTTTGAGGGCTCAGTAAAGTCATCCAAAGAATACAGAGACCCAAGACAACTGAAACAAGAAGACATTTTAAAAGACTTTAAGACAAGAGTCTCTCAAAAAAATGTTTGAAAAATTAAAAAGTCAATTTCACAACTACAAAAAAAGTATTGGTGCTATGATAAATACACTGCAATTGTTATCCAGTTTTTCTATTGTTGCTTTCTAAAATGGTGATTTAATAGGGGAGTTTAATAATATTTTTTCAGAAATTAGAAAAATAAGATAATTTATTCAATTTTACTACACTTAAATAGCAGAAATCTTTAAAATATGGCTTTCTATTCTCCTCACCACAGTTGATAAAACAGGAAAACATAACTGGAATAGGGAACTAATCTAGAACAGATGTCAGGGAAGAATTTTTCCAGTACTGAACTATAAACATGCAGAATAAATACTGGAAAATGTACTATGGTAAAAAAAAAAATCAGAATCAGTTACTAATTACACGATCTAAGTAGGAAACCAGATACCTAAATATGTGGAACGGGCTCTTTAAAAATAACCCTAATGGACAAACGGTCTTTACTATCCAAACTTGACTTCCACAACACAGAAACCTGCAATGTGCTAAAATTCAGAAGTTTCCAGTGCCTACAAAGCTGGGTTATTCATGCAGAAGATGAATCCAAGCACAGAACCAACACATTCACAAGCAGAGTCGGCTGTGCTTCTCCTCATCCCTTTGCCAGCGTTTCTTCCACTCCACAGACTCTTGGAACTGCCCAGTGACCTGTCTCTTCAGTCCCCTCAACATGCTCCTGGATCTTCCCAGTGACCTGCCTCTATAGTCCACTTGATATGCTCTTGGAACCACCCAGTGACCTGCCTCTATAGTCCACTTGATATGCTCTTGGAACCACCCAGTGACCTGCCTCTATGGTCCACTTTCTATACTCAGACTCAACAGGACAGGCAAAGACTTACATCACATCTTAGCACCATCCTTCTCCAGAAAAAAAAAAAAAAAAAAAAAAAAAACAGAGAACAGCTCTGGCCGGCTGCTACTCTTGAGAACCCGCTTGTGCCTAGCATGCAGGAAGGATCAGGAAGAAATGAAGAGCAGCAAACAACAGAATTGGCTCCAAGAAAGTTTGCTAATTTGTATAAAGTCAATTTGTGACTCATCCATATTCAGATGAATGTTCAAAGACAAATTCCAAGGCTAAATATAAAATGACTTTTGGACTATCCAGGCTTCTGCTCATTTCTAGCTTGCGGACAGGGATAGGGCTGTGATGTTGGCAGTACACTAACTCTCTTAGACCACTGAGATCCTACTCATTTGATGGCTGGAGTTCAGAGTTCATTACCATGCAACCCAGAGCAATTTAATTGAGTACTACTACCAATGTAACAGTACTACCAAAAGCAAAGGTGCTACACAGGGGAGTTAATGAGCCTCCGGACCACAACGGTAACTTAGGAGGCTGGGGTAAGGCTGGCTCATGATTAACAGAATTTAAGTGGTTCAAAAAAGCATCCAACTTTAGGGCCTACGAGATCAGACAGGGAACTCAACACTGTCATTTACAGATCCTTGCATTTAGGCCCCTAAAAGATTAATGTACCAAGGTTCAGTGGCTTCACAGTAGCTAAGGCCAGTCCCTGCCTCTGGGCCACACGCCCTCTCACTCTTGGAGGAATGGAAGCCTATGTGTAAGGCAGTATTTTTCTCACAGCTGGGATAATGGGCAAGAACTGAGCAGCCAGATAAAACTAAAACTGGCTTAGCACACATGCACAGCAACCCTTCCCTTCAAAATGGCTGCAGTCTTCCACCTACCAGGGACAAGGGAGAACACGACTGAGATATCAAACAATCTTTTAAAGGAGATTACAAGCCTATCCTAGCCATTGGCATTGCAGGTAGATAGGAAGCCATTAATGACACTGTAGAGTAGTAGTATTAGTCCTTATACCACAAAAGAGTCTCTCCATCTCAGGTTTTTACATTTTAGAAAATGTTCTATAAAACCAGAAATCTTTCCTGCTTTGTTGTTTTGCTTTTTTTTTTTTTTCCTTTGTTAAAGTAAGATTTGCCACTTTAAGTTACATGAGCTTCTAAGGGATCATAATCCCCAAATCTTTGCCCACTTTGTCTCCCCACACAACAGAGTGGCGTACACGTCTATTTTAACATTTGAAAAGATAAGAAATTCAAGAATTTTTTTGCACCTAACTGACTGAACATAGATGTCATAGTTCCCAATTTTCTAAGTATTCAAGTAGTTTCCCCCAGAAAGACAGTAACACTTGCAAGCCCAAAGCATCCATAGCTCACTGTTGAAAGTGGCATAAGAGAAAGTAGAAAACAGAGAGGAAAGAACTTAGAACAGAGTAAGAGTCAAACCAAAAGTCTGCCAGGAAAGAAAAGAAAAGATCATAGCAAAGCTTCCTACGCAACAAGCCAAACTGTCATTTCCTTGTATCACCACGCAGCTGTCTGTGTTTCTGGCGGGCACCTTGACAAGCTGTGTTCAGTCAGGACTATGAAAAGTTCAGGTAAAGCAAACAATGCTAGTGACCTCAACTATAGCCACCCATGCCAAAAATGCCCTATCCATACACCTGCCATACAAATTATATGGCAGCCATCTATCTGCATTCAAGTTTAGATAGGGCATATTTTATGGCTACTTCTTATCTGTGAATATTCTTGGGTCCCACAGGATTCTCAGGGATGTGAGGCAGGCTTTTGAACCCTGTGACTGGGCAGGACTGTAAGCTATGGGGAAAAGTGAGTTAAAAAGCAGGAGAAGGAGAATGCCGTGAAAGACTCAGGCACAAGCTGGTTCTTCATAAGCTCATTTTAGATGCTAGGATTCCCACAAGTGAAGAAGGAGAAGGCTATCCAGAGAGAGAGAGAGAGAGGAGAGAGAAAGAGAGAACATGTGTGTGTGTGTGTGTGTGTGTGTGTGTGTTCAAGACTGTGTGAAGAACAGTGAGTTCAGCTACGACAGGAGGAGTCTAGGAATAATAGGCTTTGGGAAGACAAAATCCAGCTGCTAAAGACGTTTAAGGCCATAGGTGGCAAAACAAAAGGTGTATTTTAGGAATATTAATTTGACAAAGATAGAACTGATTTGAAAGTTTACAATGGTCCTTGATTCTGGGACCAGCAACTGAAAGGTGTGTGTGTGTGTGTGTGTGTGTGTGTGTGTGTGTGTGTGCTTGCATGTGCGCACGCATCAGCCAAAGTCAGTAATTCATGTTTGTGTGTGTGCATGCATGTGTTTACTATAGAACCTCTGCCCTGGTTTTAGAAAATACAGACAAAATTCAAAACTTATTTTCTTTAAGTGACAACTTCTGGTTTGCAATTTCTGTGTGTGCACAATGCATGTAGGTATATATATGGTGCCTGTACGTGTGTAGGTGCACATACATACATGTGGAAGTCAGAGATGGGCATATAACTCCCTCTGTAGTCCTCCACCTTTTTTGCCTGACACAGGGCCTCATAGAAGCAGAGTTTCAAGCTGGTTTGGCTAGCCAACATCTCCCAGGATCTACATGTCTCCTGTCTCCCAAAGCTGAGTTACGGACACAAAGCCATGCATGGCTTCTAACATAGATGCTGGGGATTCAAACCCTGGTCCTCATGCTTGCATGCCAAGTGTTCTTAACCACTAAGCCATCTCCTCAGCTCCTGGATTATATTTCTTTTTCACCTTTCCTTACTTTTAACAGTAACCATTTTTTTACACGCTAGTAAATCAACAAGATTACATGTCATTCTTCTCAGACAGTTGTTTTTAATCCTACTTTGTTAAAAATAATTGCTTTATATGGAACACATGAAATTTCCTCAAATCCCTTATTTTATTTTGCGAGAGAAATATATCCTTCTTTCTTACAGGCAGATTAGAGCTACAAATCCACATCAAAATAAAATAAATGAAAGTTATCTTACAAACTTGTCATAATTCCTATATAGATAGTTTTTAACAGACTACTGTTGAAAAAGCAGAAATTACTTTCTGATCATTACAAACTAGAACACACGTGAAAGTCCTTTTTTTTTTTTTTTTCCTAGAAAGAGGCCCAAACCTGGGATGTCTTCATTCTGCCACAGATTAAGGCATTTATTTTATTTGGTTTCTCAAAAATTAGAGATTTAGCTGTATCCAGTCCTGGATTTCACTTAAGAATATTGTTATCAAAAAAAGTAATCAAGATTTCTAAAAAATTTAAATCATTGCATAGGCCTCATAGAATATTATTTTCTATTTGTAGTAAATCTGACCATCAAAGTGCAGAAAAAAATAGATGTGAAGATATATTTTTTAAAAAACGAAAATTCTGTTTGGCTCCTGGAAAAAACTGCCTCTCTTTAGGGGCCTTTGATGAAGCAGAGGAGGGTGCCTAGACCTGGCTCTGCTTCCATGACTTTTCTTCTGAGTTTCAAAACCTTGTCAGTTATCAATAACCACTGCAAACTCTCCGATGGTGAATCCAGCATCCCACTCTTAGCAGCCCCAGCTAGGAACTAGCTCACCCTGACTGAGCATTCAGAAACCAAGGCAGGTGACCTGAGTGATCCTTGGGACTGAAAGGATATAAGAGAAAGCATGAGAGGAAAGTAAGGGAAAACTCGCCAGCATAGGTCCCAAGCGCACACCCACTCAAAGACAAAATGTGTTCCTGGAGATTCCCGGCTAAGGGGGGAATTTATTTTTTAAAGGTAAACTAGGTTAATTGTTTCGCCTCCAGTACTACCACCCAGAAAAAAAGCACGGTTTACATATAGTCCTAAGCGCTAAGAGTCGGAGAAGATCCTCCTTCAATCCAGGAGTGTCCGTGGTATTGGTTTTCATTACCAACACACACGCAAGTGGAATTATAATGGACCTGGTAAATTACTTCTGTCTCAACTCAGGACACCGGAACCCTCCAATTCACATGAACAAAGTTAGTGACTTTATAATAAACTGAGTGAGCAAGGACATTTCACATATTAAATTAAAAAATGTAACGTATTCTATAATTCCATGGAAAGATGTCATGTCTCCTAAAAATTGTACCTAATTTTAGGGTTCCTGAATTGAGTGATTCCAGCTCTGCATGAGATTTTAAAGTGAAGGAGAATGGGTGTGGTGCAGAACACAGATGAAATTTTTACAACATGGAAATAAAATTATTTTTAAACCTTCTTAAGGGTGAAGAGTTAGGCAAGAAGTAATACGTGGAAAACTGTCAAGTGCTGCTCTACACACCCACCCACCAGATACCATCGCAGCCGGCTGGGGGAGTCTCCCTCTTCTTGCCTGACAGCTTCACTTTCTTTGAGGTCTGGAACTGGTGATCACACTGGTCCGTCATGGTATTTTCAGTTAACAAAGCAGTTACTCAATAGGGGGAAAAAGGCACAAAGGATCGGGGCAGATGCTGCTGCACCCATGATGCAAGTGCAGGCTGAGCCCCGGGCCGCCACCGCCGCCCCGACTCCTCCGTGACGTCCGGGATGGGTATCCCCGGCTCTCAGGAAGTGGTGGCCGCAGGCAGCTCCGCCCCCTCGCGAGTCGGGGCCGGCCGGGCAGGCTCGGTGGCGGGACCCGGCCCAGAGGCTTGCAGAGCCCGGGGCGAGCAGATGGCGAGTACCGCGCTCGGCCTCGAGGGCGCGCGCGCCCCCTCCCCAGGCAGCGCGCCTCGCTCGCGCTCGCGCCCGCGCCTCCCTTCCAGTTCCCCTACCCTCGGCCCCACGTTGCCGGGCATCAGACCGGGTCGAGCCGAGTACAAGATGGCGACTCGGCCGTCCGCTCTCCGGGCAGAGTCGGGGCGCCCCTTCGTGCGGCGCGCGCGCGCTCCCGACGCCCCACTAAAAATAGCCGGGACCCGTCTATATTTGGTTCGCCGGATCCCGGCGCGGACGCGCGCGTCCTACCCCGCCCCGCCCCACGCCGCGCCGCGCTGAATGGAGACGGGAGGGGGGGTGACCGAGGGGAACCTACTCCGCTATCTGCCGCGCGCGCCGCCGCCTGGGCCCGGCCAAGCGCCCAATTTAGTAACATCGCCTGCGTCAATCACGCGCCTCGCGTGCGTCAGCGCCGCGCGGCTCCAGGTCCTGCTCCCCCCCCCAACCCCCCAGCCTTTGAATGGATTCAATGTAGGAGCGCCCTCCTTCCTTCTGGGCTAGGATGGGAACGCACCCGCAGCCAGGGGGCTCGGATCCTCTGGGCTGGGACAACTTTCGGAGCGTCCTCTCACGGTCTTAAGCACACCAGGCTGCTAAAGTGAAAGTGGAGGCGTAGATACAGAGACACACTGTGCACGTGTTGTTTTGTTTTGTTTTGTTTTGTTTTCGAGTTTCTGGTCCTAGTTCGAACCTTCTTCGATTCTGAAGTATGTGCTATTGACCAGGGGGAATCCTCTTCCCCCGACTTTGCCACCCACACGCTCAATTGTTGGGACAGGTTAAAAGAAAATGCCGCTTGAGATTCTAGCAGACCGCCGGAGAGCGCGTCTGTCTGCGTTGTTTCACTCAAACATCTCCTTCGTAAGAAAAAAAAATCATTTCTGAGAGAGGTTACTTTCACTTAGCAGCAACCATTGGAACTAAGAGTTCTTAACTCGAACATGTTTTGGGTTTTTTTTGTTTGTTTGGTTTGTTTTGTTTTTCAGCAAGAAAGTGACACCCTAAATTCATTTCCAGGAAGAAATCGCTGTCCCTTATACAGTCGCCCAGACTTTCTGCATACTTGGAAGACAAAATGTACACCCCCCCCCCAGGAGACCATAGGAAAGATCCCCTAGAGACAGCCTAATGAATCCTGTTGATTGATTTTGAAATATTTCATTTGAGAAATAGGAGGGGGAGGCGTCTACAAGCCTCAAAAAAAGTGAAAGTGCGAGGAGAGTTCCATGTCTGACCCGGTGCTGGGGAGGAGCAGAGGATCCGTTTTAACAGTCGGACTCAGCTGTTCAACACGTGTGGTGTGTTTGTTTTATATATAGTTTCTCGTGCAGCGCGCGCGTGGCTGGATGTGCACTTCTTGGGATTACAAAGTGTCCAGTAAAGAACCTCACACCATAAGTGTAAAGAAATAAAATCTTGTCCCTTGGAACCATCTGCATCCTAGGGCGAAACACCAACAGCATGACAGGAGGAAGAGGCAAATTAGCCTAGGCGCAGAGGGCCAGGGAGACGTAAACAGCCTTAGAACCACTGCTTGAGGGAAGCACAGCTGCACCTCAGGGAGTCTTCGGGCTGGTGCCAAACTCCTTCAGCAGCGACTGCCAGGTCACTCGGAGAAGCTGGCTGGCGTAGCCTTCCCTTTCGGAAGAGCTGTCCTCTCTCTTACCCCCTGGACCTGGCTAGATGCCTCGGGGCAGCCTCGGAGGCGAGCCAGCAGCACTCCTCCAACTCTGCTCCACCCGGAGCCTGACAGCTGGGCGGTCCCGCCTGACCCGCGGGCGGGCTGCGGCACCCTCCGGTAGACCGGCGCCCTGGCAAGCGGCTCCGGTGCAGAGGGGTTGGCCGCGGGAATCTGAGAGGCCTCGGGGCTGGGGTCGGCAGCTCCCCGCGGTTTCCATTGTGCGACCGTGAGAATGGCCGGGTAACGCGCGCGCGCACACACACACACACACACACACACACACACACACACACACACCCTCGCACACGCGGAACCGGCTGGGCCAGGGGAGGGAGGAGGAGGGTGACGTAGCGTCCCATGGCGTCACATTGACGTCTCGCATTCCAGGCACTCTATGGAGAGGCCGCTAGGGCTCCTGTGGCATAAATGACGTGCCGAGAGAGCGAGCGAACGCGCAGCCGGGAGAGCCGAGTCTCCTGCCTCCCGCCCCCCACCCCTCCAGCGCCTGCTCCTCCTCCGCTCCCCATACACAGACACGCTCACACCCGCTCCCTCACTTGCACACACAGACACACGCGCGCTCACACGCTCCGCACACACACTCCACTCTTCTCCCGCGCGCTCACACCCCTCTCGCCTGGCGCCCTCGCTGGTGTCGCGCCGCGCCGGGCCGCAGCCGGACGCCCCTCCGGGGCTCACTTTGCAACGCTGACATAGCCGGCGGTGTCCGTGGAGGTGGGAAACGTGGCGACATCCTACCCCCTAGTCGCAGCCAGAGACTGGACGCCTGCGGAACCTCTCGGCGGCGCTCTCCCATGAGTTGGGATCGCAGCATCCCCCGCCAGCCGCTCACCGCCTCTGGGAGCCGCTGGGTTTGTGCACCGCAGCCCTTCCGGGACAGCAGCTGTGACTCTCCCCCAATCCAGATTTCGGGGTCGCTCTCTAGAAACTCGCTCTAAAGACGGAACCGCTACAGCACCCAAGTACGTACGATGTGCCCAGTTAATATGGGGGCTTAGCTTAAAAGTTGGCGCGCTGGGAAGTGTTGCTCCTGAAATTGACAACTTTTAATGTGGGGTGCCCCCCTCCCGCCGCCTCCCCTCTCAGGCTTTGCTCGCCGAGGGACCGGTGGGTTCCAATCTGAAACTTTTCCCTTGTAGCTGGCCCTCAGGGACTCTGGAGCTTGTGAGATTCCTCTCCCCACCCAAAGAGGCGAAAAGCCTCTAACAAAGAGGAGGACCTGGATTTGTGCTGTAGCAGCTCCAGCGTTGTAATTCAGGGTATTTCGGCTCTAGTTGTCATGGTAATGATGCTCTCGGCGGCGGCGGCGGCGGCGGCTGCGGCAGAGAGTTGGAGCCCCGGTGATGAACGGCAGTAATTTTCCTGCCTTTTAAGTGGGATTGAAAATAGGGACTCTGGTGGGTCCGAGTTAATGTGTCTAATGGTGAAACGGAGCTGGTTGTCTGGGAGAAAGCTTAGCAGGGACAGTGCCTGGGCAGCAGCGGCCGGAGTTCGCAGAGGCGCTGGAGGAGCTCAGCAAAGACGGTGTAATTGTAGGAATGCGGCTTATTGTATTGAAATGAGCCCGGGGCTCCACTAGGCACGTCTGCCTGGCGTCGCCGACTTGCTGGTTTACACTTTTCCCCACGGAGGTAATCGGGTGTAATTGCCGACTCTCGCGCCCCGACACGCGTGGGGACGGCGTCCCTCTTCTCCAGGCCTTGACTGGTGTGGGAAAGGCTTGTGTTACTTTTCAATGCGCTTTCGGAGAAGTTGCTCCGAGTGTTTCTCTTCTTAGTGGGAAGGAAAGTTCTCGATGGTGAAAAGGAGAGCTGAGCAGCAGAGCGCAGCCAGCGGAGACTGGCTTGCAAAGGCACCTCTCGAACCTGTTGGAGGCTTCCGGCAGTCACGAGGGAGCTCAGGATCACTGGTCCCTTGATTTCCAAGAACGTTCCTGGAGGTGGCCTTTTGTTTATGTGCCCGGGTTCTCCCGAGGGAAGAGCCGCGGGGCGTGTGGTCTTTAGTACTCTCGAGCTGCTTGCCCTAGGGCCTTGGAGTGCTGGGAGAAAGCTTACAGGGTTCGGTTCAGCCATTCCTTCGCTATTCCAATTCTGGAGATCCTTTTCCAACAATCAGGAAATGTTTCTTATAGAACCAAGTTGGAGAAAGAAAAGCTGCCCAACGCGCTTACTGAACACAATGAATGAAATTACTTTATTCCAGTTGTTTTAACCCAGCAAGATACGCATAACGTAAAGCCAAAGACTGCCCGGGGTGGGGGCTCCACTCCCTCCCTCCACAGGCACCCCCCTACCCCAAAATCCGGGACCCAGTGCTCGCTCAAAGAAATTCTCCCCCAGGGTTTGACTCAGCTCCCTCCGTCTTTCTGAGAATCTCTGTCTTTCCCTTTCTGCCGGTCTCTCCTCCACCTCCCTTGCCCCCGCCCAACCTCCGCCCCCGCTCCCCGATTGGAAACTCCGCGGAGGAGCCCGGGTCACAATGGTGTGTTTCACTGTTTCCTCCACACACTTCACCACGGGGAGAGGAACACGGGGGTGTTCCCTTCGTCTGCCCCGGAGAAAGAAAGGGGCTTTGACAGAGGTAGTTATTTCTTCCTAATTTACAACCCCGAGGCTCTGTGCTCCCAGCCCCAGCGGCCACGAGCCGGAGCGACGGTACGTGTTTCCAGGCGCAGAGGCTTTACCTAGGTAACCGGCCGATCGGGGGGCGGAGAGAGCGACGGGGTGCTGGGCTGGGCTGTACCACGGGCGGTGTGTCGGTCTCTGAGAGGAACCCCTTCCCTGGGGAGGCGCGACCCCCGCCCACCCGAGTTCAGAGGCCGCCCCTTTAGAGAAAGACTACACTTGGAAGGTTCCCAGAGAGAGTGAGGATAGGAAACCCAGTAGAACAGGGGGTGGGGTTTCTGGAAGACCCCCCCCCCCTTTGAAGATGCGAGAGGAGGAGGAGGATGAGAAGCACATGCTACAGCTGTGGAAAGATCCACTCGTGCCAACGCTTCAGCGAGCGCAAGGTTTCCGTCGGGGTACCTCGGGTTGGGGATGGCAAGGGAATCCCCCATTTCCTGGCCATCGAGAATTTCCTAGACCTGGGGAACCCGAGCCTCTTTCTGTCTAAAAGCAAACTCTGGGCGCAGGAGTGGCAGGAGATGAAACTTACCCCACCCTTGGCTCCAGCGTTTACCAGAGATCTTTTGGTTAGTTTGGGGGTTGGGTTCCCCTCCAAGGGGGAGGGGGCACGTTCCTAACCTTTGAGGTGTGCCCACCCCGAACAAAGGGGGCGCTATAAGACGGAGTTGGGGGCATCTGCAGCCCTCCTCCTTGCCAGTCAAGCTGCGCTTCCAACTACAAAGTTTCACTAGGCTGTGCACCGGGACTTTCGCCCGGGTGCCGCTCTGGGCGCCCTCCGGAATGTACCCCCTCTGAGCCACCGGGTGGCCTGGAGCTTTGAAGCCGCCCACCCTCGGGGACATCGCCCGCTGAGTTCAGGGGACCTCCCTCGATCCGTCGCAGCCACAGCCAAAGCTGTCTGCGAGCGCGCGGCTCCCAGCACAGGCCTTTCCTCTGTGCCCTTTTGTTTGCTTGACCCCTGGCCCTCGAAACTCGCGACTAATAGAAGGGAAGCTCCATTAGCATTTAGAATGAAAAGCGCAGACTTTCTTAATTCCTCCGGGCATTCGTGAATTCGTTCCGGACCTTGTGCGTTTCCTACGCGGAGTGTAAAATTTGTGTTTGAGGAGTGGGGGCCGTCGGAGTTGAAAAATGGCTATTTCCTTCAGTATACTCATTAATACCACCCCCCTCCAAATTCGGATTTATATTCGTTCCTCAAGTGTCCCCCTTCGGTCTTCCTGACTTCGCAATCTGGGAACCAACAGTGGGTGTAGAAAAGATCAATTTCTTGGCGACGACCATACGGGGATTTTAGCATCAGATCGTGAACCACAAAAGAAAGGGCTGTGAGCTCACTGGGTGCCGGCAACCTTCCCTTAGTTAGCTTCCTAAGACAATGTGATGCTTCTTGCCCAGTGGCTCCATGAGCTCTAAACACTTTCACTTAACCTTATGACAATTCTTTGTAATTATCTAGCGTTTCTACAGGTCCCACACCCACACCCCATTCACCCAGTCCTGGGAAAGATGACCCAGCTTCCTCTTACCACAGTCTCTGTCCCCTCTCTCTGTGCCTGCAGAGCCCACTGCGGGAGAGCGCAGCCCGACAAGCTCGGGCTCTGAGCCTGGACCCTCAGCAGAGCGGGCCAGCACAGCGGCTGCTTCGCCTATCCCGACATCCCCGCCTCCTACACTCTCAGCCTCCGCTGGAGAGACCCCCAGCCCCACCATTCAGCGCGCAAGATACCCTCCAGGTAGGTCTGAAGCCTTTATTCCTCCCGAGCAAGGGAAATGAGTGGAGAAACCAACTACCTGCCCAGTACCAACATGTAGGGCTGCTGGCCCTACATTTCACAGCACAGGTGGCTTTCTGGCAGAAGCTCCTCCGCTGTGTACCACACCCTGTTGCTACCAGAGTAGAGAGATTATAGGAAGCATTTCTCAAAGTATGTTTCCTAAGAAGAAAAGCAAATACTCCAAGCAATCAGGATATGTTATGTTTCTAATGGTTTTATTTTTATCCTTTTATGTCCAATATATTCATGTAAGGGATCATCACTTGGGGAGATAGGGAACATTTCTATTGATCTAAAACCCAAATGATTTGTGATGCAAGAGTTTGGATGATTGAGGCTCAGAGGTAAGGGAAACCCAAGTGAGCTACAGAGACGTAAAGATAAAGGCCTCAGATTTGGTTTGCACAATCTCTTTACAAATTTGGTAAAGGTATAAGAAGAGGGGGGCCTGGGCAGGCACCAAAGACACACAGATACAGTCAGTCTCCTACGGGAGACTTCAGAAAGACAAAGAGCAATAGGGAGAGGACAGAATGGCAGGTAATTCTGAGGTATTCTTAGATATGCAAAGGGAGTGGGGGGGGATGAAAAGGCCAAGCTGTGTGTCCCTTCTTTTAAACAGCTTCTACTTCATCCTAAGAACTAGACACCAAGCTAAGGAATCCTTTCACTCCAAGCTAGCTCAGGAGGCCTCACTTGAGCAGGCCTCACTTGAGCAGGCCTCACTTGAGCAGGCCTCACTTGAGCTGGCCTCACTTGAGCAGGCCTCACTTGAGCAGGCCTCACTTGAGCAGGCCTCACTTGAGCAGGCCTCACGTGAGCTGGCCACTCCTCAACGCTGCTTCTTCCAACAGGCTCTCTTTCACGTCAAGATCTCATCCCATACACGCATGACTCAATCAGCTTTGGAAATGTGGGTAAGAGAAAGATGTCAGGGGAAATGTGAAGCACCCACTTTTCTGTTAATCACACCTTCATGCCACGCCCTCCAAGAAGTCAAACACCTGGGTTTCCTTTGACTCTGGAAAAACCAACCACCAGAAACTCCCCAAGTTACCACTTTTGACTTAGCCATAAAAAAGGAAAATTATTAGAAAAGTCATTCATAAGAGCCGGTAACTCTCAGGCCTTCTCACCTACCTCAACCTCTGTGAATAAAGCAGGTACCCCTATACCAGCTCCTTTGAGGGTCCAGCCTAGGCAAACTGGCAGAGAGAGACTTCATCTGTTTTGAAATTGCTTTCTTCTCTTCCCACCCGCCCCCTCCCCGCCGCCGCCCCCTTCATGAGAAAATACCTAGACTAATGTGCCTGTTGGAAGAGCTGTTAGCTGTTGTTATAAAACGGCTCTAATCTTACTAGGTCAGAATATCCTATTAGTCAGAATTGGGAAGTGTATACATCTATGCATCCGCAAGCACACACACAGTATACAGGCGAGAGCAAGTTTGGTGGGTGTGCTGTCACAGCTGATCTTTTTCTTTGCAGATGGCATCAACTCCCCCAGTCCATTTCCTGGGCCTACATGCCCACCTCATCACTTAAGCTGGCTGAAGTCATCAGTAGGGGTCCAGTTTGTGCAGGCTGCTAATCCTGTTTGGAGGAGTGGGTGGGAAGCAGCGACCACAACTTGTGTGGGCTGCCTTAGTTGGCACTCATCAAATGTTAGCATGTCACTGCCTCCCTTGTCCCACTCAGGACATCTTTTTTTTTCACTAACTCACAAGTTTACAAATCAGCGTGTGTATGACTTGGGGCACCAATGGCCTCCTCTCCAAATTAATTAACAAGACAATTCCTTCCTTTCCCCTTGGCCTTTCCTATGGCCGGAGACCACTCCAACAGTTTTTTTAGGGGGTTATTGTTGTTGCTGCTGGTGCTGCTGCTGCTGCTGCTGCTTAGGACTTAAAATAATTTTTAAAAGTGACCTGGACTTATGAGAGAAATTATCTATATCCAGATTTGATGAACAGAGCAAGGGAGGGAAGATGGGTGTAGCCATCTCCAGGGAGTCCATTTTTATCGTCCCTGAGGTCCCTTTGTCAGTCAGGAACTCAACTGTCTCCCCAGCGAGGAAAAAAAGTAAGCTAGGGGCATTCAGTCTTTGCCAGCAGGTGGAAGAGGATGCCACTTTCTCTGTTTCCTGATTCAAGAGCAGTGGATCCAGCTGGCGGTGGAGTGTTCTGAGCCCTTTTCTCTGTCCCTACAGATATGCCCTGCGTGCAAGCCCAATATAGCCCTTCGCCTCCGGGGTCCACTTACGCCACGCAGACTTATGGCTCGGAATACACCACAGAAATCATGAACCCTGACTACGCCAAGCTGACCATGGACCTCGGTAGCACGGGGATCATGGCCACCGCCACGACGTCCCTGCCCAGCTTCAGTACCTTCATGGAGGGCTACCCCAGCAGCTGCGAACTCAAGCCCTCCTGCCTGTACCAAATGCCGCCATCCGGGCCTAGGCCTTTGATCAAGATGGAAGAGGGCCGGGAGCACGGCTACCACCACCACCATCACCATCACCACCATCACCACCACCACCACCAGCAACAGCCATCCATTCCTCCTCCCTCCGGCCCCGAGGATGAGGTACTGCCCAGCACCTCCATGTACTTCAAGCAGTCTCCGCCGTCTACGCCGACCACTCCAGGCTTCCCCCCGCAGGCGGGGGCGCTGTGGGACGACGAGCTGCCCTCTGCGCCTGGCTGCATCGCTCCGGGACCGCTGCTGGACCCGCAGATGAAGGCGGTACCCCCAATGGCCGCTGCCGCGCGCTTCCCGATCTTCTTCAAGCCCTCACCGCCACATCCTCCCGCGCCCAGCCCAGCCGGCGGCCACCACCTCGGCTATGACCCCACGGCCGCAGCTGCGCTCAATCTGCCCCTGGGAGCCGCAGCCGCCGCGGGCAGCCAAGCTGCTGCTCTCGAGGGCCACCCGTACGGGCTCCCGCTGGCCAAGAGGACGGCCACGCTGACCTTCCCTCCGTTGGGCCTCACAGCCTCCCCTACAGCGTCCAGCCTGCTGGGAGAGAGCCCCAGCCTACCGTCGCCACCCAATAGGAGCTCATCATCCGGGGAGGGCACGTGTGCGGTGTGCGGTGACAATGCTGCCTGCCAGCACTACGGAGTGCGCACCTGCGAGGGCTGCAAAGGCTTCTTCAAGGTGAGAGAGAGCATGCCTCCTCCAGGTACTTCCTCTGCTCTGCAGTCAGACCCCTTGCTGAGGCACCTAAGTGGGTGTAGGCTGGAGTTCTTAGCTTTGCCAGGGTCAAAGCTATCATCCCACACACTATGCATACGGATTCCAAGGCTTAGAACCTCAGACCCATCTTTCCCAGGGGTTTTAAACTCGAAGCTCCCGCATAAGCTGCCCATGCACTTGAAGGGCCTGCATCAACCTCCTCACCTGACATTACCTTCTATGGGTTTTTGGTTTGGTTTGGTTTGTTGTTGATGTTGTTGTTGTTGTTCTGAACAGAGGTTTCTGCAAATTCTTAAAAAGGATCTAAACTTCCACAACGCCCCAAACGTCATCATCCCTTCGCTGTCCACCCAAAGTGTGAGAGAGTAGCACCTGCATGCCAGGCCTGGGCATTTGTGTCTCTGTCTTCACAGGGAGAGCTTCGAGACTTAAGATTGAATTTTGGTCATTCGCTGGCTGTTTTGATTCAGTGTGTTTTGAAGCTAGATGATAATTGCCGTTGTTTCTTAGAGGAGAAAATAGAGGTTCAGAGAGGTCACTCAACTGCCACAGAACTCACACTCAAGAGAGTGAGGTGGAGACAGGAGGTCAACTCATAATCCATGTGCTCCCAAGATGCTCTGAGGTGGCAGACTAGAAGGGGAAGGCAGCCAGCAAGAGGCAGTTTGGGACAGCTTAGTCCATAGAAGGGTAGAAAGTAGAACTCAGGCCGTGGCAATCCACCCTGTCCACCAGGAACACTTCCCCTCCCTACATCTGTGCACACACAGTGTCCGTGATAATCATTCTCTCATAGTGGAGGATTTTTTCAGTGAGAGTGTCATTGGCCTCCCCCATATTAGCAAAGAAACTGAACCCTGGAGAAGTATCCTTTGGTTAGGCTTGTGGAGCTGCGTGGCTTGCATATGGGATAGGCTGGCTTCTCTTGACTCTGGAGTTCAATAGTCTTCCTGCCATATGTGGGGGAGAGGGGATGCAGTGGGAGGGGGGGCTCAGCTTTCTTACTCTTTTGCTGTTCTTTCTGTTGTCCCTGAGTCTCAGATGGTTCCAGACATTTCTGTGTCATTCTCTTTACACCCTAACCTACTGATACTTCAGGCAAAACCAGACCTACTCGAATGACATAGATGAAGCGGGGATGCTGATTGGGTGACGAGGATTTGGGAAGCAGAAAGAGTATGTATTTAGGAGCCGGAATCGGGGCTGGAAGATTAAAATAGGAATCCTAACTTGTCACCTATCCATTTATAACATTGGACATAGGCCTTCTTTCTAGATCTTAGTTCCCCAACCAGTGGCTCAAAGACAAAGAAAGGCCATACTAAGATATCAGCATACAAGAGCACTTCGTAGTCTTAAAGTCACGAAAGTATCAAACGAAGACTCAGTATTGTAGTTATGACCATGTACCTGTTTGTGGTTAGACATACAAACCATCAGGCATCTAGTTGCCCCATGACAATGGTTATCACATCACTCATTGAATTCTCAGTGGTGGTGCATGCCTTTAATCCCAGCACTTGGGAGACAGAGGCAGGCAGATTTCTGAGTTCAAGGCTAGCCTGGTCTACAGAGTGAGTTCTAGGACAGCCAGGGTTATACAGAGAAACCCTATCTCAAAAAAAAAAAAAAATCTAGCTAAATGAAAGGATGCTTGGATAAAGATGTTGCCATGGGAAAGGCCCCACATATACACACAAGTTTGTGATTTTTTTTTATTTATTTATTTATTTTTTTGGTTATTTGGTGTTTTGGTTTGGTTTTTGGTTTTTCGAGACAGGGTTTCTCTGTATAGCCCTGGCTGTCCTGGAACTCACTCTATAGACCAGGCTGGCCTCGAACTCAGAAATCTGCCTGCTTCTGCCTCCCGAGTGCTGGGATTAAAGGCATGTGCCACCACTGCCTGGCTCGTTTGTGATGCTTTAAGGGCAGAACTTCCTTTTAATAAGCCATTTAGGTTAACCTTTGTGTTTTCCCCTCAGTGTTAGGGCCTGAATCTGGGGCTTTGTGCCTGCTAGGATCTACCACTGAGTGATCTACCACTGAGCTAGTCTCCAAGCTTGGGTTAGCCTCCCCCTTTTCTTCCTTTCTCTCCCTCCCCCACCCCCACCTCCCACCCCATTACTCAGGGTTTCCCACATAACTACATTCCTTTAGCAGACTTGAGTTTTATAACATTTCTGTGGAAATGATGAAGGGTGATAAACAGTCAGCAGGAAGGGATAAAAGAAAGACACTCCAGGAAGAGATGAATGAAGACTCCACAGCAGAACCATCCCTAAATGTTGAGAACTTAGCACCCCATGGGAGTCACTTCTTGGCTAGAAATTAACAGTAACCTTTCTCCAACGCTTCCCTTTTCTTCAGCACTCCCTTGAAAACAGATCTATACTTGAAAGGGTGGGGGCAGGCCAGGGTAGGACCACCCCACAGATCTGTTAATTAAAGGAACTGGAACTGGATTTACCCAGTGGCTTTCTACCATTAAATTGAATTCTTTAAAAATGTGACATGAAGTGCAGCTAATGATGGGAATTCGGAGATTGAACTGTAACGATCTCACTGTCCTTCCACTGTGCACAAGAGTGTGGAGACAGCTTCGGGCTATTGAGGGAATGTATACCTGCAGCAAAATGCCACAGGCGCTTACATCGGCACCGTGCCTTGGGGATAATGGCAAGGAAGGGTGCTAGAAAGCATGGGCATGTTCTGTGAAAGAGAGCTTCATTCAAAGGCTGCTATCAGTTCAGACTGCTGAGAGTGGAGGTGCTGAACACTCAGATGCAGCAGCTGTGCCTCTGACTTGACATAGGTTGGCCTTGTCATGTGTGGAACCATTCATTCCCTTAGGTGAAATGAACGCATGACAGGGTAAAACTGAATCCTTGGGGAATAAGAAGAGTGGAGAATAAAGGCCAAAAGTAAAACTAGAATTTTGAACCCAAAACACATCACTAAGAACAGCTTACCTAAACTTTTTTTTAAACTGTTGCCCAGACTTCCCCAAAACATTCCAGTGTTCTGCTTTGGGCGGAGTTGTATAGATTCTGGTCCTTTTGGAACACTTCATCCTAAGTGATAAAATGCAACCATTTGCACAAAGGTTTGCTTTTATGGCTTTTTAAGCATTATTTTACATGTGGCACATATAAGATGTTTAATTATTGCCCCATGTGTCATTTTAAATTTTTATGTGATTCAGAAAAAGGTGATGTGATTTTTATCTCCAACATCAAGTTGTACGGTGGGTCTTTGATAATGTGGTTCTTTTTAGTGTCTGAAATAATAGTCATTTATGAAATCCCAGTGTGTATATAGCGTTCATATTTCTTTCCTTATCTTATTCTTACTTGGCTTTGAGTTTTCTTTCTTGGATATGACAGTGATTTTTCTACCCAACTTTAAGAATGTGATTTTCAAAGTCAGAAAGGGACATTTTATTATATGTATCCTTTAAAGATAAAACAAACTAGGTAGTACAATCACGTGGATTTATTTTTTAATTCAAACATGGGTTTTTTATATGTTTTAAAATGAAAACATTATTTCCTATATATTTTAACAAGACAAACTCAGATTTTACTCTGTATGGTTTCACCCCTATTGAGAAGCAAAACCAGTTATTGAGATATCTGGCATACAATAGTGATACCATACATAGTACAGCCCAGATAATTCTGATTTTATTTTAATAAGGTCAGTGATAATCAGGGGAGTAGAACAAGTAGAAAATTGTTCCCAAGGGAATATTAAAAGTGCAGATAATCTAATCCTCCCAGGTACGATATGTTGACCTGGTAATTTCAGATATGATTTTATCATTCAGAGCTGGGTGCCTCCTGAGACTCGCTTCAGAACAACCCAAGATGATTTTCACTGTCAGCCAGGAACACTAATAAAATTGTTTTTCCTGCAGGCTAGCGTGTTAGGAAATTAAATTTATCTAATTATACAAATTGCACTGTCGCTTTTCACGTTGTAATTAAAATACATCTTGTCAGGTCTTGCCTCTTTCCAGAGACCATTAGTTGACTATCTCTGTGTTATATTTTCTCAGAGAACGGTGCAGAAAAATGCAAAATACGTTTGCCTGGCAAATAAAAACTGCCCAGTAGACAAGAGACGCCGAAATCGATGTCAGTACTGCAGATTTCAGAAGTGTCTCAGTGTGGGGATGGTGAAGGAAGGTAAGAGCGCCCTGTTCATCCCGTTTGCTAGCGCTTACCCTCAGACGGTGAAATCTGCTAATATTTACATTGAGGCACTACATTTTCCTAGTGTTTCTCTCTTTCAATCGTTTTCTTTTTAAATGGTATTTATATTTACACTAAAGTCACATTTGAGGACTGCTTATTCTAGTTTCTCAAAAATCAATTTTATAAAAAGCCATTGTTCTGTTTGAGAAGGAGATTTTCAGAGTTTCCTCATCGCCCAATGTAAGTATGGGATAGCTTTTCCTTTTTCCTGATTATGCCAACTCTCAGTCAATCACTGTTGAGGGTTATTCCAAACTTAACACTACTCTGAAATGGGGGATCTCATTCATCAATGCTAGACTCTAATATGTTTGGGTTCCTCTTCATGATTTATGCCTATTTCAAATGTGATCTTTAAACAGTGTTGGTTTTTTTTCCCCTCTCTCTCTCATCAGTTGTGCGTACAGATAGTCTGAAAGGGAGGAGAGGTCGTCTGCCTTCCAAACCAAAGAGCCCACTCCAACAGGAGCCCTCGCAGCCCTCCCCGCCATCTCCTCCGATCTGTATGATGAATGCCCTTGTCCGAGCTTTAACAGACGCAACACCCAGAGATCTTGATTATTCCAGAGTAAGTTCTATGAATGCTTTTGAGTGATTATGATTTTCCATTCATGGTAATAGCAGCAAGAGTTGGTTGAATGGCTGTGCCTGGTGTTTTACTTGTCAGTTTTCTACCATTCCTATAGTTTTCATCGCATTCAGCAATAAGTGCATTCACTATACCAAAATAGTTTTTGCCTTATTGAATCCCTAAATGCCTTAATAAGTGACCCTGACAAAGCTACACCTGTCACACCCAGGGTTGCAAGATTCCTGGTGGTGCCAGTGAAAAGCCGCACAGGTGAACTGCAATTTGTAGGGTTTCTTTTCTTTTTTGATGCTTTAGAAATTGTGACTATTGTATTTCTCACATTGTGATCAGACTCTCTCTCTCTCTCTCCATGAGCCCTAAGTTATCCTTAAGTAATCTAGCCAGTTGCATCCTCACTGATTAACTTGCTGCTTATTTGGGGGTGGGGTGGGGTGGGGTTCGACCCTGGGGAGAAGTAAGCCTTGGCCTTGGCATCAGAGGCATCAGGAGGACTGGGATGGAACACTGCTGTTTCTGTTTCCTGCCTGTGTCACCTGGCTCTTGTTCTTGGCTCCCTCCTCCCTGCAGTGGAAATGATTACCATATTTAACACCAGAAGAGGGTTTTGAGCATCAGTCACAGAAGGATGACAAACCATTTTTTTGAAAAACATAAATGATTACCAGTGTTGTTATTTCAGTCAGCCAAAACATATCAACATTTTAATTTCACATAGGACATCATTAAAAAAAAAAAAAATCACCAGGATGAAGTCTGTTAACCTCCCTAAATCTGAATGGCACTGGGAAGAGTGATGGAAGATTTTCTGGGAAAAGTTACAAACATTATGATAAGGCCATTTTTATAGAATTTTTTTTTGAGTAGCAGAGTTCTAGTAAAATGCAGTCTTATTAAAAATGGAAGAGGAGAAAAACATGATCCTGATTACTGAATGATTCTTCTGTTAAACCTTGTGTCACACTGTCATTGCACCCTTGAACTGGCTATGAGCTTAAGGGGCATCCCTTCCACTTGAAAATAAGCATGCTTAGGAACACAGTTGAAGAGAGGTTGTGTGGGGGTCTCCCACAGGCTGATCTGATTTCCTTCCCCATGGCTAATTCAGCATTTCCAGCATCTGGATGAATGCCTAGCGAAGAACAGGAGTGTGCCTTTGCTAGGCTGCCTCCTTTTGGGTTGACAGAAATGCTGGGCGCACCCGCTGAGATCCTCTTGCCCCCTCCCTGTCTTCGTTCTAGGCCCTCCCTACACCTGATCACAAGACTCCCTATAAGTAGCATGGTAGGTCCTTAGCACCAAAGGTTGAGGACTCTTACTCTGATTGTAAGTAGCATCTCTTGATGAAAGTCAAGTCTCAAATCGTACAACAGAATAGTTCACTGACTAAGGGACGGTTCAGGCTTTGAAAGCAGGCAAGTCTAGATGAAAATCCTAGGGCCTGCATTTACTAGCTGGGTGACCTTGAGAAACAGATACGTCTAATGCCTCAATTTCTTCATCTTTGTTATTTGATAATATTATTAGCTTCCTGGGATTGTTTATGAAGATTAAATATGATGGCATTTGTCAAAACTTCAGCATGGGACCTGGTATATCATTACCTTGATCAAACTTTTCACTCTGAACATTTATCAAATATGTTAATAAGTATAGACACCGCGCAGTCAGGTCCCATGTAGCAACATCATTAATATAAGTATTATGATCCCTATGGCCCAATAAGAACATCAAAACAGAGAGAGGTGAAAGAATTGAGTAGCCCAAGGTCAGGCATAAAACAACGATCAGAGGTCAAATTAGGAGTCACGCTTCACTGACTCTCGGGTTGCAGTGAGGGTGGGAGCCACAGATGTTTTGGGCATGAAGACCCTTCTCCCCAAAGCACCCCACCTTTCCCTCTGCAATTCATCTGCAGTAATGAAATTTAGAGTACCTGCCTTGGCTAAGACTATAGCACACAATCTGTCATCCTCTCAGAGCATTTGACATTACTTCTGATGGTCAGTTAAGAAAACTTGCCCCCTCCCAATGATATTGTGTCCCCACACAATCTAATTATCAGTGTCTATGGCCTAATTTTCATGCAGCACCAATGTCTCCCTAGTATGTTGAGCTGTCCCAGCTGGGAAATGTCTCTACATTGAAAAAAATCAATCCAGTGTGTTTGCTTGTCTCTGCACCATTCAGTCTGTTAGTCTGGAGTCATCATCCTCATCAACAAACATTTATCCAATTTAATTGTTAGCTTTGCCCCAAATAGCAGATTGCCCATGTCAAAGTCTGGGTCGTACTGATGCTACCTTTGAGGCCTAGCTCAATTTTGCAAAGCATATTTATTTTAATTGCATTGTTTTGGAATCAGGTTGAACTCCGTTGCTTGGGTTCTCCTGCATTTAGATAGCTCTACAAAATTATCAAAAATTGGACCAAAATCAACTAAATTAAAAAGACTTTTTAAAAAACACAGTGAGCTTTCATCAAAAAACTTGGAAGAAGACACAGGAGCATGCTGATCGCATTTGCAGATGACAGAAAGCTGGGAGGGATCGCTAATATGATGGATGTCAGTATCAACATTCAGAGTGATCTCGACAGGTTGGAACAGGAAGGGCTGAAACCATCACGAAGAAAGTTAACAAAAATAAATGTGAAGCTCAACATTTAGATTTTTTTTAAAAGGGGAGAGCCTTGGCTTGTCAGTGGTTCATTCAAGAGTTTTATTCCACAGACACTCAGTATGATCCTACAAAGTGTGTGTCTGTGGAAGGGGGAGGTGCTAAATTACCTGCTGTGGTAGCGGAAGTACGTAACCAGAATCCAATTCCATATGGTCCCATGGACTCTGTCCTTTCAGATCTCACTTCAAGGACTGAGTTCAATCCAAGACCAGATTTCAGGGGAATGTAGATGCACTCTCTGGAAACTTGTGAGAGATGGGTGGGGGAGGGTGGGCAAGAAGATGCTTAGGAAGGGGGCTTGTAGAAAAGAGGTCACTCTTTTTCCCTGTATCAAAAAGAAAAAGAATACTTCTGTTTCCCCTGGCAAATCTAGAGAGGGAAGATGGCGGGGAGGGGAAGGTGGAGGATGCTTTCAAACCTACTCTAAGGACAAGCGCTCTGGTCCACACCTACTGCTCTCAGAGTAAGGTCAGCAAAGCAAGGTGTGGCCAAGGACAGCCCATGACATGCTTCTCCACAGAGGGGAAAGCTTGTCTGCATGACGTTAAATCTCTTCCAACTCTTAATTAAGATTTTATGATACTGAGGTTTACTTTTTGGTTCCTTAATGTAAGTACTTAAATGCAGGAATATGCAAGAATGAGTATATAAATACACACACATATATGACTATTGCCTGCTGCTGAGGAGATGTCTAAGTTAGTAAAATGCATGCCACACCAGCATGAGGGCCTGAGTTCAAATCCCCAACATCCACATAAAAATCCAGGCATAGCGGTAAACTCCTGAAATTCCAGAGCTGGTGAGGTGGCAGTATCTCCGGATCCCTTGGGGTTTGTTCTAGCCAATGGTAAGCTCTAGGTTCAGTGTAAGACTCTTTCTTAAAAATAAAGTGGGTTAGGGATAGGAGTTGGGGCTGAATATGATCAAAATATCTTGTCTGCACATGGTGGTTTAAATAAGAATGCCTGATAGGCTCATATCATTTGAATGTTTAGTCACCCGGCAGTGGCCTGTTTGAGAAGGATTAGAAAGTATGGACTTGTCCAGGTAACAAGTGGGCCTTATTGGAGGAAGCATGCCATTGCAAGCCCCCGGTTAAAAGCTTTCTTTTATGAGTTGCCTTAGAAATTGTGTCTCTTTACAACAATAGAACATCAACTAAGACAATGCATTGACAATATGGCATTTTTCAAAGAATTAATATTTTTCAAATAATTAGAAAAATGTAAAGGTGATGAGTTGACAAGGAAGTCACCAGATATTGACCTCTGGTCTCCACCCACACAAGCATACACACATGTGCATATACCCTTACATGCATATACCCTTACATGCACATAAACAGACACATACTTAGAACCAAAATTAATGAAACAGGCAAGATGGCTCAGTGAGCAAATGCTTTTGCTGTCAACCATGAGGGCCTGAGTTCAATCTCCAGAACCTCCATGGTGAATGGAGAGAACCAAACGCCATACCGCAGCATTGGTGTGCCCATTCAAGTATACACAAATAAATAAATGGGGGAAAGGGGATATTTTCTAAATGAATGAAAAAAATAATAGCTACTTTGGCCCAGAAACCATCTTAAACATTTTCACGTAAGCCCTCATCTCTGTGCCACAGAAAGTATGGTGTCAATCTTTTTAAAAGATTGTTATTGCCTGAAATTAAGCTTGTCTAATACCTTTCCCTTAAAATTTTCTAACTATAAAATCATAGAACTGGATGACCTTGAGATCATCTAGGGCAGCCCCTGTGTTTTCAGAGGAATACACGAAGGCTCAGCAGTGGTAATTCTGTGGTCTAAGGCTGGTGGCAGGGCTGAGACCATCACTCAATCACGGGGATGCTTCCGTGCCATCATACTATCCCTGCTAGATAACGACAACTTACGTAAAAACCTACAATAACAGTAATATGTATTTATATCTCATTATCATGTTTATGGTTTAATATTACATGGTAACATTATATCCTTTTTTAAATCAATTTGTTTAGAAGTAAATACAAAGAAACGTCTCCTGTGCACATTAGCAGCTACCCAATCCTTCTCTCAATTACTGATTTTAACATATCAGTATGCATTCACAGCTTAAGGTTTGTTAGACTAGTTGCCCTGTCAAGTTTGAGCCTAACAGTTGATTTAGCCAATAAACCGATTAACTGCTCCCCCCAATGATTAGGTCGCTATAGAAAGAAGAAAGTGTCTGCCAGACAGTGCCTTTTAATCTCCGTGTAACAGAATATGCGCCTTAAAGGTAGAAATTTAGTGAGCCCTCTTCTCCCCGAATGTGGAAAAAGGAAGGGTTTTGTTCCAAGTCACAGAGGGAATGAATGTTTTAAGAGGCCAGGATGAACGCTCCTGAACTCCGTGACGCATTCCTGGCTCTGGAACCTTCACTTCTCCTGTGGGCCAAACTTCTCTCCCTCAAAAATGAGCTCAGATCATTGTACATCAGTGCAGTCAAAACATGTCACATTTGATTTGTTTCTACCCGCGGTGCTGCTATTCCCTGTCCCACAGTTGCTTTTAATTTAGCAATACAAGTATATATAGATACCGGGCTTGGCTTCAGTGCCTGCATAATTACTAATGAGGAAATATACTTAATGTCCTCATTAGTTGGTCATTCCAAGTATTTTCAGCAGGCTAGGATGTTTTCTGGTAATCAGTGCCACTTAGTGCAGTCACAGACTGCAGCTACGAGAACTATTGCTCACATCAAACCAGACACCGGCAAATGCCGCTTCAATACTAATGAGATAGCCTCTAAGACCCAACATGGCCGGCACACGCTAGACTTACAGAGACCACAGCATGAAGGCTGCAAACACTGGTTTCAAGAAGCTTTGGGGAGAGACGTTTCTCAGTTATTTCATTGGGTGGCATCAGACAGTTCCTTCCATCAGGGCCCTCAGTTTGAACGGTGAAGAGACTGGAGGAAGCCATTGCTGTGACCCCTTCCAGTGCTCTTATTCCTTAGTCCCCCCCATCACTACATCTGCTACATATGGTTGCACCCCTGAGTGTGGCACCCAGACTGCCTCACTAACAAAGAATGGCAGTGTTTACTTTAACATGCAGGTCCCCCAGAGTCACACCCAGACCTACTAAATCAGGATTGAAAGAAGGAGGCCAGAAAGAACCTTTATTTTAACAAGAGCCTCAGATGATTATTTGGCATTGTAAGGTTCAAGAGCCACCAATACAGTTTAATAATGACAATTCAACTTTACTTTGAATGCCCCAATTTATCTTAGGGATGAAAAAGGATGAGCTATAAAATTTCCAGGAAGCACTCAATTCACTTAACAAATATATAGGGCAGGTGGCACATGGATTGTGGATCTGATAAAACTCTGCCCTCACAGAGCTCACATGCTAGTGAAAGAGAAAAGAAGGTACTGGAAACATGACCTACAAAGATGCCAAACTTTTTTTTTTTTTTTTTTTTTTTTTTAGTTTTTCTGAGAGAGGGGCACAGGAAAAAAAAAGGAGAAAAAAAAAAGTTGGGAGAAAAATATAGTCATCACCAATTTTTTTCACTACCAACTTTTAAAATGCCACTTTAAAATTTATTTTACTTATTGCCATGTGTGTGTGTGTGTGTGTGTGTGTGTATGTGTGTGTGTGTGGATGTGTGTGTGGTGTACTTGTGTTCAAATATATGTGGGTGTGTGTAGGTGAACATACATGTGTCTGGTGTGGAGTCCAGAGGTTAATGTCTGCAGTCTTCCTCCATTACTGTCCTCCACACATATTGAGGCAGGGTCTCTCATAAACCTGGCACCAGCTAGCCTAGCTACTCTGCTTGTTTCATGAGTCCCTTGTCTCTACCTTTGCAGACTAGGATTACGGGTGGCCCATCATGCCTACTGGAGTTTTATTTAAGTTCTTCACAATCGTATGGCAAGTGCTTAATGCACATAGCCCCCTCTCCAGCTCGAAAATGACCCTCTTTAAAGTGAAAAACCCCAAGACTATGTATGTACACATAATCCGGCTCATATAATGATCACATCTATCATCCACAGTGATATAAAGGCCAAGAGAAAAATAACATCCTAAGGGGGGGGCTGGGGAGGGATTCCGTTTCCCTCAGATGGTTCACATGTTTAATTGAGGGCTGAAAGGGTGATGCATATTTAGCTCCAGTCTGCTATTAAAACATCACGTGACTAATTTTTCAGAGTGCTTTTCTCTACTTGAATAACTTATAGGCCTGGGCCACTGCTGAAACCTGACCCCCACGGTTGCTGCTGAATGCAGTGTGCAGGCTGTTTGGGTTAAAATCATATCTGTTTGCTGTTGGGTGCAGCTCCCCATTCTCCTTCTGGGGCCTTAGTAGAAATCTCTATCCTGTCCTGGCTATCAATGAAAGTGATGCTCCATCTCTGACTAATGCTAATGCCAGATTCTGATGGATCAAGGATCCTGATATGCTGGAATTACACATTAGCAGAAATAGAAAAGTTGATTTTAAAAATTATTTCTGTATTTGATCTATGTTTGAATGGAATAATCAAAGAACAAATACCTTGGGGCTTTCTTTGGTGACCCCAAACCTATCTTTCCCAGAGATGTAGGGACTGTAAGGAGGCATAGCTGGGAATCCAGGTCTTTGACTTCTAGGTTTGAATGGCTAGACCAGGCAGACTATGTGGAAGCCTTGGCCTGTTTCTTTAAATTTTATGTTCAGAGGAACATACAAGAATCATACATAGGAACATACCCATATCATTGAGTACTGACCCACCCGTTATTGGGCTCAGGTTGTATTCAGTTTGACTTCAGAATTCTGGGGCTTGGACAAGAATGACTGCAGGTGAATTCCAAAGGGTCTGCAGTTGGGCTAGCTGGGCCTGCTGAGTTTTTTTTCCTTGCTGAGCTCTGTCAAAGTAAAGACCATACCCCAGGCAGGCAGGCAGGAAGCCTGAACAGTGAGCCCAGCAGGGCTTGTCCCTGCAGAGCACCCTGGTGAAACCATGCTCTGCTGAGTTCTGAGCAAATACTAGAAGCAGAACTATTGATTCATGAGCACTGATTTGGGGAAAGTGGATACGGAAAGCAGTGGGTGTCTGCATCCTTTGGTCTTCTCCTTCATTTCAACCCACTATTTAAAAACAAAATCGTGCTGGACTGGTGTCAAATTCCAGGCCATAACATTCTAACTGGTGTGACTTCGCAGTATTTAGAACCTTCGAATGCAAGCAGCAGGGGAATCAGCAATTACCTAATCTACTAGGCACCCAGAGACTACAACAGGTGCAGAGAAGCCACTGTGTGATTTTTTTCTAGAGATGTATAGCCGATCTCTTTGCTCAGCTCTCCTCCGGCTAGGAGAGTGTGTGTTAAAAAGAGAGGGCAGGCTCACTCAGGGTCTCATGGCCTTTCCAAATGTTCTTGGGAAGAGAGCTGCCTCCCTCTCCTGGACTTGTTCCCATGCCCCATGATACCACCAACTGTCCCGGGGACTCATAATCCCAGGCAAACTGTGACATGCTTGGGAACAAAGGAAGCCTGGCTTTGAACTAGACCTGATGTTACAAGATCTTAGAAGGTTGAGGTGAAGATTAGAAAGTGTCTGCTTAATGCAATACAGTCCTTACTCAATAAATGGGGAAGGCAAGGGTTGGTGACGGTGTCAGAACTCTATCAGTGGCATCTATGTCATCTGCTATTTAGCTCCCTCTACATCTCAACTCTTCCATAGAAGGGCCATTACAACAGACCTTTAATGGTGTTATTATCCCTACCTCATAGAAGAGAACACTGGGCTCACTATAATATTTCACAAGTCAGGAGCCCAAATAAAACTGGAGTTAAAGTCCCTGGGCTCAACATCTGTTGTCTGTACCTTTATGTCTTACTGCTTCTTGGGGAAGACAGAAAGAAAAAAAAAAAAAAGATCCACTTACATCTTGCGTCTCATCTCGCCTGAGGGAGGTTTTCCAGCACTGCCTTATTGGTCACTGCCTGCTTCTCACCAGCTGTCTCTCCTCCAATCAGGTCTGGTCTTTCTGGCAAACCTAGGCACCCACCCTGACTATTGCACTGAAAAGATATAAAGTTAGGTGGGGACGTAGTTCAGTGAGAATGCACTTGCCTCACGTGTACAGGCTGAGTCTGATCCTCTGCATCATCAAACCTTTTTGGAATGGTTCAGGGGTGTTAAGGATTAAACATCAGAGCCTTAGTCGTTCCAAGTAAGTAGTAAGCTGCCTTGCCAGCCAACAGCAAACATACTAACACTCAGCTTGTAGTCTCAGCACTCAGGAGGCAGAGATAAGATATGGCTGCAAGTTTGAGGCAGGCCTGGTATAGGTAGTGAGAGTCAGGTGAGACCCTATACTAAGACCCTGTCTCAAAATATAAAGTCAAGAGACATAGGACTTAAAATCCCAGACACACATTGAACCCTAGCTTACCATGGGCAGCTACATAACTTGGGAAAGTCTCAGCTTCCTTGAGCTTCAGTTTCCTTATAAAATAAGGGTTAAAATCCATGATCGGTGAGGATCAAAGTTAGGGTGGCGGGGGCAACATGAAGGCAACGATGTACCTGTTCACACCTATTCACACCTGTTAGTGCAGCATCTCTCATGTCTCTGTGCTGTTGTCCCTTGATCTTGCTGACTAGATCAGCCTGCCTGAAGCAGAAATGGTGTGGCCTCTGTCACGAGAGGTAAAACTCTGTCACGAGAGGCCTCCTCCCTCTCCCCTCTCTCTGCCCTCCCTCTTCCTCTTCCCCTCCCTCTTCTCTTCTTTTGTCTTCCTCTTCTTCCCCACCTTCTGCCCATCCCACCCCAAGTTCCTACCCCACCCATCTAACTTTTAAGTACCTAAAATATGGCTAGTGTGATAAGAAACTGAATTTTTAATTTTATCTAATTTTGATTAATACAAACAGCCACAAATCCCCAAGCATATGGCTGTATGGGCTCTGCCACAGAGGAACTCCCAACCCAACAAGCCTACTTCCAGATTTATCCCATAGAAATCCATCAACACTGAGCAAAACACAATCCTTTCTCTTATTGGTTGATTGTGTGATTCTCACACATCAATGGACATTAGAACTGCCCTTTTTTATAAAAAGCAGCCTGTTGGACCTACCCCCAGAATGACTTAGGATTGCCATTTCTTGCACATCGCTAGCTGTTGCTGATTGATGTTACTGGTCTAGATGTTACTTTGAAACTCTCTGGCTCCTTATTGGGAGCATCTTGTTGGGAGATCACTATGCTATGGCAGAACCCATGGAGCCAGAAAGCCTCCTCAGACCCAAGGTCCTAGGACAGTGAGTTCCCTGTGGACAGTGGCTTGTCCCATGGGATGCTCTGTGGAATCATCTATGGAGCTTTTAAAATTCCCAGTGGGCAGATCTCACTCTGGACCACTTCAACTAGCTTTTCTGAAGGCAGAACTGAGACACAGATGCTTAATAAAGCTCCCTAGATGACCTCAGCAAACCCCCTCACTGACGGGCTTAAAGGGGTTTCTATCTATTGGATCATAACAATAAATTCATTTTATTTGATGTCCCAGGGCCATTGGAGGATCAGATGAGGCTGTGAATGTTAGTGGTTTGTTAAGGGGGGATAGGATTTAGGCATCGACATCTAGGCAGAGCCAGTCTCAAATGATGGCACCATCTCCATGCAATCAGGGTAAGGTTGCTTTCTGTGCATTACCTTCCAGTACTGTCCCACCGACCAGGCCACTGCAGGCACAGATGCTGAGCACGTGCAGCAGTTCTACAACCTTCTGACGGCCTCCATTGACGTGTCCAGAAGCTGGGCAGAAAAGATCCCGGGATTCACTGATCTCCCCAAAGAAGATCAGACGTTACTTATAGAATCAGCCTTTTTGGAGCTGTTTGTTCTTAGACTTTCCATCAGGTAGGTTCTATTGTTCTATCTTCTCTCTGCCTCCTCATTTATAACAGTGAGAAGTTTGTTCAAGAAGCAAAGATGAAATGCATTCAAACATTCGAACACTGAGAAGTGGGGAACAGAAAGCACGGGGGGTGGGAGTAAGGGGAGGAGTGGGGGCAGGGTGCTGCTAGGACCCTGGGTTCTAGTCTGAGGTCTAAGAGGAGTAGATACCTTGTAGAGCTCTGAACAGAGCATTACCTCACTAGAAATCCAACTCTGTTATATGCAAATAGAGAAGATAGATTTGGTGGTCCCTCAAGTCCAGGGCCCCAGGACTGTTCTCATGGTAAAAAGTTGTTTGTGAAAATGCTGGGTTTGCCTTATGAGTTTCTGTTTCATGAGTGACTATTGCAAATGGGCCTCTGAAAGCTCCACAGGTGAGCTCTTGGGTCAAAAAGTTTAGCTCATCCTTTAGTGCTGAGTGGCAGCAAGCATGAGGAGGAAGTGGATTCTTTTTATTTTTTAATTTATTTTTATTTTATGTTCATTGGTGTTTGCATACACATATGTCCGTGTGACGGTGTCATATCCCTGGAACTGGAGTTACAGACAGTTGTGAATTGCCATGTGGGTGCTGGGAATTGAACCAGGGTCTTTTGGAAGAACAACCAGTGAGCCATCTCTTCAACCCCGAGGAAGTGAATTCTATCTGCCTATCTGTCTGTCTGTCTGTCTATCTATCTATCTATCTATCTATCTATCTATCTATCTACCTACCTACCTACCTACCTACCACCTATCTGTTATCTATCATCTATCTATCTATCTATCTATCTATCTATCTATCTCTATCTATCATCTATCTGATGTCTATCATCTATCATCTATCTGTTATCTATCATCTATTATCTATCTATCTAGCATCTATCTGTTATCTATCATCTATCTATCTATCTATCTATCTATCTATCTATCTACCTACCTATCTACCTATACTTGTAAATCAATTGGTCTCACTAGGTAGTTTAGACTTAGACTCACAGTGAACCTTGGGCTTGGAATCTTCCCTGTCCAATCTCCCGAGTGCTGGGACCCAGATGTGCACTGCTATGCCCAATAGGAAGTGATTTTTCAAATAGCTTGAATCCAGACCTAAACTCCTCTCCACACGTGTCCCTTTTTTAAAATTAAAAAAAAAAAGTTATTAGTTTTTATTCACCCAGGGCCTATTTAGTTCTACCTTTCTTGCTTCGTTTCAATTATATACGTCAGAGATAGACCTGTATTTGTATCTTACCGGGTGTTATAAGAAAAGCTGACATTTCCCTCCTTCTCTTCTTCTCTACCACCTGGTCCTGTTTCATATTTGTGACACCAGAATCTCCTGCATAAGATGTAGCTCCTGTGCTTGGCCCCCACCCACTTTGACCTAGTAGTCTATAGAATAATACTGAAAACTGCACTATAAACTCATGCTCCCTTGATTCTGAAACCAGTGATTAGAAGTCCATGTTCAAACTTGGTGGGAACATTCTGTCCATCTGCTCCCTATGTGGAAGGACCTAATGGAGAGATGGAGGGTTGTGGCTAGAGTGTGGCTAGAGTGTCTGGATTTAGTTTAATTCGAAACCAATGCAGTGCACATGAGAGTTGGTAGTGAGGTGCCTGTCACCATAGGCAAATAGCAAAGGACTAAGCAGATGAAAAGCCCCATGCAGGTGGAGCTCACCATAGCTCACCAAGCTTTCTGGGTGCCTGTGTCCAGGAGCCTCTCAACCTTGGTGCTCAGTAACTACCGGGTGAGTGAAGGAATGAATAGAGCTATTCATCCGGAAACGCAGACACTGGCTTGTGGATGCAATCAACCTAGAGAGAGAAACGTGGAACAAGATATGTGAAAGTTAAGGAAAAAACAAGATTAAAGTAAGGATTCCACAAAATGGAGAGTTTGTTACACCCAGTGCTCTCTGAATCCTCTGTGTGCTGGGCACTGTGCATGGGCTTGCAAGAACCTTCATTTTATTGAATTCCCTTTGCAACCTTAGGAAATCATGATTAAATTCATGTTTCATAGATAAGAGAAAGGAAATCCAGAGATGAAAGGAGTACCCAAGGTTACACTGCTAAGCCATCATGTCGGACGGAGGTTCCAGGGCTCCTTTTATAAGAAAGGGGATGGTTATGAACACATTGGCAAATTTAGAAACAGCTCTCTATAGCTCCGTTATTTAAGTTCAAGGAGATCATACATTCTGCCACCTCTGACTCTGTGATTGGCAAGTGGAGAAACTTGTTGCTTTGAGTTTACATAATGGAATTATAGTGTCTAGCCTCGGGCCTTATCAGCTTCTGGCATTTAAGGGAATAAGAGAGCAGCCTTGACTGCAAGCTCCAAGGGGAAATCTCCCATTTGCTGCAGAGAGAGGCCATTGTATGACTTTACTTCAGGGCACCTCCTAACAAAGGCCTATTCACCCCAGATAGGGGACCAACAATAGGCCAAAGAAATGATTTTATCTACGCTCAGGATGATGAACCAGAATGTTTACTGGGTTAACTAACGGGAGCATATATGAGGGTTTGTTTACAATAATGTGAGTGCCCCCTCCAAAGATGCATCACCAAAAAGTCATACCTAACATGAATAATAACCTCCCGAAAGCTGCATAGATGGATCCCCTGCTTCAGTCTCCTACCTTCTGTACACGTCAGCACTGCCTTTGACTGCATGTAACTAGGTGGGATGGTATTATGCACTTCTGCGTGTGGAAAGGCAGGGGGAGTCGATGGCTGTAATGTCTGCTGAGGGTCTTACAATCTGCTCCTCACTCCTGTGAGGGAACCTAATAGGCCTGCTATTGTGAGGGACTCCTGTCAATAATCACAGCTACGCTGATTTCCACATGGCAACAGATAGGAGTCAGCCAGAAGTCATGTGCTGGGCTTCCCCCAGACCAGCGGTTCTTAACCTTCCTAATGCTGTGACCCCTTAATACAGTTCCTCATGTTATGGTGAACCCAACCATAAAATTATTTTCATAACTGTAGTTTTGCTACTGTTATGAGTTATTATGTAAATATTTGCTATGTAGATGATCTTAGGGAGCCCCTGTGGACACCCACCCCCCAAAGGGGGTCACAACCTACAGGTTGAGAATCACTGGACAAGATATTCTCTGAGAGTTTGCTTCTCCACATTCCATCCCAGACAAGCCATTAGCCTATGCTAGCCCTAGGAAAACAGGTGTGTTGGCCCATGTTCCTTAAGGACGTTAGCACAGACCGATGGTGCAGGCTGTTCCATCCCAGGGACACACCCTTGCTCATGACAGTGCCGCACACAGCTTCCAGCGCTAGCCCCATGTGATGTTGGTACCCATGAGTTATGATGACACCATGTTAGCCAGACTGAAAAGACCTGTCTAATGTGTGTCTCCCTCCTCTGCCCACCCCCAGGTCAAACACTGCTGAAGATAAGTTTGTGTTCTGCAACGGACTTGTCCTGCATCGACTTCAGTGCCTTCGCGGATTTGGGGAGTGGCTCGACTCCATTAAAGACTTTTCTTTAAATTTGCAGAGCCTGAACCTTGATATCCAAGCCTTAGCCTGCCTGTCAGCACTGAGTATGATCACAGGTAAGCGCCAGCTGCCAAAAGCCGGCGACTTTACACTTCTCTTGTGGCTCCTTTTCTCTTACCTGTGACCAGGGGGCTTCCGTGTTTCTTTATAGCTAGCCACCATGTCTGACTGCTTTGAGCAAAGAAAGCATGTATCCACAACTCACTCCTACGAGCTTCTAGGAGAGAGGATCGGTGCTATTGAGTTATATTAGAGCCGATTCCTCTGGAGCCTGTGGGCAGTTGACTTGGCTACTTCAAGGCTGTTTTTACAAAAGGTCTCCAGAAAGATCATCTTAACCAGCCTGCCATTCTTTCCAGCCTGGGCTTCTTTCCAGTTCTTGCACAGAGACCTAACGTGCCTCAAAGAGCTACAGCCTCTGGAAGACAGCATCATTTATTGAACCTGGCTGGGAGAGAATCGAGAAAAGAATTTGTTAAAAAGTGAAAATGATTCAACTCCGCAGCTTCTAAAAAAGTTCAAAAGCAGAAGTATAAAGTTTGTTCCATTTCTAGAATTAAAGAGATAGCTCAAGTAATAAAATACTTGCCTTGAAAGCCCAGGGGCCCAAATTCAATCCCCAGAATCTACATTTAAAAATACTAGGTGTGATGGTATGAGCTCATGATCCCAACACTGAAGCAGTTGATCCCTGATACTGACCAACCAGCCTCACCTAACTGGTGAGCTCCAGACCAGTGAGAGACTTGTCTCAAAAAGGGTAGGTGGTATTCCTAAAAATGATACCCAAGGATGTCCTCTGGCATGTACACACACACACACACACACACACACACACACACACACACACACCATGAAAATACAAACCACAAAAATGCTCAGTTGCTACATTACTCTACTCTCTCTTCCATGGCCCTTCACACTGTGCCCTGGAGGTGCTGCTCTGGGCCCCCTTTACCCTTCATCCGTGCAGTTTCTTGTTAAGTTGCATCTTCATCAGTGGACCTGGGGAGAAAGTGTCTTGAGGTGCAAGCTCCAGAAGGGGTTAACTGGATCTGAAGATTCCTCTTCCCTTGGGTCAGACCAACTAGGCTGATTGGCTGGGAGTCAACATCTGATTGGATGTGCTCTTGGCTAGTGGAAGTATTTCCCAGAGAGGTGAGACTGATCATGTTCCTCAGCATAGCTGGCCTCTCCTTTCTAACACAGCATTGCTTTACAGAAGCCAGGGGTTCTCAACCTGCAGATTACAAACCCTTTGGGGGGGCCAAATGACCCTTTCACAGGGATCACCCAAGACCATCTTCCTATTAGATATTTACATTACAGCTCATAACAGTAGCAAAATTACAGTTATGAAGGAGCAATGAAGATAATTTTATGGTTAGAGGCCACCACAACATGAACCTATAGTAAAGGATCGCAGTGTTAGGAAGGTTGAGGACCACTGGCCTAAGCACTGATTACTTGCATCTGCTTATGTCCTCTGTGAGCCAACATTACATGTGTCTGTGTGCCCCTAGAGGCCAGGCTAGTCATGTGCATGCCTCTCTCCTCCTGGTCTTTCTTTGGTCTTGAGTGAGAAGCTCAGTTCTTACTAGGGCTATCATAGTAATCCAGGGCTGTGAAACAAAAACGAAGACAGCCTCAGAGGGTATGGATTCCACCGACAGGGCCTTCTGGTGTCATAGCAAAACACATAAAACAAATTGCTGCTTAAGACCCAAGCACTTCACTCCAAAGACTCTAATGAGACTAACCCCGAGGTCACTTTGTCATCTAGCTCTTCGGCTCCATTTCAGACCCATTCAGCACTTCTGGGACAGTTAGACATCTAAAAACTGGAAAGTATAGAATAGTATTGAGTTTATTTACAAAAGACAAGATTTTTTTTGAGTGGGCTTTAGCTTTCTGCAAGTAAAACCAGTTCCTTGCCATATCACTACGGGAAGAAGAGTTAAATATGTAGCCACTGGTCTAGGTGCTGATTCACTTGTCACTGGGTTTTCAAAGATGATGACATGCATGCCTGGAGGAGACAGGATGTGTGAATTAATCCACAGGATGCTGAGGGTTGAACAGAATATGGAGATGCTGGAGAGGGGATCAAGTGTCAAGAGACCACAGGTTGGGGAGCAGAGAATGCTCGCAGGCCACTATGGAAAGAACAATAACTCCAAGCATAAATATAAATCTCCCGAAGCTACTGACCTAAGTGTCACAAAGGAAATGGCTAAAAAGCCTAGTGTTGGGAGAAGCCACTAGACCTACAGAAAGAGTGTTCCAGGACACAGAACCTTTCCTCAGCCTCCCACACCCAGTGAGGTGGGTGGGGTCTGTCTTGAGATCCGTGAAGAGACACAGAAAGCTTTGAACAGAGGAACGAGATGGCCAGGCTTGCATTCTAGAATGATTTACAGTGGCAGCTGGCTCTGAGCACAAAGTAGGTCAGGGAGGAGAGGAGGAAATAGCAAGTCGTATAGTGGAGGAGCTGAGGCGCACAAGGAGAGCCTGGCTTATGAGGCTTGCTCTTGTTTTGTTTTGCGCTATGGAAGTTAATGGACGTCAGGGTACCAGGTGTTCCCAACCCAAAGAGTCCACATAGCATCCACAGTAGAAGTTAAGCAGAAGATGGTGCCCATCTCTGCAACCCATTTGTGCTGTGTTGTGATCAACACAGAGCTGACCAACCCACTGCCCACTCAGGTAGAGACTGCTGGAGGAAGAGGCAGTTTGGCATGGCAGAAAAACATGGGTTTCTGGTTCTGATAGCGCCCTTATTAATCTGGAGTCTGGTGTTTTGTCAGCAAGGGCTATTGAGTAGCACATCTGTCTTCTCTCCACTTCTGTTTCCTCATCCACAAAATGGGAATAATAACATCCATTCCATGGGGTGGCAGTGTAGGTTACAAAAGACTGGGTTGATGATGCAGCCAAACTGGACTCTTGGCAGATGTTAGATCTCCTTATGCCTGTCCTTGAGGTGGCATTGACGGACGCTCCCTCAAGTTGGGGGTCCAACCTGTCCTTCTCTTTGGAAACCTTAAGCAGTACAAAATCAAACTCAGTGTCATGAAGAAAAGTTGGTATATGGCTGTAAGAACTGAGCATGATGACTCACACAGGAGACTAAGGCAAAGGGGTTGTGAGTTCAAGGCTAGCTTGTCCTACTTGGTGAGTTCCAGGACAGCCTATCTCAAACAAAACAAGGCAGAATGGAATGTTTGGCAACTATTTTCTTAGACACTTGGGCAACTCAAAGGACAGTGATCACAAAACAGTGAGGGGGACTGGATGGGCTGAATGATTTGTCTGTAGGTCTTTCTCACAGGGCAGCTCCAGTTCCTGCCGTCATTCCTCACAGCCTTTATAGAGCAAGCTGTCAGAGGGGCTGCAGATAGCACACAAGCAGAATCAGCCCTCTAATCTCACAAAACTCATGGGATTTGGTAGCTGGGGAGGATCTGGGATGCATGAGAGCACTGGACAGCAGAAGAAGAAGACAAATGCCTAGGAAACACGTCCACTGTTGGGCATCCACTATCAGTTGAGTAGACAGTCCTGAGTCTTGATGTATCAGGATGCCTTATAGTCAGAAAGTGGTTGTAAAGCCTCAGATGAGCCCTAAGAAAGTTCACTCAAAAAACTGTCTGTTCTGAAACCAGAGAGGCACCTGCGAAAGGGAGGAAGGATTGTAGCCCATTAGCCACTCTTGCTTCCACAAGAAGCCTTCAGAAACTGAATAGTAGTGGTAGTTTACCCAAACATGATATCTCCCCCTAATTTATTTTTCTTCTTCCTCCCTTGAAGTACTGGTTGGTGAGATGGGACAGGAAGTAGTCTCTTTTTGATCACTCTCCCATCCTACAGTAATGGGGAGTTCCCCCACAGTTTGTGGTTTTCACATGTTTTCTGGGTCCCCAGTTCATCTGCCCTAACCATCGCCTCCTGTCAAAGCCACATCCCTGGAGCAATGTGAAGGCTTTGCTTCTTTGACATTGATGGGGTACAGTGTGTCGTTATCAGCTTGCCATCCTCCAAACAGAAAGTTAGTGTGGAGTTACCACTTTATAAAGTCCATGCATTGGGGCCTCTCTAAGCCAGGCTGTTGGTGTGCAGGCATGGGAAGATGAGCTGGGCATGTGTCCCGATAACAGGAATTTTGTGGTCTACCAAGATATGATATAAGGAGCTCTATGCATGCTGGTTAGTACTTAGGTTATTTTGTTTTAATTTGGCTTGGTTTCTGATTTTCTGAGACAGTGTCCCACTACGTAGCCCTGGCTATGCCGGAACTTACTCTGTAGATCAGGCTGGCCTGGAACTCACAGAGATCTGTCTTCCTCTGCCTCCAGAGTTCTGGGTTTAAAGGCAGGAACCACTATGTCTGGAAATATTTTGGTTCTTAAAGGGATAGATTCAGTGAAGAGGAAGTCTGGGTAATTGCTACGTTATGGGGAATTAAGAACACTCAATGTACCAGTCATGAGTAACTTCCCAAAGCAGTAGCATTTCAATGAAAAGGTCACCCTAAAGCAGGGAAGCCGGAGATCCAGGGCATGACCATAAAACATCCAAGCACAGTTGTGGGGAAATCATGGACAGTCAAGTTACTTTCTTCATGTATGTAATGATATACATGACCAGAGCAGAAAGAGGAGAACATTTCAAAGACTCCAAGCTGTGATTCTGAATGACTTCATGTTCTGAAGCAAGCATAAGAGCAGAGGCAGGAGTCTACTCTGGAAGACAGCGTTGCCGCCTCCAGAGGCACCAGCTTGCACACAGTCTCTGGGCTCTGGGAAAATGTAAAGGTTTTTCAGTGAAACAACTCATTCATTGGGATATTTACCTTGTTACTAGGAACTATACTTGAACTAATCTTGGAGTATAAGCATGTATTTTCTATCTAGTGATTGATAGGGAAATATGATCTAAAGAGTCCTTTGGAGCCAGATTGAAGAAAAAAATTTGATGCCCAAAAGGAGGTTTTTTGTTTTGTTTTGTTTTGTTTTTGAAAATTCTCCAAGGTGTTCTTTTCCAGATTCAAGTCTTCTGTCAGGTAGAACAATGAGTTTTTTCTCTTCTATCTATTTTTCCTGGTCTTATTGGAACATGACCTCTGAGATGGAAGTGGAAGGCAGATCTAGGTGCGGTGGTGAGATCAACACTTGGCTGATCCCTCACCCTGTCTTTCCAGAGCTCCTCTGCTTGCTTTGAATATCTAGCCATTCTGATTTTTGCATCAAATACAGCTATCAACAATGTAGCAAGGGCAAGTATGGATAAAATTTGGCAGAATGTTATAGTTTAGAAAAGAAGAGGATTTGGAAGTTAAAGGTGTGAGTTCAGGTCTTTATCTGGCCACACTTGGGATATACTTTGGGCCCAAACAAAAGTCTAAGGGCAAGGGGAATCCTACTAGTCTTTAAATTTACCTGTCTGGTGCATGACCGGTATTAATTAAACAGATTGATGTAAATATCAGCAAGTTTCTCAAATTCGGAAAATCTAAATTACTTTTAGCCCACCATTGTTATTAGAAAGTAGCTGGACTCGCCGAGAGATGCCTATTTTCAACTTAGATTAATTCAGTTGGTGTCTGCGGAATTCTGCCACATGCCGGGCGCAGAGTCTCTTTCCTTTAAGGAGTCCATGGTCTTAGAGAGACAAACAGAAAAGACAGCTTTGTGCACCTCGACCTGACTTGTGGCTCCCTGACCAGTGTGGGTTCTGGGACTGGCTAGCAGTTGGCAAAGGACACATGGTTCAACAAGAGGCAGCAGTGTGACTTCCTAGAGAGAGAGGAGGGGCTCAGAGCAGGAAGTCCTGTTAGATGTTTGCTGTCTCAGGAACAGCCTCATTTCTTTTCTTCCTCCTTGGCTAGAACTGTGTCATCCTCTCAGAGTTGGCCAGTGTCCCAAGACCTGCTCAAAGAGCTGGCACGGGGTGGGGGATGGGCTACTGCTGAATAGTATTCATCCCTGTCTCTATCCACTGCTTTCTGCTCTGAGGACGAAATCCTGGTGCTTCTCTTATCCACCAAGGGGCAGAAGTGTGAAACGTAAAATAGCAAAAGTTAGCCCAATGTAAGAAACCAACATAAAACTTTGAAGTAGGAACAAGCTTCTTTGGGAGAGAGTTCTCGTAGGCAGTACCGTGTGAAAGTAAAATAAGATGCCTTGGAAAATGAGGTTTACAGAGACAAAGTGAACATAGGGTAGAGATGCTGCCCAGCAGCTTTGAGGGCAAGGACTCACTAGGGCTGAGCTTCTCCACCAGGCATACAGAATGTTGGACATAGTGTTAAGTTGCACATGCTAGTTGTGTGGGCCTGGAGCAGGGTCTACGGTTCTGCATTTCTCACAAGCTCCTAGTCTTTGTTGACTCTCCTGGGATGCGAGCCACTCTTTGAGGAACAAAGGGAACCCATTGTTAATTGGGATTCTTTGACATTAATAATAGCTAATATTTTTTTAGACCATACCTGGCACTGTGCCAAGAGTTTTACATGTGTGGTTTTAGCGCTGCTTAATAAATTTGGAAGTCCCGGGGATGGGTCACAGCAAGGAAGCCAGTCAAAAACAATTAAAACAATGTAGGCAGCAGATATTAGAGATCTTGTCCAAGGGAAATTTTCATTGAGAAAACACAGATGCAAGGAACACCACACAGAGAGTAACTAAAGTTTCTGGGATAGGACCCTAGGAAAGGAATCCCCAGAGGTTATGAGTTTGGGAGAAGGAAGATTTCTGTGCCATTAGCAGATGAACTCAGAGCCATGGCTGATATGAAAGGTAATGAATTGAGTTTTTAAAAACAGAGTATTTGCAAGTATTTATTAAGTGTCTACTATATTCCAAGTGCCTGACATTATTCCAAGTACTTTGGCATATAAAGATCATTTAATTCTCAGAGCAAGACAAGAGGCAACTGGCATTTTTAGCCCTCTTTCACAAGTGTAGAAACAGACCCAAAGTCACCCAGCAAAGAGTTGACAGGGCAGAGAGGTATGAAGAGGGGAGCTTCTGCCTGGGAAGTCTGGGAGTTTATAAAGTTCTTTAGTATTGTGAGCTTCTTTTTTTTTTTTTAAAGATTTATTTATTATTATGCATAAGTACACTGTAGCTGTCTTCAGACTCACCAGAAGAGGGCGTCAGATCTCATTACAGATGGTTGTGAGCCACCATGTGGTTACTGGGATTTGAACTCATGACCTTCGGAAGAGCCTTTGATGCTCTTACCTGCTGAGCCATCTCACCAGCCCCTTATTGTGAGCTTCTTAACAGCTCCCAGCTCATTCTTTTCATCTGAGCAACTTCCATGCTTAGTATTCATTTAATCATTTCCTAAATGACTTTGATCTTCCAACTTATAGATTTATCTATCTGATGTGTGTTAGGTGTTGTTGGTGTGCTAGGTTTGGTGCAGCAGATGGGACCACAGTAAGCAAATATAGGACACTTCTCCAGGAAGCTTAAACCTAAGGAAAGAGGCAGGCAATTGTCAGATGAGTATCAGATTTCAAACTCGCTTGTCCTGCAAAGGGAGGTCCTATACTAGAAGAGAATCTGACCTAGACAAGGAGCCAAAAAGGAGGTTTCTTTGACAGAATATTGGATCTGAGATGAGTAGATCTTAACTGGCTGAGGGCGAAGTACATGAGCATAGCCTTAAGTGTCTCATTATTTCACTGGGTCAATCCCATCTGCTCCTCCTCCCCTCTTCTCTCCACCTCTCTTCTTCCTTCTTTCTCTCCTCCTGCCTCCTCCTCTTTCCTCTCCAACTCCTTTCTGCCCTCTTCACACTCAGCAGAGCCTTCTATGGCATGGATAGCTAATATGCTAATGTGCTAATAAGAATCCAAACTTGTCTTTAGATGAGAACTACCCCACACAGTAGCATGAGCTGTTTTCTTCACCGCTCTGACCCCACTGTCTACAGCACTGTTTGCCCAGAGTAGGTACTTAATAAACATCTATTGGAAGAAGTAATTAACCACTAGTTAATTAGGTCTACAGAAAGTAGGAGGTTGCTAAAGGAAAGCGAGTTCATCTCAGGATGAGGAGAAACTTTCTAACAGAGGCAGTTGAAGGCAGGCAGTCAGCTAGTGGTGAGAGCAATTCTCAGATTTGGTTTGAAAGAAACTGGCCACTTGCTAATTTCAGCCGTAGGCAAGTCACTTAAGTCTTTGAGTCTTCTTATACATTAATTAGAGAAAACATTTACCTTGCCTCATTCTGAGCTAAAATAATCTAAGTAAGAGAGTGTTACCTAAAGGCTATTAAATAAGTTCTATCCACAGGTTAAAATGTCTGACCTGCCAGGCTAGGTGGAACCTGACTCTGGGTTTGTAGTGCTTTAAGTGGAGATTCTTCTCGTAGGCGGGAATTTAAGCGAAGCAGATCAAATCCCTTCCATTGTACATGCACAACGTTTGTGGTGTATGTCTAATACTTAACCATGACTATAAGAGTTCTGTTTTGACATCTTGGAAACATAATGCTTGAGTTAAAATACCGAAATGCAGGATTGTATAAAGATTGTATAAACCCAAGGCAAAAAGCCTATTTGGTTACATTATTGGAGAGGGTGACAACGATTCTTTGGTTGTTGTTGCTGCTGAGGATTGGACCCAGGGCATCATGCGTGCTAGGTGAGCACTCCACCACTAAGCTACACCCCTCTTGCCCAGAAGATCTTAACCTCCATGTATAAATCTCTGTGAAATGAGAAAATACCTGCCTCCCCATCTGGATTATGGACTCTGTGTTTCTGCTCTGTAGCTGTTTGTCAGTCTGCAAGGGGTGGGGGAAGTTCCCTTTCAACTGAATCTCAGTGATTAGAATTTTAAGGAATTTTAAATTGCTGAGGAGGTCCCAGACAGTTGGTGACTCCCTGGTGAACTGAAAACCTTGCTGGCTGCTGGCAGGAGTATAACACAGAGACTGAATTTTATCTTAGCTCCTATGGAAAACTAAAGAAGCCACAGATCCTGTGAGGGTTCACAACAACAAAGACAGAGTGAGGTGCCTTTGGCTCCTAACAGGAGCGTCTATGAATTCCTCAAGGAATTCCAGGCCGGGTTGATCCAGCTGGCAGGAGGTATCGATCTCCACTTCAATTCACTGAATAAATAATGGTTGCCATAGTTATTGAGCAGCCGCCACTGGCTGGAGAGCAGAGAAAACTCCATGCTCCCTTCTGTGAGTTTGGCCAAGAGAAAGTCAAGCTCTGGTCCCACAATCAATTGACAGCCCCGCCCCCAACCACCACATCACACCCGACAAATTGCTCAGTTTCTTCATCCTGATAATGAGCATAGAATCTTGGATGTTCTGTGAGACAGGAGGCCCTGGAAGGATGGAAAGTTGTCAGTTAATGGACTGGCATTTGATTGTGAGGGACACCTCCAGCTTGTAAATCAGATTTAATGTATCTCAATGCTAATAAAATTAAACATCAGCAAGTTAGTACTTGATCATGTTGTACTTCATGAAGGACCATCTCCCATCTTGTTCTGTTTTAACAGTATTCTCCAAATAGCACTAACCCAGACATTTAAAAAGAAAGGTTAAAGAGCCCTCCAGTTATCTCACAAATATTTTCATCCTTTTTGTGAAGAAAAGAAAATACACTTCTTTATAGTATGAGTGTGTGTGCGTTTGTGCATGTTCCCCAGTGCAATTCTGGGAACAAAGGTCAAAGAGGACAGCATTGCGGAAGGCATTTCTCTCCTTCTACTGTGTAGAGAAAAGGGACTAAACTCAGATCATCAGGCCAGGCAGCAAATACCTTTATCTGGTCAGTCATCTCACCAGCCATAGATTTTTTTTATTATGATTTTTGCATAGATGAAATCATAACTTGGGTGCTATTTCAAATTCTTCTTCTTCATTTAATGGTACCGGTATTTTTCCATATTGTTTAATAATCTTCATACTTATCTCTGATAGCTTCAGGAGCTTCCCCTGCATGGGCATGCTGTTATTCACTGAACAGTGCCCCTGTTCTTCATCTTTGCCCCTCTTCAAGCAGTGCTTGCTTTGTTTGGGTTCTTGGGTGTGAGGTGTTAACAGATAAATGATGTGTCCAATGTTTCCACACATATAGGGTTGTTGTTTTTGTTTTCTTTGACTTTCTTCTTTGGATAAATTCCCAGGAATTGTGGTAGCTTGGTCAAAGGCTATGGACATTTTTATACCCCTTGAATTTACTGCCAAACTCGCCACCTGGTTCTATGCTTTGGGGAGAACAATAGAAACTTTCAGCAGCTCACCACTGCAAGCAAGCAGGATTCCTCAAGGTTCCCTCTTGGCCTTCAGCACCGGGCTCTGCATTTGGTAACCAAGTGGGGAGGTTTGCACCTTGCTAACCAGCTAAGAGTTTCCTAGTGCAAGCAAAGTAAAGAGCTGCAGAGCTTGGGGATACTGAGGCTCTGTTTCTGTCTAGTCTTGCCAGCTGCCTCCTGTTCACCAAGGGTCAGCCACTGTCTCAGGTGCTGACTATCCTGGTGTGCGGCACTCTACAGTTGGTATCGGTAATATCCATATTAGTTGGAGGACATTGACATAACGACCACACTTTTCTGTCAATTCACTGTCTAACGTTTAAGATGAGCAAGAAGAATACGACTAAGTCCTGCGTGTTTTTCCAACCCTCATAGGAAGACATGAAGTCTTGTAGAGATTGGGTCCAAGGCAAAGGGCAGAGCCAGAATTGAATTCAATTCCAAACCCAGGGCTTTTTTCTCTATAAAACATATCATTACACCAGAAACTTGCAAGTCATAATTCACTGAGGCACTGGGAGCAGATTCCATGATGTACTTAAATACTTCTTAACCCAACAGTTCTGGAAGGGCTTTAGGAGCCCTTAAATCCAGCCTCCTCTCTTAAGGCCCTAGTAAGGAAAGCACTTATCCCAAGTCATATCCACTAACCACACTGTGAGAATGCAGGTTTCCTGCTTTGCAGGCCTCTTTTATTTGGGACAAGAAAGAAAAATTGTCTTGGTAGTTGTTTTCTTTAGCTTTTGCTTCAGGGAAATAACTTTTCTAACAAGACCTATGACTAAAACAACTAAATCTAGGAGAGGTTAAAAGCTAATGCTAGATCACTGTTTAGAAAGATACCTTCTACCCCTCAAAAAGTGGAGTTTTATATAAGGACCAGACTGAGGAAGACACCAAGGTCAATGTTCTCTCTCTCTCTCTCTCTCTCTCTCTTATACACACACACACACACACACACACACAAATGAATAAACATGGTTTTTAAATATAAATATACCAATCAAAGAAAACTAGGAATAAAGGAGACCCTGCTCTTCTCTTAGAAAAGAGGTTCTATCTTATACCAGCTTTAAAAGTTGCTTGTATGGGATGTCAAACTCCTGTGTCATAGTGAGACCCAACAGAGTTTTCTAGCCAGAGAACAAACTCTTCCTGGAAGATGGGCTTCAAATGCCAGCTTTCTGCAACTGTGTGACTGAGAACACCACCAGCTTTGCCAAAAAAGATCCAAATGGCTAACCCTTTTCTGTATAGTTTTGTGGAATTAAGAGGTACCCTCCATGTCTTGATAAATGCCCGCCCCATGTCTTTCCAGGCCTCCCTCTCTCTGCTGTGACTTTTTCTTCTCTGCCTTAGGAGAATCTAAGAGTGCTTTGTAGAGTTCCAGGCATAGGTCAGTGGGTGTTCCGAGGGAAGAAACAAAACACAGGAAGGAGAGGTGGCTTTTCTCAACACTGGTTAGCATGGAAACATAGGAACGTACTTAGGATCAGGTGCTAAGGGGCTTATATCAGTGGCTCATATCGGTGGCTCCCTCCCCAGTTTGGGACAGAAACATTAATTCGCTTTCTTGTATCAAGCCAAGTGGGCAAGACCAAGACTGGCTGTCCAGCACTAGATCCTCCTGCTTCTGCGTCCCCATGGCTGGAATTATAAGCATGTGCCACCACATCTGGTGGATTCTAGGGGATTAAAAGCAGGTCCTGACTGAGTTTCTAACTGAGCTATCACTGTCCACAAAGGGCCACCCCTCTGACAGAAAAGGAGAGAGACCTTAATTAGGACATCTAGTGCCTTTGACCTGCCCCAAACTTATCAACTTCTCTCTGTCCTTCTACAGAGCGACATGGGTTAAAAGAACCAAAGAGAGTGGAGGAGCTATGCAACAAGATCACAAGCAGCTTAAAGGACCACCAGAGGAAGGGACAGGCTCTGGAGCCCTCGGAACCCAAGGTCCTGCGCGCACTGGTGGAACTGAGGAAGATCTGTACCCAGGGCCTCCAGCGCATCTTCTACCTGAAGCTGGAGGACTTGGTGTCCCCACCTTCTGTCATCGACAAGCTCTTCCTTGATACCCTGCCTTTCTGAGCAGGGGAAGCCTAAGCAGAGAGCCACTTGCTCTGTTGGCACCTGATCATTAAGTGAGCAAAAGGATGGGTTTGAACACCTTCCACACTGTCCTTCCTTCAGGGGAAAAACAGCTCCCATAGAAAGCAAAGACTTTTTTTTTCCTGGCACCTTTCCTTACAACCTAAAGCCAGAAACCTTGCAGAGTATTGTGTTGGGGTTGTGTTTTATATTTAGGCTTTGGTGGGTGGGTTGGGCGGGGTAAACAGTTCATGAGGCTTTTCTAAGAAATTGCTGACAAAGCACTTTTGGATGACGCTATCCCAGCAGTGGGGTGGGGAGAAAGGATAATATAACTTTTAAAAAACTCTTTCTGGGGAATATGATTATGGTTGCTTTGTATTTAAAAATAAGAACAGCCGAGGGCTGTTCAGCAGAGTAGGGCTGTGTCTTAAGACTGATCCTTTTAGGATATACTTCCTGTGTCAAGGGTACATACGTGGTGCAAACGAGGCAGAAAATTCCCTTTTCTTCATTTCTTTCTTCTTAAAAAAAAATGGCAAACAATGGAAGATTATCTACAAATCAGACTTAGCAAAATGATAATGGCTATTTGCTTCCATATACAAGTGCAATTTTTTAGAGTGCTGTCTTACTAAGTCTTGTTTGTGAACTCCCCATTATTTTATACGAAAATAAGAAGGAGGCAGTCATGTTATCAAGTGGCAAGCTCATTTTCCTAACTAAGGCTTGATCCACCTGCCCTGTAGAACCCTTCAGAGGTGTGGCCCTTCTAAGACTTTCAGGACATTCTTGATGGAATTCGACCCCTGATGACTATCCAGCCATCCTGAAGGGGGATCAGGTTATAAAATGGATTGCATACAACTGTCTTTGCTGTGTTTTGTCAACCTGGACAAAGTTCTCTAAACCTACTTCAGTTGTAGCAAGTTCCTGATTCATCCATTCAGAAGCCCAAGGAGTGCTGGGTGACTCAATCAAGTGTTAACCCTAGGAGAACAAGCAAATAAGTAGGTAGGAACTGGGTCATACAGGGTAAACACCAGAGATGTAAGGATTTATATATATATAAATATATAAAATTTAATTTTTGTTATTGGTTAGAGGCAACTTTGGAAAGTAAGAGAATCATCTTTTTTAAAAAAAAAAGAAGAAAAGATAGTATTAATGTGAGTACTAGAGAAGGTTAGTGGGTTGAGGTTCAACATTCCGTGTTTGTGCCCCCTTTTATATGTTTCTACTGTTGATGCCATATTATTCTGAAATAATTTGTTGCATAGTGTCCTTATTTGTATGAACATTTGTATGCACGTTATATTGTAATAGCTTTGCCTGTATTTATTGCAAGACCACCAGCTCCTGGAGGCTGAGATACAGAATAATCAAATGGGGTGTTCGTGATGACTTGGATACACCAATTAGAAATTAAATAAGCATATATATATATAAACATAGCAGGTTACATATATATTTATAATGTGTCTTTTTATTAACCATTTGTACAATAAATGTCACTTCCCATGCAGTTATTTTATCCTTCATTTGCAGTGACCTTTAAGGCAGCACTGTTTAGCACTTTGATATGAAATTTTTGCTTATGTTTTGCTAAATTCTAATAATGTTTGAAGACTTTAAGGTCTAAAAGTCTTTATATTATATACTCTGTATCAAGTCAAGGTACCTTTGGCTGTCTTGCTGAGACTCAAAACTTAGAATGTCAAACTGATGTCACAGTAGCTTTTGTTAGCTTTTAATCACTTTTGCTTTAGTCTTTTTTAAAAAAAATAACAAACTATACTGTTTATATTGTCATTAAATTATACAATCAAATAAATGCCAAATGAATTGCCTAATTGCTGCAAAGTATAACCCAGATAACAAATCATATCCTCTCCCTTTTTCACAACTCGTTCAGATATTTCATCTTGTGTTTTGTTTGTACAAGATTTTATGAAATATATTACCTTCCTATCAAGATGACAGGGCTTGAAATGTTAAGATTTTTGAACCTCAGACTTGGAAGGGGCCTGGCTCATCATCTGATCAGATCTCCTGAACTTCACAAAGGAGAAAACTAGGGGGCCATTATAGGGCAAACAGCTAGAAACAGAATAAAGACTCAGACTTAATTCATCTTCCCTTAGTCTCCCCCACATCTTACTGCATCTATAGGAAAATAGACTTTTTAAACATAGTCACTCATACTAGCATTTTACCTGCAGACAGCCTTGAATAAAGTAGTACTTTGGCATTAATTTGTTGAGCTTATATGCAAACATAATAAACATTATTAAATATCAGGAAAGCTAACATTTCACACGAGATCGCTTCAGACCAAATTCAATTTGAATTAGAATAAATTAGAAATGCTGAGCGTACATAACCTTCTTGTGCACCTTGAGTATTGGAAAGTTAATCCTTGGGTTTTGGGTTTTTTGTTTGTTTGTTTGTTTTTGTTTGGTTTTTTTT
>NW_022196900.1:9137537-9138592 GCF_008632895.1 Mastomys coucha
AATGCTGTTCCCTCTTACGTCCTCACACCCATATGCTGAAGGGAAAGGACTGTCTAAGCGTCCATTTGCTGTTTTGAAGGATGATGAAGCTGTTTTAGTTAAGGGCCAGACACTAGTGCTGAGAGGAAAGACTACACAGCCAGTGTTCTTCTGTCTTCCATAGTGAGCACAACTATGCGAGCCTCTTAGGTCATCATTTTTAAATGTTGACACCCAAGTGCACTCAGAGCGGATGGCACACTAGCTCTGTGGAGGACAAGCATTAATGCAGGTGATTCCTCCCCGGAAGGGAGTGCTGTCTCAGTGTGAACTTGCCCTCAGTGGGAAATGGGAATCCACTTGCTGTTCTTGGAGAGTGCCTTGCTTTTGTTTCAAATGGCCGAGTCTCCCAAGCCCTTCTCCTCTAACAGCATTGCTTTTTAGTAAGTGTGTGTTAACCTGTGGTTTGAAAGAAATGCTCTTGTACATTAACAATGTAAATTTAAATGATTAAATTAAATTACATTTTACCAATGGCTACTGGTGTGTTGAATGAGCATGCTTCCTTTAACAGCTTTCTCCTAATCGGTAGAGTGAGATTTACTGTGAAGTCTTTAAACGCATCCACAAATGGATTTTTTTTTAAAGGCTTAGTGATGCTGCAAAGTTAATAGATATTCTGAATCGGGAATAGATTAAACCTCAGCGATTGGGAAGAAGGACGCTCTAAATTCAATAACCATTTATTGACTGTTTCCTGGGGGCAAGGCATGCTGGGTGGGCCTAGAAAACACACATACACACACACATACACACACTCATGCACGCACGCACATTGTGAAACTCCATTTCTTGTCCAACTGCAGATAATGTGGATGGAGCTAACCATTGGTTGGCTAGTCTCAGAGGCAGGGAGGGATCATTTCTGCATCAGAATGATACTGCTTATGAACCCAGAATTATGAGACTTGAGGCTGTTGTTGCAGGACCGAGCAGTGAACACAGCACCCCCCAGCAGTGAACACAGCATCCCCCCAGCAGTGAGCACAGCAACCCCCCAGCAGTGAGCACAGCAC
>NW_022196900.1:9139327-9161181 GCF_008632895.1 Mastomys coucha
AGAGAGAGAGAGAGAGAGAGAGAGAGGAAGAAAGAAAGAAGAAAGAAAGGAAGGAAGGAAGGAAGAAAGAAAAGAAAGATACAGTAGCTTTCCATCTGTATATGAATTAAAATAAATGGCAAGTCAAAAGTAATACCAACAACAACATTAAATAAAGTCCTTTTTTTTTTTTGAAGACCATGGGGACAAAGGCCTGGTTTGAATAGAAAGGGACAGGAAACCAGAGATAAATAAAGCAGATTTGTCTGTAGCTGGAATTTTATAAATGTGCAAGGATGAACACAGAAAGCTCATTGTTGACTTTTTTCCATTGTGGAAAATACACATTACACAAATGCATCACCATTGCAACTACACTGTTCCATAGTGCTAAGTACATTTACACTGAGCAAGCCATCTCAGGAATCTTCTCATCTTGCAATGCTGAAAACCTGTACCCGCTAAACACCTGCCAGCCTTTTCTGCTTCGGTAAATTTGACCACAGGGTTTGTCCCCTTCTGTCTTGCTGATTCCACTTCACACGATGCAGCACGTGCCAGAATGTGGTTCTTTTCTAAGGTTAAATACTTCATTGTAAGGTAGAGTCTACATTTTGTTCATCCACGTCTCTATCGGTGCCTCCTGAGCCAGACCCACCGTCTGTGAATAACTGTGCTGTAAACAGAGCAGCCCAAATGTCCGCACACCCTGCTTTCTCCTCTCTGGCTAATGTTGGCTTCTGGGTTTCAGTAAGATTTAAATGCTTTCCAAGGATAGGGTTGATTATATGTGCATTTTGTTATTGTTTTGGTTTCAGTGGTTTGGTGTTTTGTTTTGCTTTCATTTTGCCTTAGCTACTGATTTCAGGGGATCCTCTCCTAGTTCCTTCTTTCAGGAGAGATCTGAAGTGTTCTCCCCAATCACGGATGTTGACAAACCTTTGTTCTAGAGCCAGAGTAACAACTGGAAGAAAACTAAAATCTGAGAGGCTCTCTGTAGTGGTTGAGATGCTTGTCTGTGAAAGTACTCAGCCCATTGAAAGATCCCAAATGTCAAAGGGTGATTCTGCAGTTCTGTTGTTCAACACCCTCACAGTGGATAGAGGTCTTCAGGAAATATTTCTAGAACCTTCTTCCGGATTGTAATTGTTCGGTAACTCTAATGGGGATGCCATGACTCCTGTTGCTTCAGGATGCTCTCCCAACCTTATTTATTGCCCCAGCCTCTGTAACAGGCCCAAAGGGACTGTTACATCAGAGTCAAGAAATCATGAGCCCCTTCTGTCACCTGTTATGATGTGCTCACCCCTCATAGCTCCAGAAGTATTTGATTTTCAGAGAAGAAAAGAGATATCTAACATTGACTCTTACTGTTTACACCAAATACTCTAGCAAGCCCATTTATCCATGGTGTCATCTAATGCTTAGTATTTCTCAGACAGTATGGTTTTGCCTCAGTCTCAAAGGGAGGAAGGAGGCTGGGAGATGTTAAAGCTATAATCTAAGATCCCATAAATAACACATGGGACTTGAATGCCGTCTGGTACCTCCCTAGCAGCCCTTACTGCCTTCTGGAATTCAGTAACCACCTGATCCTGCCTTGAACTGAAGTCACCTAACCCCAGTCCCTTGCTTATTAACAGAGGGTAGTTCCATCCCAGAGCCACGAGCCCAATCCAATACACCAGTGGTTCTCAACCTTCCCAATGCTGTGACTCTTTAATACAGTTCCTCCTGTTGTGGTGACCCCAACCATGAAGTTATTTTGGTTGCTACTTCATAGCTGTAAATTTTGCTACTGTTATGATTCGTAATGTAAATATTTTTGGAGATTGAGATCTCCCATAGGGCTCGTGACCCACAGGTTGAAAACCACAGCAATACACATTTGTCCTTCCTTCTTTATTAGGTCCCCAAACTGCTGGATTCTCTCCAGGCCCTGGCCATGCTGCCCCCACCATTCTCAAGCCTTGTCACTTGCTAACCCCAGACCTGCTGAACTGCATAAGAACCTGGAGCTGCCTTCTTGAATTCCCTTTGGGTGCTTCTCTTGAAATACCAGTATTCTTTCTCCTCAGAGCAGACTCCCACTCTGAGATCCTATGGGAAATTAAAATAATATAAAATTGAAAGTGCATACCTGATTAAAAAGTCAAGTATTTCACATATACAGAATTTATTTTAAAGCCCCCAAATAACTAAAATACATTATACACACAGAAAGAGTACCATAATAAACATCTCTGACCCACCAACACAAGAACATTTGGGGTCCCCTGGTGTCCAGTTAAATTTCCCTTCCTCCCTCACATTCTGAATACTGGATTACCATTGGCTATGATATGTATGGCTTAAATATTGTGGGACTATAACCAATCTTCTGAAACTAGTTTCCCCTTGGGTTAAAACTGTATTTGCGACCTGTGCATGTCGTACAGAGCTCCAGCTAGTTACCTTGGACAATTCCTTACTACCTCTCGTAGTTTGCTGTAGTGTCTCTATTCATCTTACTTCAGCCAATGTGTTGTTTTTGACTCTTGCTCCAAACTCATGCTGTGAGCATTTTTATGTATCTCTCCTTGTGAGCACAGGCAGGAATTCCTCCAGGTTTTGAAGGTGCAATCCAGGCAACAGCAGCGTCAGCCTTCTCTGAGGCAGTAACACTCTAGAAATGGGACTTTTGACCGTCGTCCCAGACCAGATCAGCAACTTTGGCAAGAGAGGAGCCTTCTAGGTTCCATCTTCCCCGACGCCCGAGTCTGTCACAGTATCTTATAACTATTAATCGGATGGTTACAAAACAACATCTTATGATGTTTTATGTCTATTCTTTTTAATGAGTAAACTTAATCTGCTCAAAACAATGCATGCCCCTTACTTTTCAGAACCAGCTAACCGATCCCCTACTTCCCATTTTTTTCTATTGCCATCTTGAAGACTAGAAATGTCAGTACTATATTCACATGTCATAGCATCTTCTAGATAGCTTTTGAGATGGTATAACTGTCGCCTGGCCCAGAGATGGCTCTATGTGTGGAAATATCAACTTGGAGGAGAGTCAAGGACACTATCACCATAGGTGGTATCTTAGGACAGTTTATAAATAAACGAAAGGCTGGTGTTGGAGTCTGTCTGGTTTGTATTGTAACCCATATGTTAGCTAAGGCCTTTTTCTCCCTGCGATCTAGAAGAGATTATTTTAAACTCTGTTCTACAAATAGGAAGGTCCAAAGACCTCCTCAAGATAGCTACCAATTCTGCCCATTTTGTACCAGCTCTGGCTTCAGGCTCCTGCTTCTGTCTCATCAGCTCTGCTCGTGGCTCGTCTTGCTCTTTTGCTGCCATTGTGTCTGTTTCTTGTGCGGCTCTAGAAGAAGAACTGAGATCTCTCACATCATTTTCACTCACCAATTATTGATAAGATTTTTATCAAATTCTAGAAACCTATCTAAAGTGACAATTGTGGGTTTTTTGTTTTGTTTTGTTTCTGTTTTTCTTTTCTTTTCTTTTCTTTTTTCTTTTTCTTTTTTGCCTTTTCTTCTGCATCCTTACATCAGGACTGTGGATGCCACAAAGGTCCCACCTACAGACCAAAGTGAAGTAAGCTGGGAGGGGTGGAGTCCCTGGGGATTCTGTGAGCTAGCCTGTTGGCTGTGGATAACTAATCAATAGACTTTCTGGGAGAGGAAAGTGCCTCTGAAGTAAACCATGGTATTGGAGCGGAACTATATCCCAAACAGAACACACAGGATGCAACAAAAATGCTTGTGTGGAAGACAGGTGGAAAAGATTCAGGGGCGATAAAGACAGTGGCTCTGTATGAGTCAGTCACTCATGTTTGGAAGATACTAAAAATAAACCACCAGGATTTCTACTCTAGTTTGCTTTCTTATGCTGTGACAAAGCACTGACCAAAAACACCTTGGGGAGGAAAGAATTTATCTGGCCTACACTTGCAGGTCATGGTCCATTATTGAAGGAAATCAGGGCAGGGATATGGAAGCAAGAACCACGGTGGAATGCTACTTGCTAGCTCACTCTCTGGCTCACGATTAACTAGCTTTCTTATAGTCCACTCACTGAAGATTGGACCCTCCTACATTACTTATCAATCAAGTCAATCGGCCACAGACAAGAGCTTTGACCAGCTTGATTTAGGTGATGCTTTAAGGATGGAGGCTTTCTCAGAAGATTCTGGGCTGTATCAGGTTGAGAGCTGAAGCCTATGAAGAAGCATCTAAGACCACACAGGTTTGTTCTTTATCCATTCAGTATTGAGCAAGACCTTGTGCCTTCTTCCTCATAACTTGTAGACCTGCTAGTGTACTCTCAACATTTCCTTCTATTTTATGGTTTCTCCCTTATTATTTTCTTATTTATCCCTGAGACAGCCTATTTGGCATTTCCCAATTCCTGAGAGAGAAAACCTGATTAGTCAGGCTTAACTTTTGTGTTCGGCCACATTGAAGTTGCTGGACAGTAGATAGTAGGTAGGAGATTTCCTTAAGTTTCCTCAGCTGTGGTTGAAAAAGACGTGCATTGACTTTTTAGAAAGTGTGTGTGTGTGTGTGTGTGTGTGTGTGTGTGTGTGTGTGTGTTCATATGTGGAGGTCAATGTCAGGTATTTTCCCCAATTTCTTTCCATCTTTCTTTTTGTTTTGAGGCAGGGTCTCTCACTGAACCCAGAGCTTACCAAATCACTTAGGCTGACTAATCAGCAAGTTCCAGGGATCTGCTGCCTTTCTGTGTGTCTCGCTCTGAAAATTGCACCACCATGCCCAGCTTCAAATCCGGGTCCTCATGCTTGCACAGCAAGCATCCTACCTACTAATCCATCTTCCCAATCCAAAATATCTTGACTCAGATGGTAATAGTCGGGATAACCTGGAAACATGTGGGTGATGAGTATCGTGTATGATGTAGATGGAACGGAAGCTTAGCTTGGCTTATGGGCAGTCGTGGGGTTTAGTAGAGCCATTTTTATTCTCTCCAGTACCAAACACAACACCTGATTTAGGGGGAAAAAAACACTTAGAAAATTCTCCTTGAGTGAATTCAGACTAGACATTCACTGATGAGGGTTGAGAGTGGAAAAATGTGGGCATTCCCCAAGGAAGAGAGCGTGCCATGATTTTCGAGTTGGTGTCCAGAGCCAAAGTGTCTAGTTTCATCTTTTTCTGAACTTCAATGCTAAAGAGCAAGCAAGGGAGCAAGAGAAAATCAACACAACCCCACGGAAGGTTTGTTTTTGCCTTCCCTCCAGAAAGCAGCTGTCAGTTTAACTTATTGCAAAATACCGTCAGTGATGAGCATGGTTGGAAATGCGTTTTATCTGTAATTAGAGAGATTACATTAAACACTATTATTTGCAGACACACATTGAATTAACCCTAATCGAGGCTAGCAAATAGTAGAGCCTGCCTATTTTTCGCCTCAAAATTTTTAGAAAATTGTGACAGTTGACACTCGGGGACAATGCTGACGAGATTTCTTTCTGTCAAATGGCAGACAGTAATTGTAATTGCCTTTAAAAAATGTTTTAAGCGGTTTCGTTAGTAAATCAGAAGTTGCCACAAATCAGGCTGATAGTTTTGAAACACGGGGGGCTGTTGACTGTGCATTCCAATATGAGTTTAATGAATTGATTTTTCTAAGGAATGTAACTTTGCATCTGTTTTCAGGTGTAATTAATTCGCTCTGATTAATGTGATTAGCATGGATATCGGTGGATTACACGGGGTGCCCCTTATCTGTTCACTTGTTTTTAATCTGCCATGGTGTCCTTTGGGAAATTACATAAGTGATTTGGGGGGGGGGATACATCTTACTGGTGGCTCTGATCACATTGAATTTCTGCAAAAGAACCCTTGTGGGAATTCACTGATTATTCACAGACAGTGCAGCGATGGACTTTTGTTTGAGGGACTTATTGAAGTTTACACAGTCCCTGCCTTTAAGGAGCTTATAATCCAGAGGGGAGGATGAGGCAAACATTCCAATGCAAGTCACTCACAAGGAAGAATGTCCTCAAGCTCTTTCTCAGCACAGTCCTCCCCAGATCTCTTGAATCAACACAGCTACGAAGAGTCCCACCTCTCTGCTGGTGGTCCCCACTCTTGAGCCATCTTCTCTGTGGTGTCAACTACCACTCTGAAGCCTACATCTCCAATTCTGTCTTTTCCAAGAAACTCCAGGCCTGGGAAGGAGACACTTGATGCTCCCAGATAACTTCGTCTGCCTATCGCAAAGGTAGTCTAAACCTCTAGACCCAAATGTTACTCTGTCTCCAAACTCATTTCTGCTAGGGTCTTCCCACTCACGGCAAATGGTTCTTCCATCCACCCATGCAAGCTAAGTTATGTGCCATGAGCCTCAGGACAGAAGCACATGCATCTGTAGCATGAGGTTCTCAAATACCAATGCTCAGGTTTTCAGTCATAGAGAACCACCTAGAAAGCTGATTGGAAGATAGTTTCTAGGTACTCGTGTCCAAAGATTCTGATTTGGTGGACTGAAGAGGAGTTCATGAACTTACATTTCTAATGAGTTCACAGGCAACAATGCCAATGCTATTGAGCCAGCAGCCACATTCCGAGAAAGATCTGCCGTAGAAAACCAAGAGGGTGCATGAGACACTAAGTCACCACCATGTAAGCGGTCATTCCTAGAGAACAAAGGTCCAGACATAAAATCAGGCAAAAGAAACATGACAGAACATGTGAGCCATCTACTCATTCATCTATCTATCTACTGCAAGTTGAAGCCCTACCTTAGCTAGGTACAGTGCAAAGCATGGAACTAGGCTCTAAATCCCAACACTGGGTAAAGCTATGGTACAGTCTGTGTTTGAAACTTCGTTTTCTTTGGGCCTCGTCTGTCTCACCTATAAAAGGGGATAACGATGGCACTGTGTACCAACTTCATGAGCCATAGCAGAGGACTATATTAAATGCCCAATTCAGTGCCTGGCACATTGATTCTCAATGGGGATAGTTAATAATTATATAAGTTCATATTTAACTTTGGAATTACCCACTCTAACACAATCTGTACATGGCAATTATTCCATGTTTGTTCGCTTGGAAATTGAACATGTACTCTGCCTTCAGCTCTACTCACCATCATTGCTGACATCATGCCATTGCCTTCCTTTGTGAGCTTACCCAAGTTGTGGAGAAATTTCAAGTGAGAAGAAACTTTAAGTAACTGAAGACATGATGAAATATTGAGGGTTGTAGAACTCAGAGTTCTGTTTGCTCTTTAAAACTACTGGGTTTGGGGTATTAATAAACTTTACACTTCCCACTAAAGGCCTTTTCCCCAAATTATTATACTATTTCACTACCCGTGATTCTCCTGGGTAAATTAAAATTAGCTCAGAACTTCCAGGTAAGTTTAGAAGCTACTTCAGAATGAATAGCTGAAATATCAATAAGAAACCAAAAGGAGATCCAGTCTCTGGGAGCCCCCAAGGGTCCAGGCCAGTTGACTCAGTTGGTCTTCCTTGGATTCTCTGTCCTCTTCTGGTCCCTCACTCCTTCCCCTAACTTTTCCATAAGACTCCCTGAGCACCATGTAATGTTTGGGTGTGGGTCTCTGTATCTCTTTCCATTGGCTGCTGGGTGGAACATCTCAGAGGACAGTTATGCTAGGTTCTTGTCTATAAGCATAACAGAATATCATTAATAGTGTCAGAGATTGGGTCTTGCTCATGGGATGGGTCTCATTTTCAGGAAGTCATTGGTTGGCCATTCCCTTAGTCTCTGCACTCTCTTTATTCGTGCACATCTTGTAGGCAGATCACACTTTGGGTCAAAGGTGTTGTGGTTGGGTTGCTGTCCTTTCCCTCCACTGAGAGTCCTGCCTATCTAGAGGAAGTGGCCACTTGAGGATCCATATCCCCTACTGCTACGAGTCTCAGCTAGACCCTCTAGGGCTTCTCCATATCCCAGGTCTCTGACATGTCCTAGAGATTGTTCCCCAGTGACAACCTCCCTTCTCTATCCCTGCTTTCTCTAACTATGATATCACCCACCACCCCAACCCTCCTCTCCTCCCCAGCTCCTCTTCCATCCAGTTCTCTCCTTCCATTGACCATCTATGTTGTTTCCCCTTCTGAGAAAGAGTCAAGCATCTTCCCTTGGGCCCTCGTTATTACTTGGCTTCTTCAGGTCTGTTGATTATAGCATGGTTATCCTGTACTTTATGGCTAATATTCACTTATAAGTGAGCACATACCATGCATGTCCTTTTGGGTCTGGGTTACCTCTGGGTGATACTTTCTAGTTCCATTCGTTTGCCTGCAAAATTCATGATATCACCAACTAAAGAGTGAGGACAGGCTGGACTTAGGCTTTCTGCACATACGTAGCAGATGAGCAGCTTGGTCTTCATGTGGGTGGGGTGGGTAGGTAGGAGTAGGTGGAATGGGGGGAGGACTTGCATGAGGGGGTACTGGGAGGACAGGATGGGCTTATATTGGGTTGTAAAGTGGATGAATAAAAAAATTTAAGTTAACAAAAGAAAAGAAAAGCAAAAGGAGCGAAAATATTTTATCATTTCATCATCAGCTTCTCCAGTCCCCAAATCCACACTCCAGTAAACCTCTTCTACTGTCAGAACTATGAAGTTTCTCTTCCATTGGGTTGGACTCTGTGCAAGCTGGTTAAAAGGCTCCTACAAGGAAGTCTACAAACTTCTGGTAGGGGGTTATAAAGGAGTTCCCAGTGGCTGCTGCCAGGATCATCATCAGTGCTCAGAGAGCTAAGCATAAGCTGCAAGCAGTGCCTTGCAGGATTGCATGACCATACCACTGCTGCCTGCTGTCTGGGGATCACAACCATGGCAGCTGAGGGCCATTTGCCTGGGCTATCCTGGCTCTCAAAATCAACAAAATGCTACACATAAGGAGGAAAGCTGGGGGACCATCAGACAAAAATGAGCCTGGTAAAAATCAGCACCAAGGACAGCCCAGGACAGGGGAGACAAAGTAGCAGATCCACCAAGCAGCCCTGCAGACATTCGCGTTAGTGCAGCCTGCAGTCCTCAGCAGAAAAGTTTCTTTGTGAAATGGAAAGTGGTTACTACAGAGGCTCACCTCTAGTCAAACGCTGAAAACAAGCATTCTGTGGGATGCCCAGCCATAAATGAAGAATTTCTGTGACACCTTCCACCCAGGGAACATTATGGGTGGAAAGGTTTTACAAGCCAGAGGTCAGAGGAATACAGGGAAACAGTATCTTCTGGACTTGAATAGCACTGAATTCACAACAGCTGTGGTGGCCTGCACAGTGCTGCACAAGAGCATGCCAATCAAACTTTCAGCCTTGCTGGGGGCAGGACTTATGAGTCCCTACCCCAACTGAGGGCTTAATTAACAGTTGGAAACTACTAAGGGAGTCAGTTTTCATTAGGGGTGTGCCCCCTGGGGGTTGTTGGCCAGACCCTACACACGAGTACATGAGCAGCGCAAATTGGATTCAGTAAGTTAAGAGAGAGAGAGAGAAAGAGAGAGAGAGGAGGGGTGAAGGAAGGGAGTGAGGGAGGAGAAGTTGGAGTAGGGAATTAACATGACTAAAAAGCATTATATGTATATATGAAAGTCTCAAAAAATGAGGAAAAATATTACATTAAAATTTTTAGCTCAGATAGTATGAAGATGGACCAAATCTGATCCTTTTTACTAGATTCTCATAATAATACTTCAGTGTTTCTTCAAAAGGAAGTGAAAATGACAAGGCATGCTGATACACACCTGTAATCCCAGCACTTGAGAGACAGAGGCAGGAGGACTGAGAATTCAAGGTTATTCACTGGGTTACATAAGTCATTCTCCATGCACTTACATAAAACCCAAAAGAGGGGGAAGAGAGAAAGAAATATAAAGGACGGGAGGGAGTGAAGATTAGAAGGAGGAAGGAAGGGAGAGAGAGGTGGAGAGAAGAGGAGAGGAGAGGAGAGAGGAAAGGAGGGAGAGAGAGAGAGAGAGAGAGAGAGAGAGAGAGAGAGAGAGAGAGAGATGTTTAGTGTATGTAGGTAAGAAGACTCTTGCTATTGAAGACTAAATGGAATACAGCCATGGATTACTCTGAAGCCTTTGACAATTATATGGATTTAAGCTCAGTGGAATTAAATTCACAGAAAAATGACCCCCAAAATAGAAAACAAAGCATTATTTGTGTTCTTTATTAAGGAGTGTATATTTATTTGTTTGTTTGTGTATGCATAGAATAACATATACTTAATTGTTGGCATTATTTTTTCTCTGTGGAGTAATTATGAACACTAGCTTTGAGTAATCTATACTTTTTAAATTTTACACTGTGATTCTTTATGATTGGTATAATGGACATTGAGGAAAGACAAAGACATAATGGGTCCACAGGTCCTACAAGGTACAGGCGAGTGGCGGGAGCTCTTAGGTAACATTTCTTAAGCTCTGGGCACATTAGTGTGACCTTGGGAGCTTAAATATCTAAGTTGTTTAACATCATTATGTCTGGGGCCATAAGCCAAGATTCAGTGGGTTTGTTTGTTTGTTTGAGGTTCACAGGTATTATCAGTATGAGAACCACTGAGTTATGGGGCTCTCCTGCACCCTCTTGTTCTTGTAAGGCTTCCTGGCTCAAACTTACAAGAAGACTCCACTTGCTCCCAAGTGGGAGCTAGATACTAAGATTGACAGCATCATTCCTTGGCTCCAAATGTCAATCAGTTTTATTTAGACTTCAGAGCCATTCAAAATGGAGGGTGGCTAGAAACAACTTTGGTCACTGGATGAATACACTAAGAAAAAGTGGGAAGGGGAGTTGGAATACCCAGGTCCTTTGTGAGATCTGCCATCTTCTAGCTCTGAGATCTTGAATAGATTACTTTTTCTTCAGAACCTTCATTGGTTTTTGTAGCTCTGCCACTCTGGGTTCCTGTTAGGATGAAGTGAACTAAAATACTTGAAAAGAACTTTGTAGAATGTGGGGGTACTGTAGAAGTATCATTTTATATTTCAACCAATAATGTAAACATGTGCTCAGGAAAAGACAAAGCTTGATGTAGTCTTGATAAGGGCCTGTGCTATGAACATGGAGACCTAAGGTCAAAGAGAATTAAATAAAGGGTGAATCCACAAGCTGAGACTAAAAGCAACTTGACAGGCCAAACATGAAATACTCCTTTCTCAGAAATCCAGAGAAGAGACTCGGAGAAAGAACTTCCCTATGCTTTTCTGATGGCTTCCAGGAATTTATCCCAAAGTAGTGATGTCCCAGAATAAATAGGTTTTCTTCTCATAATTAAGCCAGAGGTTCTGGGAATGGGCTGAACACAAGGCTGAATTCATTACCGAGATTGCTTGCAATTTAATTCAGGTCTTAAGGAGGTGGATCCTATGTGTCACTGGAAAAGAATCCTTGCATCTAGACAGCAGCCTACATATGTCTCTAGATTGCATTTGAAACGGGACCTCTCTCCTCCTCTTGCTCTAATTTATTGTCTGAAATAATAGGCCTTGGAAAGAGTTTCACTACCACACTGCTTAGGGGAGGAGCTCACCTTAGATGGGACCATCTGAGACAGCATCCAACACAAGCAACGACTGGAGGATGTCAAGCTCCCTTCAGGAGTAGAGACTAGAGATTTTTATTATTTTTGTTGTCTCTGTGTATCACACAGCATTGTGTTCAGAGCACAGTGAAGCATTGTGTTGAATGCTTCTCCTAACGGCACATGGTTTCTCTGCATGAAAGGAAGTTGAGAAACACTGGAGGAACTCAAAGCAGGGCACTGCCACCAGGTCTACTGCCACATGGAGGCACTTTCCACATGTGCATCTTAGCTTGTGAATGGCAATGAAACTGATTTCCTCCCCCCACGTTCTTAGAGTTAAGATACATCTACCCTGAAGACAAGCCATAAGATTTGCATGGTGCGTCCCAAAGGCACCATATAATCACAGCTTCATAGAGTTGGAAGGATACCTGTTCTGTTTTTCCAGACAAGTGATAAAGGCATCCTAATCAAGGAAAGTGAGACATGGAGCTTTCAGGCCTGGTTCCTAGTTTGGACACAAAGTTGGATGATGGTGACAAATGAAGGTCTTGTGTCTTAGAGGGGAGAAATGATGAAACGAGTTAAAAAAGACCACCTTACCCAAGTGGAGACATTGAATATGTAAATATGATACTCAGAGGAAACATTTGGATAGACTGTTGAGAGCCACAAAATAGAATAGAAATTCAAAATGAGTGTGTATGTGGAGAATGGCAAAGGGAGCTTTAGAGAGAAGGAGATGGCCAAGGCAGTAACAGAAAATCAGGATTAGGACACACCATCACACCGGAAAAACAAGATTCAGATCTAAGATCACTTCTCATGATGATGATACAGGACTTTAAGAAAGACATAAACAACTCCCTCAAAGAAATACAGGAGAACACAGGTAAACAGCTAGAAGTCCTTCAAGAGGAAACACAAAAATCCTTTAAAGAACTACAGGAAAACACAATCAAACAGGTGAAGGAAATGAGCAAAACCATCTAGAACCTAAAAATTGAAATAGAAACAATAAAGAAATCAGAAAGAGAGACAACCCTGGAGATACAAAACCTAGGAAAGAAATCAGGAGTCATAGATGCAAGCATCACCAACAGAATGCAAGAGATAGAAGAGAGAATCTCAGGGGCAGAAGACACCATAGAAAACATTGACACAACAGTCAAAGAAAATGCAAAAAGCAAAAAGCTCCTAACCCAAAACATCCAGGAAATCCAGGACACAATGAGAAGACCAAACCTAAGGATAATAGGTATAGAAGAGAGTGAAGACTCCCAAGGTAATGGGCCAGTAAATATCTTCAACAAAATTATAGAAGAAAACTTCCCTAACCTAAAGAAAGAGATGCCCATGAACATACAAGAAGCCTACAGAAGTCCAAATAGACTGGACCAGAAAAGAAATTCCTCCCATCACATAATAATCAAAACACCAAATGCACTAAACAAAGAAAGAATTTTAAAAGCAGTAAAGGAAAGAGGTCATGTAACATATAAAGGCAGGCCTATCAGAATTACAGCACACTTCTCACCAGAGACTATGAAAGCTAGAAGATCCTGGGCAGATGTCATACAGACCCTACAAGAACACAAATGCCAGCCCAAGCTACTATACCCAGCAAAACTCTCAATTACCATAGCTGGAGAAAACAAGATATTCCATGACAAAACCAAATTTGCACAATATCTTTCCACAAATCCAGCCCTACAACAGATAATAGATGCAAAACATCAACATAAGGAACAAAACTACACCCTAGAAGAAGCAAGACAGTAATCTTTCAACAAACCCACAGAAACCTAATTCCACCTCTTACAACAAAAACTAACAGGAAGTAACAATTACTTTTTCTTAATATCTTAATATGAAAATTAATATTACCAACATATCCTTATCAATTGAAATCCAAAAATATGATGAATTATAAATTTGTTGACTGTCACTCAATGTTCTCTCTAATTTGGTAATTGGAGAAATAGGTCCAATATTGTACACTTTCTGCTTGTTTGTATGTGACAGTGTCTTGCTATGTACCACATAATGGTCTTGAAATCATGCTTCTCCTATCTCAGTCGCTCTATTAGTAGTATTATTTGTTTCATGTTTTTACACTATACTATGGTTTTCAAAACAGCTTACATATTTCAAAAGTAGGTATACAACCAAAAGAAACTTATACAATTAACTTGGGAAGTGGCTTGTAAGAGAACAACAAAGAGTGAGACTGAATGCTTTGCTTGACGTTTGTAACTATTGTATCAAGTTTGAAGAAAAGGACTTTATAAGTTACTCTTTCTATGAGATAAATGCTTTTCCAAATTATCATAGCCAATGAACCAGCTTCTTACCCTCACCTAATGTTTGTGCCACCCTCCATGCAGAACCATTGTTCATTGAAACAGTTGGTGAATGACTTCACAGATAGACCATCTTAATACACACACCATTTCTTAAATGAATGTAACCTGTTCTCTATAGGCTGAGAATAAAGACACTCAAGTCAAATAGTTTTGGCCATAGCAGGAAGTCTGTATCCAAAAATCGAGCCTACAGTTCATTCCTTGGTGCAGCAGAAGTGTCAACTCTCAGCTTAGCTATGATGGAGGTAAAATCCTTTGGTGATGTGAGGGTCATTGAAGTACAGCCTTATTACAATGAAATCCAATGTCTAAAAATTGTTATTTTGGGCTTGTACCACAGTAAGAGCCAAGATTTTAAGCTCTACTAAATACAAAACAAACAAACAAAAAGACTTTATATATGTATGTTCATTTAAGAAAATACTAGTAGTGATGTATTATTTTGAATATGCAGTTAATATGTTTGGAGTTATTTAAAATTTATATTGAGAAAAACGTATGTATTTTCAGTATTGCTGTAGACAAGCACCTACATAACATTGTTAAATTGATTGTTGATTTACATCAAACAACTTTTATAATACTCACTTCTATTGTTATAATATTTTATAAATTTTAAAGAATATGACAAAAATGATATTATAGGTATTGAAGGGGGGTCTCTGGGAGGAGTTGGGGTACAAAAGGAAAAGAAGAATGTGATTTAATTCTATTTACTTAAAATATGTTTTTAAATGTTAGCAAATTCAGATAAATTGAAATCATGTAACTTTTCTCATTATAATGAAATAAAACTTAAAAAAAAAAAAATCAGCCAGGTTGTGGTGGCCCACGCCTTTAATCCCAGCACTTGGGAGCCAGAGGCAGTTGGATTTCTGAGTTCAAGGCCAGCCTGGTCTACAGAGTGAGTTCCAGGACAGCCAGTCCTATACAGAGAAACCGTGTCTCAAAAACAAAACAACAAAAATTAAAGATTTAAAAAAAAAAGAATGTTGCAAGATGCTGATATTAGATGCTTATAGTGCTATGACTCCACTCATAGATAGCCATGAAAGACAGTGTTGAAATGAGAGTCTCAGTGCAGTGTCTTTGCTTGGTTGATTTTTCTGGAATGATGGTGTGTGAGTTACAAGCTAGGGTCATCAGAGAAAAGGGAACCTCAGTTGAGAAAACACACCCATCACATTGGCCTGTAAGCAAGTCTGTGGGATATTTTCTTGACTGATGATTGCTGTGGAAGGACCCAGCCTACTGTGGACAATGGCAGCCATGGTAGGTAGCCATGAGGTGTACAAGAAAGGAACTTGGGGAAAATGGAAAATAAAGCAGACCGATCAAGCTAGGAGGAGCAAGTCAGGGAGCTTGTGGCACAGCTTACCTAACTTCCACATCAGTTCTTGCCTCCACATTTCTGCCTTGAGTTTGTTCCCTGGCTCCCCTCAGTGATGGAATGTGGCTTGAGAATTGTAAACTGAAATAAAACCTTTCCTTCACCAAATCACTTTTGGCCATCCCTTTCAATCACAGTAATAGAAAGCCTAACTAAGACAGACAGATGGTCGTGGCTACAGGCATATCCAGTCATGAACATACATATGAGTCTTCCCTGGAAGAAGTTGACCTGATAGCATTTTTAATAGTGTTTAAAGACTCAGGGCAGTGCCAAGAGAGTGGCAAAGCTCATTAGTCAAATAATGTTCTATAGCAACGTGATCTTGTGTTCGTGTTTATTGGGGATGAAACATAACCAAAAAAGTGAAGATGTGGGTATCAAGTTGACCAGAAATGAACTGTTCTAGGTTGTACTGTGCCAACATGGATAAACAGAGGACTGCATTTCCTCAAATTCCATTTCTTTTTTCTTTTTTCTTTTTTTTTAAACTTTTATTGCATTATGATGAGAAAAGTTACATGATTTCAATTTATCTGAATTTGTTAACATTTAAAAACATATTTTAAGTAAATAGAATTAAATCACATTCTTGTTTCCCTTTTATACCCCCACTCCTCCCAGAGAACCCCCTTCAATACCTACAATAACTTTTTTGTCATATTCCTTATTATAAAGTATTATAACAATAAGTATTATAAAAGTTGTTTGATATAAAACAACAATCAATTTAACAGGATAGATGCCTAGGAGAGGTATTGCTGGGTGTTCAGGTAGTACTTTGTCCAATTCTCTGAGGAACTGCCAGACTGATTTCCAGAGTGGTTGTATCAGCTTGCAGTCCCACCAGCAATGCAGGAGTGTTCCTCTTTCTCCACAACCTCTCCAGCATCTGCTGTCACCTGAATTTTTGATTTTAGCCATTCTGACTGGTGTGAGGTGGAATCTCAGGGTTGTTTTGATTAGCATTTCCCTCATGACTAAGGATTCCATTTCTTCTTTCTTTTTAAAATCTTTTTATAGGTTCTTTGTGAGTTTCACATCATGCACCCCTGTTCCATGCATTCCCCTGTCTACCCTTCACCTAGCAACCACCACCCCCAAATAAAACACACAAGCAAGCAAACAAACAACAACAAAACAAAGCATAGACAACACCTCATTGTGGAAGCTGTAGTGTGTCACAGTGTGTCCCACAGCCTACCCTCTGTCCACACACCTTCACTTACAAATGTTCATTGCAAGGAACCATTGGTCTGGTTTGATGTCTCTGGCTTTGGTGACACCACCAATATTGGATCCTCATCAGGATTCATCCTCATTATCCTGTTGTTGCCCAGTGTCACAAAGATCCTGTAGCTTTGGAACAGCAGCACTGGCTCTTCACATGTCCCAACCATTCGCAGATGAAATGATTTTGGGGTGGGCCAATTGAGAGCCCTGGATCTGGGTCTGGATGGTAGCTGGGCTCTCCCTTAACCACCATACCCGGGCAAGGTCTCCACACTGCTCTGGCTAGGCCACCTAATGCTGGCATCAGCAGGAGGCAGGGACAGCCCTCCTGTTCTCATGCCCTTGGTCAGGCTCACCTGGACCCATACCTCCAGAGCCAGCTCCACTGTGCTCTCCAGTCAAGCCTCAGGACCCACTCTCCCAAGTCTTGCAGCCTGTGAGGGGATGGGCCAGCTCCCCCAATCTCATGACCTGGGGCCAGCTCTCCTGACTACAGGTGATGAAGGGCAAAGAGGGCAAGACATCACCCCAGCTCCCATGCTACCTCATGGCAGATGAGAGGCAGGGCTAGCTCTCCTGAGCTCTCACCCTCTGGGCCAGCTCTCCTATACTGCCCCTCCACTCCCAAGGTCAGCTCTGTTGTGCTGTCCAGGTAAGGTGCAGGGTTCAATCACCTAAGTGCTACAGCTGGTGAAGGGCGGCTTTCCTGACTGCCAGAGGTGGTGAGGGACAGGGCAGGGGCATCACCTCTGTGCAGTCAAGTGGTAGGTCAGCTCTTGCACACACATGCCCTCAGAGCTGGCTCACCCACATTTCTGCCACCAGAACCAGCTCCACTGTGTAGGGCTGGATCTCCTGAGTGCTGCCACTGGTGAGAGATAAGGCCAGTTCTCTCGATTGCCTTATCCAGCGAGGGACAGGGACAGTTATGCAGAGCCCCTGGACATCCATGTGGTGCCAGGGACATCCCCATGTCCTGTAGTGGTAACATGAGCAATGGACATCAACACTGATGTAGCCACTGCCTAGCCGTGGACTCATACATGGCATTCACTGGTAGCTTGGGCTGGGACCTCACCATGGGCCCAGGTGGTGGGGCTGGACATTCACAACAGCCTGCTCTTCTCTGCCTTCAAGTACCATCTCTCTTCATAACACTCAAGCTGCTCCACTTCTCTTTCTCTCCCATCTGGCCACCACATATTCACACATGGTGGTGGCTCCCACTGTAGTCTGGCCATGTGGCTCGTGGATTTCATTTCTTAATGGGAATCTTTAGAGTTTTTCTAGAGAAGAACCTGGACTAGATTTGAAAGGCAAAAATGAATCAGTTTTCCCTGCCTCTTAACAGTGCTGAATTTCAAGGTGGAGATTCTTAACTAGGGAGGTGTTCAGAGGTGCCAGTGTCACATGTTAGCATTTAGTACACCTTTCTTGTTTTGAAAGCCCCCCTTATCTTCATGCTCTCCTAAACTCCACCTTTTCTCCTTTCATGCATTCCACTTGATGATGAAGTATTTCTATGCACTAGACATTATAGGTTAGTGGGTCAATCATGATATACTTTGATGGGCAGCTCAGGTCACATGATAGCTTGGTGTCCCACAGATAAGTAATTAGTCCATTAGGGCCCACAGAATAGTAATTTGGAGAGAACAACACAGTTTTGCTCCAAAAATTCCTGTGTGCATACTGTGCATACACCCAACATATATTTGACCTGTTGAACACAGCTCTCCCCTGACAGACGTTCTGAGAACCCTTGGATCTTGATGACCTGAACACCTGCTTCTGGTGGCCTTAGTAGGGGCATTGAGGAAAAGGCATTTACCCCATAGATCCTTATCAGAGGGAACATTGTTTTGCTTCAGCAAAGAGTCTTCTGGGGCTGCCGCTGCGGCAGAGTAAGCAGTCAGTGAGAAGTGTGGCTGACAGAAGCAAGGAGAAGAAAGGACAAGCTGGATGATGCACTGAGCACCTCTGCATAACTCATCCAGACAGTGACAACCTTCAGCATCTAAGGGCAGCTATACTTCCATTTCATATTTGTGAACATTCCCTTGTGAGGCCATCAGTGTGACCCTGAGTCAGGATTAGTTAGGCCTGAGAAAACCCCATTCCCAGCCTAACCAAGATGACTCAGCTAAGCCAGCACAATGGTTTTGTGGATCAGTTCGTTTTTATTCCTTTAGTATATGTACATGCATTGCTCAATATTGGGTCAGCAAAATGGCCCAGAGGGGAAGGGCTTGCCACCAAGCCTGATGACCTGAGTTGGATCCTCAGGACCCACATGATGGAGGAACAGAACAAGTTGGCCTCTGACATCCCACACATGTGCTGTGACACATGCATGTTCACACATATACATGCACACACACACACACACTAAGTAAGTAAATAAATGTAAAAAGTTAAATTGTTATTCTTTTTCCATTTAAGGTGTAGTTCACTATTTTTTAAACTCTGATATTTAGAAGTTTTACCACCAAGTTATTTGTTAAAAAAATTATTTGTTCCTGGGGAAAGCCATGTCTGTTGTGTACATGGTCTTCCCTGTTCTAAAGAAAAGACTTCTGCTCCGGGTAAGTTTGAGCTAGGTCTGGGAATAGAGAGTGGAGTGATGGGCAGATGTGAAATGAGGCTGGAGAGATGCAGGAATGTGGAGGACAGTCATGTCTGGTGGGAGGCTTTTATGAAGGGAAAAGAAACCTGCTTTCCAAAACAGGAAATGAGGGAAAGGAAACATACATTTAAATGGATTTGTATTAAGGTTTAAGATATGATTTTGGCCTATGAACACACTTTCATTAACCCCTTGGAGATTTTCAGCAAAAAAATATCCTCTTCCAATGGACATATGGGAGGAATGGTTGGTAGACTTCTGCCAGGAAAATGCCTGTGTTGGCTGCAGCTTCAGCAGCAGGCTTGGAATGAGAGCCCTGACTGTACCAGGAAGCCTGCTACACACCCTGGTAGCACTGGCCCATGGAACAATGATGTGCACTGTTACAGAAGAGCACTGAGCAGTTTCTGCCATACACCAACACATGTGGAAACAGATTATTCTTTGTTATGGGGCAATAAAGGCCTGAATCAATCAGTCTGTTACTCAAAAACCGGCATTAGCCTATGGTTCATGGTGTAACCAAAATGAAGCTCTTTCAACCTCAAATAGATAGATAGATAGATAGATAGATAGATAGATAGATAGATAGATAGATAGATAGATGATAGATTTGATAGATTATGTAGACAAATAGATAAATGTGAATGGGGTATAATGTAGATAGTTCTGAAAAGGTTTGACAGCCAGACTCTTGTATCCTTGGGAGAAATGTTTATTTTTCCCTGTACAGAACTGAACTGGAGGTTTATATCTACTGTTAGCCAGGTCTTATAGAGACATAAGTACCCTTGTGTGCACACCTTGAAAGGTGTGACGAAGACAAAGGCAGAAGGGCCTTAGAAGAAAGACTCACCTTTGCCTGCCAAAGTTTTTAAAAGGATCAAGCTCATTGACTCATTGGCTATCAGATATTTAATGCTCTAAGCATGGCGCATATGTCTAAGACATATCTTGGCTGTGAGACATCAGTTCTACTCAATTTTTCTCAACCATTCGCAGGCTGTGCCACCTTAAGCAAACTAATGAGGGGATATGGAGGGAGTTTATCACAACACATAGTATCTCAATATATCTCAGATCCTTTATCTTGGCTTTAAAGATGAGCAATCTAGAAGAGTGGTTCTCAACCTTCTTAATGCTATGACCCTTCCTTACAGTGTGGTGACTCCCAACAATAAAATTATTTTTGTTGCTACTTTAGAACTGTTATTTTGCTTCAAATTTGTTGTGGATGATAATGTAAATATCTGGGATGCAGATATCTGATATATGACCCCTGTGAAGGGGGTCATCCTTTGAAGCTCCCAAAGGGGTCTCAACTCACAGGTTGAGAGCCACTGATCTAGAAAATGACACTAGGTCATCTAACATATAATTGTCTTGTTGGAACCTGAAGGTGAGGTCACATCTCTGTGGGTTGGTTGGAGTGGCTTCTGAAGAAGTAAGATTCCTGATGTTACTTGTAGGGAAGATATAACTTCCAGGGGCAGAGGGCAGCACGAATGGCCAATGATAAATAGTGAGAAACAGACTGCAAATGACAAGACAGAAATGTTTGCAAGGAAGTCTCAGATCTCCCAAGAGAAGCAGACAAATCATGCTTGATCAGTGGTGATGGTTCTGGGATGCCGGAAGTCAAACTTGAGAATCGAACAGGTGAGAAGAACTCAAACTAAGGGAGATGCTTCCCATGGTAGGGAACTTACATCAGGGCAACAGAGGAGTTGAAATTTGAGCCCCGTCACTTCCTCACAATTTGTGAGTAACACACCAAGAAGAAGACAATTTCCAGGGCTATGTCTACCTAAAAGTTACACTAAAACTTCACTGGCATAAACCAACACTTTATTATATCCACAGTTTGTACACCAGAAGTTTGAACCTCACAGCAGGGATGGCTTGTTTCTGCTCTCTGATGGCTGAGCCTCAGCGGTGAAGGCATGAAGGCTGGGGTTAGGGAGGGGCTCAGTGGCTTGGATGGTATCAGCTGGAGGGCTGTCCATGGTTGATCCTGGCTTGGTGGGGACCTCATTGAGTGTGTTGGCTGGAAGAAATACAAGTGACCTCTCGATAAGATGTCCCTGCATGAGCTAATTTGAATTTCTTTGTAGCTGTTCCATGGCCATGTTCTAAAACTATTTCATAACAGACAAGTAGAACAGTTATCATTTCTCATCTGACCTCGAAAGTCGCATAACATCCTCCAAAGTCATGGCCCATCCAGACATCATGAAAGAGAACACAGATTCAACTTTTCCATGGAAGGAGAGTCAGTCACATTGTAAGAAGAGCAGATTTTGTGAAGATAATCTTTTTGGTCATCTGTGGAAATTCAGCCTGCCTCAGATGAATGATATTATTACTGAACCTTTGTCTTATCTGGACCTTGGGGAATTCTTTTCATGTCTCTCAACAGCTAAAACAAATGCCAAGTCATAGAAATCCTGATCTGTTTGGAAATCCAATAGTATAACATGTCTCTGAAAGATTAATTGGGATGGGTTGAAGGTATACACCTATAATCCTATGATTCAAGGAGCTGAAGCAGTTGCTGAAAGCAATCTACAGATTCAATGTAATCCCATCAAAATTCCAAATAAGCCAGGTGGTGGTGGCACACACCTTTAATCCCAGCACTTGAGAGGCATAGGTAGGAGGATTTCTGAGTTTGAGGCCAGCCTGGTCTACAGAGTGAGTTCCAGGACAGCCAGGGCTA
>NW_022196900.1:9161217-9178828 GCF_008632895.1 Mastomys coucha
AAAAAAAAAAAAACCAAAAAACAAAAACCAAAAAAACAAAACAAAACAAAACAAAAAAAAACCCGAAAAAAACAAACAAAAAAAAATTCCAAATAAATTCTTCATAGAGTTAGAAAGAACAATTTCCAAATTCATCTGGAATAACAAAAAACCCAGGATAGCAAAAACTATTCTCAACAATAAAAGAACTTCTGGGGGAATCACCATCCCTGACCTCAAGCTGTACTACAGAGCAATCATAATAAAAACTGCATGGTATTGGTACAATGACAGGCAGGTAGATTAATGGAATAGAATTGAAGACCCAGAAATGAACCCACACACCTATGATTACTTGATCTTTGACAAAGGAGCTAAAACCATCCAGTGGAAAAAAGGCAGCATTTTCAACAAATGGTGCTGGTTCAGCTGGCGGTTAGCATTTAGAAGAATGCACATCGATCCATTCTTATCTCCTTGTACAAAGCTCAAGTCCAAATGGATCAAGGACCTCCACATAAAACCAGATACACTGAAACTACTGGAAAAGAAAGTGGGGAAGAGCCTCGAGCACATGGGCACAGGGAAAATTTTCCTGAACAGAACACCAATAGCTTATGCTCTAAGATCAAGAATCAACAAATGGGATCTCACAAAATTGCAAACTTCTGTAAGGCAAAGGACATGCTCAATAGGACAAAATGGCAACCAACAGATGGGGAAAAGATCTTTACCAATCCTACATCCAATAGAGGGCTAATACCCAATATATACAAAGAACTCAAGAAGTTAGACTCCAGAGGACCAAATAACCTTATTAAAAAATGGGGTACAGAGCTAAACAAAGAATTCTCAACTGAGGAACACCAAATGGCTGAGAAGCACCTAAAGAAATGTTTAACATCCTTAGTCATCAGGGAAATGCAAATCAAAACAACCCTGAGATTCCACCTCACACCAATCAGAAAGGCTTGGATAAAAAACTCAGGTGACAGCAAATGCTGGTGAGGTTGTGGAGAAAGAGGAACACTCCTTCATTGCTGGTGGGATTGCAAACTGATACAACCACTCTAGAAATCAGTTTGGCGGTTCTTCCAGAAATTGGACATAGTACTACCTGAGGACCCAGCTATATCACTCCTGGGCATATACCCAGAAGATGCTCCAACATGTAATAAGGACACATGTGCCACTATGTTCATAGCAGCCTTATTTATAATAGCCAGAAGCTGGAAAGAACCCAGGTGTCCTTCAACGGAGGAATGGATACAGAAAATGTGGTACATTTACACAATGGCGTACTACTCAGCTATTAAAAATGATGAATTCATGAAGTTCTTAGGCAAATGGATAGACCTAGAAAATATCATCCTGAGTGAGGTAACCCAATCACAAAAGAACATACATGGTATGTACTCACTGGTAAGTGGATATTAGCCAAAAAGCTTAGAATTCCAAAGATACAGTTCACAGACCATATGAAGCTCAAGAAGAAGGAAGACCAAAGTGTGGATAGTTTGTTCCTTCTTAGAAGGGGGATCAAAATACCCATGGGAGGAGATACAGAGACAAAGTTTGGAGCAGAAACTGAAGGAAAGGCCATCCAGTGACTGTTCCACCTGGGGATCCATCCCATATACAGTTACCAAACCTCAAAATTATTGTGGATGCCAACAAGTGCATGCTGACAGGAGCCTGATATAACTGTCTCCTGAGAGGTTTTGCCAGTGCCTGACAAATACAGAAGTGGATGCTCGCAGCCATCCATTGGACTAAGCACAGGGTCACCAATGGAGGAGCTAGAAAAAGGAACCAAGGAGCTGAAGGGGTCTGCAGCCTCATAGGAGGAACAACAATATGAACCAACCAGTACCCCCAGAGCTCCCAGGGACTAAACCACCAACCAAAGAGTACACAAGGAGGGACTCAAGGCTTCAGCTGCATATGTAGCAGAGGATGGCCTTGTGGGCATCAATGGAAAGAGAGGCCCTTGGTCCTTTGAAGGCTCGATGCCCCAGGGGAATGCCAGGGCCAGGAAGCAGGAGAGGGTTAGTGAGCGGGGGTGGGTTGGGGTGGGGGGGTTGGAGGGAAAATGAGGAAAGGGAATAAAATTTGGAATGTAAATAAAGAAAATATCTAATAAAAAAAAAAGAAGAGGGTGAAGCAGGAGAATGATAAGTTCTAGACCAGACTGGACTATAAATAGCAAGATCCTGTGTCAATATCAACAATAACAACAAAATTTAACTAGGTAAGTTAATCTTGGTGACCGGTAAGGGAAAAATTTCCCAATGCATGATTGGAACAGGAACAAATCATGTTGGAAATCCTAGACACAATGGTAGCAGATCCTGCTTACAGGAACCATGGAGGCAGGATGGAGAATGGAGAGAAATAAAACAAACCAATGAATGCACAAAAGAGAACGAGCTTCCATGATGAATAACTAATCTTAATTAGAGCACAGGGGTAATAGGTTTCTCCCACTGAAGGAGATTATTGACTGAGGCAAAATACTTATTGTGAGTGTGTACAAACACAGAGCATTCTGTCATACTTGACTGTGCAGGCTCAAATGGGGAACAATATGGCTCATAACTCCCAGTGATGCTGATATCTTAAAATCATGTAATGATTTGCATTAATGCCTCTAATAGAGTTGTTATAATGGGTTTACCACATTGGTTGTTTATTCTATTAAGCCAGTTTTTTGATGGTCTGTCTTTTATTTATATACTATGTATCCGTTGTCTTCCTTTTGTGTTGCCTTGGAACCTAGATTCTTCTTGAGTTTGTCAAAGTATTTTGTCATCACCTCTTGGAACATTCTAGCACCAGGTGGCAGCAAAATCTGAGGGCTGAGATAAAATCCTTGGCAGGGAAATAGACATCCAATGAGAATCTACTTCAGCCTTTAGGATGGTCAATGGGGAACTGAAAATCCATTACTTCCTTGCTGCCTTTATATTCAGCTATTGTTCTCTCTCCACCCCCACCTCCCTACCCCACTTATCTTTCTACCCCTCTTATTCTCCTTCTGTTCCTCATGCCCCATCTCATTTTAGTGATGCGGTTTTCTAAGCTGTGTATATACCCACATTTCCCCTCACGCTGCCCCACCCCTTACCCTCTTGCAGACAGAGAAAAAGCCAAGTAGCCCAGGCTACTCTGCTGAAAACTAGGTTCACAAGAGCAAGGACTGAGATAGGTAGGTTCAGAGAGGGATCATCAACATAAGCCAAATTGGAATCTTAAGATCTAAGATCCAAAGAAGTAAGTACTAGGCTCTGTCCAGATAGAATCTGAAGCAAACCAAGGCAGAGCGCTGTAAAACACCAATTCCACAAAACCAGGAGCCCAACCACACTCAGGCAGCAGCAATCAAAGAAGAGTTGTAAAGCAAGAACTCTTGAAAAAACTAACAGTGATGTATCAGTAAATGAAGCCAAGGTGCTCAGATTATCGTGAGCCAGCTTATAGAGAGAACCAACTACATTCATGTTGTCTTTCTATGCATCCAAGGCTTGAACTTCTAAATCCTACACAATTCTCTATTCTACCCAGGATGACCAACGAGCAAAGGGCTAGGAACCTTGGCTGGCTTTCCCCTGCACTTGTTGGGTGATCCACAGTGGCTCTCCATGAGTCTGAGGTGCCTCCTGGGTCAGGTGGGAGTACAAAAGCTAATGGAGCCTTGCCTGCAGACACAGCGGTGACTCGAATGGCAGGTCTAATTTGCTCGTATTTGAAAAGCTCTGCCGTAGTTCGCTTCAGATTCTATCTGGACAGAGACTAGTACTTAAGCTGTCAACCTGGATAGAGATACATACTTTTAAAATACAAAATCATTTTAAAGTCCATCAAATGGATTTTTTTTTTTTTTTTAGGTTGGGGAATAACTCAAAATTGCCAAGCAACTTCATTTTCAGGTGGATTCTTAATCACGATGTGGCTCCAAATAGTATTTTTCAATAATTATATTTTGCAAGCATCTTTAAAAATTGGTATAGAAGCATTTAGGCGTTTTCAATCCTTTCTCCTAGTTGTTTTAAAAGGTCCAGGATTCAGTCTTTGGAACATGTATCAAACTCTCAAGTTAGAAGCCACAGTTTGAAGAATCCCTAAAAGGTCTGAAGAGGGGTCTATTGTGATCTCTCTTTATTCCAGAAGCTTTCTACTCAGCTGCATATTTCATTGTGTGGTGTTGCTATGATAGAATACCCTGACAAATGGCAACTTAAGGGAGAAGGGTTTTATTTGACTCTTTAGTCGCAGAGGGGAAAGCATCCACCACGGCAGGGAAGACGTGGTCGCTGGAGCATGAGGCCTGCCTGGTAGGTAGAAAGCAAACAGAGAACAGGAAGCGAAGCCAAGGCATGCATCCTCAAAACCCACCCTCGTGATGCACTTCCTCCAGCAAGACTCTTGATCATTCTATAAAGTTGACTAAAACCCAACAGTCCTCATACCTGTCTAGATGACCTTCTTGAAAGTTAATCGAAATAAGACTACTACATCACCCACCAATAGTAGCTCTCAAAGTAGCACTTTGGTTTTTATAGTGTTCTGTAAGTGCTCGTGTCTCTGTCCTTACAACTCATCCTTTGTAGACCGGGCAAAGATCATAGTCCCTGGGCAGAAACTAAGCTTTGTACAGATCATATCCTTATCAAATTCATGTTATGGTTAGAACTTTTTAACTTTTCAATTATATCTTTATTTTATGCGTGTGGCTCTTTTGCCCGCAGACATGGCTGTGTACCCCATGTCCATAGTGGCCAGATGAGGGCATTGGATGCCCCAGAACTGGAGTTACAGACAGCTGTGAGCTGTCTTACCTGCACTGGGGCTCAAGCCTTTGGAAGATCAGGTAGTGTTTTTCACCACTGAACCACCTCACCAGATCCATGGTTTGAATTTAAAACGTCCCCAATAAGGAGTGTGTTTGAAGATCTATGTCCTAGCCCGTGGCTCTGTTTATGGAGGTGGTGGAACCAGGGTGGCAGAGATGGGTTACCAGGAGTAAGCCTTTGAGGGTTTTAGCCTAGTTCTTCCAAGTCCAACTTCCTAGCCACCCTGCAAGCTCCTGCTGCCCCGGACTGAGCTGCTCCTGTTGCCATACCCCTTTAACCATGGTGGATGACTGATCCCTCTGAATCTGTGAGCCAAATGCAGCTTCTTTAGATCCCTGCTGTTAGAAATATCATCATAGCAACAAGTAACCCAGTGAGAGATACCATTTCCATTTGTTTTCTAAGTGGGATGTGGCCTCCTTCTCTTCTTTAATCCCCCATGATATTCAGTTTGTATATCTTTTAGGTCAATAATAATAATGCCATAAATTCTATATAGTGCAAAACACTTTCTCAGGCCAGATTCTTATCTTTTCATTCTTACTAGTATTTCATTGAGAAAAAAGAATCCTGCTTCTTACTTGGATTATTGTGTGACATAAAATAAAATAAAATAAAATAAAATAAAATAAAATAAAAGGAAGAGTGACTCAATAGATTACTCCACTGATTGTTATCACTTTTCAAGAACAATTAAGGCTGCTATTGCCAAGGGTCATACTTTCTAGTAGGTGCTGGGAGAACTACTTTTTGTAGATGATGTGTACTTGACTCTTGGTATTTTAGTTGTTAAATTATACACACACACTACACATAGTCACAATCTAAAATCAGATATGTATTTTCTTTCTCTATGAACATTCTTACTAATTGCAAAAAACAGTTATTCTACAAATGAAGTGAATTTTTTTTTCTGAAACTTAGTTCCCTATACCAAAAATTTCTCTGTGAAAATATCAATTTCTTCAGACTTTGTGGTCTTCTTTGTGGCTGATATAAGGACCAAGTCTGGCAGGAATCCACTGGGTTAACCTGGGATATGTTGACAAGAGCTCCTCATTAAGGGGTGCCTGATGACATCACCACAGAGAAGAATTTAACAGAAATCTTTCAGTAGGGGAGCTGTGCTTTCCTTGCCTTGTTCAGAGGCATCAGACTGGGGTGGGGGATAGAATGGATGTGGAGGGTACCCCTAGAATTCTTCCCAATATGAGGACTGAAAGAACCCTATGCTGATAGGTAGTGTTACGCAATTCCAGGAGAAGGCACTATTTGCATGGAGTACACGGCTCATCATGCCTTTGAGGTTCTATGGCATATGTTTGTCTACAGGGTCTGGTTCTGCTTTCTTTTACTACTCAATGAGCATCATGAGAGACATTTATCTTAATCTATTGTCTGTTGCTAATAACACTGCAGACTACATTGTAAAGAAAGGAGATTTATTTGACAGGTAGTTCATGCCAGCGGAATCCCAAGGAAGCAATAAAGCATCACATGGAAAGAGACAGGGAATAGGTGTGCCTTTGTGTGTGGCGTGTGTCTATGTGTGCAAGTCTGTGTGTGTGTCTTTGTCTATGTGTGCAAGTCTGTGTGTGTGTCTTTGTCTATGTATGCATATGAATATGTGTGCATGCATATGTCTATGTGTGCAAGTCTGTGTGTGTGTGTGTCTTTGTCTATGTGTGCAAGTCTCTGTGTGTGTCTTTGACTATGTGTGCAAGTCTCTGTGTGTGTGTGTGTCTTTGTCTATGTGTGCAAGTATGTGTGTGTGCCTTTTTGGTCTCTCCCTCATCTTAGGAAGCTACAAGCATTCCATCATGGAAGATCTACCCTAATGACCTCATATAACTCTAATAACTTCCAAAGGTCTTACATCCAAACACTTAATGTCTCATAGTAAGAATTAAATTTTAGCATGAGTTCTTAGAGGAGACAAAGCACATTGATGCTTTGCTGGTTTTTTGAGATAGAGCCTCACTGTCTCTTCCATTCTGAGTGCTTACTCTTCCCTTGGGTAAGCCCGACAGAGTGACTCAACTCACTGTTTCTGTACTGGTTCTATAGCCTCTTTATAGAGAGTGATCCAACACTTGTTAATTGTGTTGCATTTATTAACAGTTCAGCTGTTCCATCCAGACTGAGAGCTACTGAAGGGTGGCAACAGAATTGTTGTTAACCCCCAGTCATTATGTTCTAGTTCCAGTGGCTGGCATGCCAGCAGAGTCGAACTGCCTGAATGAAGGAAGGAAGCACTTACCAGATGTCTAGAAAGCTCAAACTATCAATTGTGTCCTCTAATAAAATGTTAAGTACAGGGGCTTGGGAAATATTGCCACATTTAAAACCATTTACTTGGGTTCAGAACATTGCTTTTCTCAAATGTTCACCTACATTAGCAAAATGACCTATCAATTTATTTCCATGGAGCAAGTACAGACTCCGCTTTCCTTAGTAATGATCTGTCAAAAATTATTAGTGTATCTTCGGCTTTAGCAAATATAAACATCACTCAAAAACTGTTTGCAAAGCACTGAAGCCTGTGTGTAAGGAGAAACATTGCCTAACGGGTATGACAATGGGATTGGGAACTTGCTGGGCTCTGTGGGAAGGGAGGCGGGGCTCTTAGCGGATTTTGTTGATTTCCAATTCCTTAAATGTAGTCCACTAGTTGGGGGATTAAAAGGTTTACTGGGGAGAGTGTCAGTTGTCAAAAGACTGAGGAGTGATTCGATAATCCTGTGAAAGAGAGTTCCGGCAGCTTGTCCAACCCAAGTGTAGAAATATTTGGTGCCTCAAAAGTAATTTTATCCTTTGTTATTCTCACTTGGTTCCTCCATAGCAATCCTGCTGCCCTGGGAAGAAATGGCAGGTTTCATGAGCTTAATTCTCAGACTGTTTGCATAGCCCTTTATCTCTCTCTCTTTGCATTCCTATTAGTTTTTGCCTCCTACATTTTGCCCTCCATTGTTAGGAGAGTTGAGCCCTTTAATATTTGGTCCCAAGGTCTTTTCCCTGATGACTTTTCTGAAGTCTGCTTTATCTGTCCTTAATGTAGCCTCTCTACCTTTCATGGTATCATTGCATATGGTGAGCTGAACTGGGTCCCTCTAAATATTCATTTGTCAAGTGCCAACTCCCAGCTCTCTATTCTAGAACTGGATTGGAAATAGTGTCTTAAAGAGGCAATTAAATTAAAATGATGTCACTAGGGTGGGTCCTAGCTGGTTGTGAACAATGTACTTACAAAAAGGAAATGTTTGGACAGACATGAAGACAGAAGGCAGTACACGAAGATTTAGTGAGAAGCAAACCACTTGAGCATCCAGTGAAGAGGCTTGGCACACATCTTTTCTTCACCGCCTGCAGGAATAAATGATCCTGGAGCACCCTGATCTCAGACATATAGTCTCTAGAGTGTGAGAAAATAAAATTGTGTTGTTAAGCCACCAGACTGTAGTACTTTGTTATGGCAGCCCTAGGAAAGTAGAACAATGTGGAATTTCTTTTTCTATACCAGTTACTTTAGACATATCTGTCTCTACACATAAAACAAGTTTCTTGTAGACAATGCATAGTTGAATTATATTGTTTATCTATTTTATGTTATACCTACAAAACCTGGCATAGTCATACAATTCATGCTTATAGTCATTAAAATCATTGGACCCTATTTCCAATTGAGTCCTATTCCAGAGAGCTGGGAGTTGGGACTTGACAAATAAATATTTAGAGGGACCCATTTTAGCTCACCATATGCAATGATACCATGAAAAGAAAGATGGAGGGGCTAAATGAATGTAGAAAAAGCAGACTTCAGAACAGGGAAAGTCATCAGGGTGTGGATCATGTCACCAAATAATAAAGGGCTCAACCCTCCAAGATAGCAGTCTTTAATGTGGGTGAACCTAACAACTGATGTGTTTAATTTAACATCTACTGTGTCCATAAATGTTTATGTTCTTTGCACTTTTTCTTTATATCTTTTTATTGCCTCTCCTTCTGTCTTTTCTGACACATGAATTATCCTTTTTTTAATTATGTGTGATTGCCCTAGAGTTTAATATGTGTGCATATATAGCACAATGTATGTATGTATGTATGCATGTATGCATGTATGTATGCATGTGTAAATATATTACACTTAACTAGATCTACTTCCAAATAACTTTGTACCACAGTGAAGATATCTTCTTTTTAATTTAAAAAAGTTACATGTATGAGTGTTTTGCCTGAATGTTTATTTGTGCATCACATTTGTATCTGGTGCTTTTGAAGGCCAGAAGAAAGTCTCAGACACCCTGGAACTGGAGTTACAGATGGTTGTGAGCTTCCATGTGGGTGCTGGGAATCAAGCCTAGGTTCTCTGAAAAAGCAGCCAGTGTTCTTAACCACTGAGCCATCTTTCCATCTGAAGGCACCTTTTTAATAAAGTATTCTTCCTTTGACTTAAAATATTGCATATTTTACATATTACATTATATGCCTCTTCATAAATTGACAAAGCAATGTTACCATTACTTTGAGCACAAATCTGAAAGATTGTAAAGTGTGTCAGGAACAATAAGACATACTGAATCAAAGAAGTATAATGTAGAAAGTAATTGTAGAAGAAGTTCACATTATAAGGTAGTCAGCTAGAAGAAGGAGGCACACTTAGAAACTCTAGAAATACTAGCGAATTGATGTAGTCATATGAGTATGATCTGGACATGCAGAGGGGGAGCTGCAATTGGTAGCATGGATGCCAGGAGAAGGGTATACCCTAGATTGCGGAAAGAACTGATATAGAGAGAATGATAGCCTTTCTGTTTGAATGGAATTGGGAAAGAAAATAATGGCTATAAAACTGAGAAGGAGGGGGGCTTTACAGGAAGATCTGAGGATGTAAGATATTCTGCATGTAAGACAATGATCAAATGCTGCACAGTGAATGAGACATGAGTAGGAAATCCTGTGTCTCTGTTTGCACACAGTTGGAACTCTGTCTTTCCCATTATTTGGAGTTTTCGTCTAGATTATCTTCATATATGTATGTGATTTAGGATGCTTCTACTGTATTAGGTTTCCCTACTACTCAAATGGTCCTTAATTTTAACTGTCTCTCCCCATCTTTCCTCTATCATCCCCATCTTTCCTTCCCCTCCTGATTTGCTCAACCCAGTCCTCCCCATCTATTCACAATTATCTATTCTATTTTTCTTTCCTAACAAGATCTATCTGCATCCCCTAGTCCCTTACTCTATACTAACCTCTGTGGTTCTATGGATTGTAACTTGGTTATCATTGCTTAGCAGCTAATGTCTACATAAGCTAATATATACCATATTTGTCTTTCTGGGTTTGGAGAACCTCACCTAGGATGTTTTTTTTTTCTAGTTCCATCTGTTTACCTGCAAATTTTTTGATGTCTTTTTATGTATAAAATGGCTGAGTAATACTCCACTGTGTAAATGCACCACATTTTCTTTATCCATTTTTCTGTTGATGGATGTCTAGGTTGTTTCCAGTTCCTGGCTATCATGAATAGAGGAGCGATGGACATGGTTGAGCAAGTGTCTCTGTGGTAGAATGAAGTGTCCAACAGTGATAAAGCTGAATCTTTAGGTACAATGATTTCCATCTTCCTAAGGAACTGCCACACTGACTTCCATAATAGCTGTACATGTTAGCAACCATCAGCAGTGGATGGGTGTTCCCCTTACTCCACATCCTTGCCAGTATGCAGTCATTATTCTTATTGATCTTGGCCATTTTGATAGGTCTAAAATGAAATTTCAAAGTAATTTTGATTTGCATATACCTGATAGCTAAGGATATTGAACTCTGTTTCTTAGCCATTTGAATTTTCCTCTATAAAGAGTTCTCTGTTTAGATCTGTACCTCATTTTAAAATTCAGTTGTTTCCTTAATCTCTCCCCTCCTTCTGAGTTCTTTATATACTTTGGATATTATCCCTCTATCAGATGTGTAGTTGATAAAAAAAAAAAATCTTTTCCCATTTGGTAGACTGCTGCCATGCAGTGGTTTCTCAGTTTCATGATATCCCATTTATCAATTGCTGATCTTATAGTATAATAACAGTAGTCTGTTCAAAACACCTTTCCTGTGCCAGTGAGCTCAAGGCTATTCCTCATTTTCTATTCTTTTAACTTCAGTGTATCTGTCCTTATTGTGAGGTATTTGATCCATTTGGAGTTGAGTTTTGTGCAGGGTGTTAAGTGTGAATCTATTCTTCCTCATATAGACATCCACTTTGACCAGCACCCTTTGTTGAAGATAATATCTTTTCTCCAGTATGTGTTTCTGGTTTCTTTATTAAAATTCAGGTGTCCATAGATGTGTGGATTTGTGTCTGGGTCTTCAATTCAATTCCATTTAAACATCTCTGGTTTTGTGTTAATATGATGCTGGTTTTATTACTATAACTCTGTAGTATAACTTGAAATCTGGAATGGTGAGACCTCTCACAGTTCTATTTTCCAGGAGTGTTTTAGCTATCCAGTGTATTTTGTGCTTCCATATGAATCTGAGAATTGTCTTTCAAGATCTGTGAAAAATGTGTTGGAATTTTGATAAGGATTGCATTGAATCTGTAGATTGTTTTTGATCCTTTGATAGAATGGCAATTTTTACTATGTTAGTCCTACCAATCTGTGAGCATGGAAGATCTTTCCATCTTTTGATATCTTCTTTAATTTCTTTCTTCAGTAATGAAGTTTTTGTTATACATGTATTTCACTTGCTTGGTTAGAGTTACCCCAAGACAATTTATATTATCTGAGGCCATTGTGAAAGGTTTTGTTTCCCTGATTTATTTTTCAATCCATCTGTCTGAATATTGAAGTCCATATATTGAAGGGCTACTGAATTTTGTGACTTGAATTTGTATCCAAGAATGTTTATCAGTTATAGGAATTTCGTTGCTAAGAATGTTTATCAGTTGTAGGAATTTCTTGGTAGATTTCAGGGTCACCTATGCAAACTACCATATCATCTGCAAAGATGTCTAGACTTCTTCCATTCCAATTTGTATCCCCTTGTTCTTCTTTAGTTGCCTTATTGCACTAGCTGAGACTTGAAGTACGATATTGAATAGGTGTGGAGGTAGTGGAAAATCTGGACTTGTTCCTGATTTTAGTAGAAATGCTTTGAGTTTCTGTCCATTTAAGTTGGTGCTGGCTACGGGCTTGTTGTAAACTCCCTTTATTTTATTGAGGTATGTCTCTTGTATCCCTGATCTCTCCAGGACTTTTATCATGAAGGGATGTAGAATTTTGTCAATGACCTTTTCTGCATCTAATGAGATGGTTGTGTATTTTTTGTCTTTGAGATTGTTGGTACCTGAAGTTCCTTTTAAGGCTCTCCTTCCCTCCACCCAACCTCTTAGGGACTACTCCACTCTTTTGATAGGTCCTCTACTTTCTCATAGACACAAACACACATTTTTCTCAGTGTTCATTTTCCTGCTACATTTTTAACCTTGTGATTATCATTTAGAAGAGCTATCTCTTTAACCACCTTGAAGTTGTTTGAATTCATTTTTACAGTCTCTACATGAAAGCAATCATCTTACCAGGTAATAATTTCTTTTTTGGTTTCTTTCCAAGATGTATACTACTTACTGTTTTGTTTTGTTTGGATCTACTGGGTTAAGTTAGGATATCAAGAAAACTTTGTCTCGTGGCAGCAGACCTTATTATCCCAATAACTTTATGGCTTAGAGCAAAAGCACAGAAAATGGTCACACCCCTTATGTCTAAATATTGAAAGATTCAATTAAATATTGTAGATTATAAGTGTAGCTAGCCAAACTGTTCGATTAAATATCGTTATCTTTCTACATGACACACCTAAGTTACAGCAAACATCGTACAACCACCTGGAAGGCCCAAGTCAATCCTAGAGTGCCACAGCTCCCTGTTGTACTTTTTCAAAACTTAACACCAATTATCTTTAGTTCTGAGGTCTTGTTTAACAGATTCCCTCTCTCTCTCTCTCTCTCTCTCTCTCTCTCTCTCTCTCTCTCTCTCTCTCTCTCTGTGTGTGTGTGTGTGTGTGTGTGTGATAGCTTTGTCTCTCTATGCCACAAAGCTTGGCTTTTTATGTGGGTGATGGGTGTCCAAACTCAGGTCTTCAATCTTGTGAAGCAGGCACTTTACCAATTAAACCATTCCCTATTGCTCGTTTAACTGACTCTGGCATTTAAAAAAAAAAAAAAAAGTATCCTATGGTATTACTTAATACCTTTTCTCCTTGGGATGAAAATTTGATAGATATGCCTCATTCTATGAACTAAGGGTACCATAAACACTACCATCCAATATACCTCAAAGAGAATCCAAATAGCTTAGTGAGAATCCAAATGAGCTTTATTTTAAAAATTGCCTTTCAAGACTTTCTTAAGCCCCTAAAGTGTGAGCCAAAATTCTTCCTCTACTTCCATTCCACCTGCAGATCTTAAGAACTGAGTTTCCTTAGAGCTAACAGGAATTTTAAGACTGTTGAAACTATATTATCAGAAGATCCATTTTAAGCAAAGACCTGAATAGTTATATATATATTTTAGTTGGCTAGGTCTTGAGGTCAGAACATTCAGAGAGGAGGACCAATGACCTGCATACACTTCAAAGCTTGTTCTTGCAGCAGCTGGTCCAACTGGAATGACTTGAGAAGGAAATTAGGAAAACCAGCTGTTGAGTACAGCTCTGTCACAAACAGGCTGAACAGGAGTGAGTCACTTCATATCTGTGCTGAGCCTCAAAGTGACCAGCTATCAGTTTATTAAGGACAGACGTCCAAAGCACTGGAGCAGGCTCTGGACAAAAAAGTTCATCCCTGCTTCCATTTGTGCCTGCGGCCATTCAGAAACCCCTCTAGCCTGTCTGTCATTCAGGGGCTTTAGGAGGCGGGGCGGGGCCGGGCGTGGGGGAGGATGGCACTTCGTTCTGAGCTTCAGTTTTCACACACCTAAAAAGCTAGGGGCTCGAGGCCGTCCTCGCCAACAAAATTCAAGGAACACAATGTGCAGGAAAACTGTAACATGTGGAGGGTTATCCAAATGTATATTGTCTTGGATACAGTACACAAGACGACCCACAAAACACTTGGAATTGTTCCTCCAGTGCATACTACATCACCTCCACGCCCACTGGCACGGTGGGGGGCGGGGCCATATACCCCGCCCCCTGGAGACGCCCCGCCCCGCTCGCGCCTGCGCAGTGTGTATCGACGGCCCGAGCGCCTAGGCGGGAGGTAAGGGGCTGACGGGCTGCCGCCACGGGGGCGCTGGGCTGCGATGTGTCACCGCGGGCCGGGCGGCAGACTCAAGGGCGAGGCGCCGGTCACCAAGCCCGGCTTCGGGTCAGTGTGAGCGTCGAGGCCGCTACCAGAAGTGGCCAAGCCTCCCTGGTTTCAGTTTTGGTGTAGCTGTCCCTGCGGGAACGGGGAGGCCGAGGCCCCGCGGCGCCATGCCCTCCGGGGTCGCTGTGAAGAGCTGCTTCCGGCCCTGGGTCGCCCGGTCAGCCGCACCGCTGGGGTCGACGGTGTGGCCCGGGTGCGTCCTGGTGACTCCGTGAGGGACGCGATGCCGGTGGCCAGGCAGGACGCGGAGAGGCCGCAGCTGCGGGGACCAAGCCAGCATTTATACTCCTTGTGCCACCCACATGCCCAAGGGGATGCATTTCTTTGAGGGATAGTGTTGTCAGCAGTTTGGGACATTTTTCTAGGAAAGGGACCCTTTCGCTTTTAAATAACTCTCGAGTAATTTACTTCACCTTTGGGTACTTTTTCTTCTTGTGGAACCCTAGTATCATGGTACCCATATCGTCTTAGTTGCAAGATACCAAGAGATCAAGTTTGTAAAAAGCACTTGACACCTCTCACTGCAAAGTGACTGCAGTCTTATCTCCTTAAACGTTCTTTCATCCATGAAACAGCAATTCTTATACAAGCGGAAACACCAAACAAAAACTTTGGAGTAATTTACAGTTATTGAAAAGTAGAAGTTGCTGGAGGCCTTGGTGGCCCACGCCTTTAATCCCAGCATTTAGGAGGCAGAGGCAGGGGGATCTCTTGACTTCAAGGCTAGCCTAGTCTACAGACTGAATTCCAGGACAGCCAGGACTACACAGTGAAACCCTGTCTTGAAAAAACAAAAGAGAAAGAAAGAAAACTCGTACAAGCAATACAGAACACTACAGCGCCCCTGTGTTCGCATTTTACATACCATACGTAGTACAGTCATGAGAGCAAGAGATTATTAATATTAGAATAACTGGGCCTCTTGTGATTCCATTTTTTATTAGAGTCCTTTATGTATTATTCTACAATGGGATCTAATAAACAACCTTACTCTTGATGGACCCGGCACCATTACCTTTTTCAATCTGTAACAGTATTGTGACTTTTATGCTTTTGAAGAGTCAGGAATGTTGGTAGTGCCTTTCAAGTAGAAGTGTACCTATAGTTGGTTGGAACTAGATTGTGTTGCATTTCTGTTAAGAATACCAGAAGGTATGAGTACCCTTTTCAGTTATGCCTCCATGGACCCTCCAGATGGGACCTACTGCTTGTGTGTTGACACAATCACAATCACTTAGTTAAATTTGGTATCTGGGAGATTCTCCATAGCAATTAGTACTCCAGTACTAATTGCCTCAAGTACTATTTGAAACTGACAGTCCTCAATTTCCCTCCTTCCTTTATTGACTTCTTCTCAAAGGAGGAGCTTTCTATCTCATTTCTTTATCTATACTCAATTCTCTGTGTTAACATAAACTCCTATGATTGCTGGGTACTAGTGACACATGCCTTTAATCCTAAGACTTGGGAGGCAGAAGCAGGTGGTTCTCTGAGTTCAAGGCCAGCCTGGTCTACAGAGCGAGTTCCAGGACAGCCAGGGCTGAAAGCCTGTCTTGGAAAAATCAAGAAACAGAACCTCATAAGATTATTTTGCTGTTATTATGTACTTCATATATCAAATTGTTCTCACTTTGGCCATTAGAAGGTTTTGTCTTGTCCTTATTATTTTCTGTACCTCTGTGACTTCTGCACCAGTTCTGGAATCAACCTCGTCTCTAAGGACCCCTGGTCTCCTTCACTCACCTGCAGCTTGCTGCCCTCGCTCTGTCTTTCAGAATGGTATTAGACACTGACACCTGTGGTCTAGGAGTGCTCACTGATACTCGGGTGCCATTACACTCAGAGCCTCACAAAAGACAGCAGCCCATGCATATATGCAAGATTGACATTTATTTTGGTATCTTTTTGTATGTGGCTAAGAAATCAAAGTGCAGAGTGGTATCTCTGTCTTTTTACACTACAAGGATCATCCTGATATTGGCTTCTGCTTGTTCCCTACCAGTGAGAACTGACTCGTTTTTCTGAGAGGTGTTTCCCTATATGTTCAGTCCTGGTATATGTAGAAAGTCATTCCAGGATGTCTGAAATACACTAGTCAGGGAAACACAGAGCACAACTATTTTAACCTTCAACCTTACAGTGATCAGCAAAACCTCCATGTCCTGTTCTCTACTTGCTTTCTTCCCATGGTAATGCAGTTCTCCTATATCCTGGAGATGCATGAAGTAGCATTTACTCTTTGATGTGTATAGGTCCATGGGTTTTGTGATATACAACTACACCATGATAGTAAATCTTTTCACAAATATTTTGTGCTTTTTTTAAACCATTAAAATATAATAACATCACAGAAGTTTGAGAATTTAGGAATTTTGTATATTTTTGGACATTTTTACAGGTGTAAGCTCTTTATCCCTTTAAACCTAGTGTTTTAGTCGTGTAACATGATCCGACTTTGTGACCAAAAAATAAAAAAAATCATGGAATGTACTTTCAGTCAGTAGTCCAACACACTTGTATACCACGTTTTGACATTGAACTGGGATATCTCCTGTAACAGATAACAAATGTGAGCTATTTTATCATTTGATGGCATTTGTTATGGTAACACTATGCAATAATTTGGATATTATACTGTCAGATATATAATTACGTTATAATTCTGTAAACAATAGGAAATGATAGAAAAAATTAATTCTAGCTAGAAGTGGACTGTGAACTAGAAAAATCTCCTAGGACACCATTTTTTCCCTCACTAATCAAACCAGTCATTGGTTAGAATATGGAGAAGTGCTTCTGGTAGAATGTGTATAGGAAGAACCTTTAATGGCTTATTTGGCAGTGAGTATATTTTTAAAACTTTTTTTTATCTGCTTGCTATTTCTATTTTTAGCTGTCTAAGTAGTCATGGGAGGTAGTATGGATTTATGTATGAGGAAAGTAATTGGAATGTAGTTTATAATAGTAGAAAATTAGGATCATCTTAAATACCTAACAGTGGAAGATTAGATTATGGAACACTCACAGTGTAATACTATGCTATTATGTAGTAAAAATGTTTACATGGTAATATTTTCTGTATAATTGGTCATGTTATTCAAAATAAACCCAGTCAGTCAGTCAGTCAGTCAGTCAGTCATTCAATCCATCAATAGGTTATTATTTTCATTCTATCCATTTATTTTCTTCATTGTTATAATATGCTTTTCATAATCCTTTGCAATGTTTTATGTTTTGAAAGGGAGAAAGGTGAATTCAGTAAATGTTTAAATGTTTAGTGACCAATTACCTACCAGATACCTTAACAAACTCTAGGGATCCTGGGGAGTACCAAAAAGAAATTGCGTGTTCTAGTTCTCTTTCTCTCTTTTTCTTCTCTCTCTCTCCCTCTCCCTCTCCCTCTCCCTCTCCCTCTC
>NW_022196900.1:9179741-9181377 GCF_008632895.1 Mastomys coucha
ACTCAGAAATCCACCTGCCTCTGCCTCCCAAGTGCTGGGATTAAAGGTGTGCACCACCACCGCCTGGTTTAGGTATGAATTCTGATTTACTTTATTTTTTGAGGGTTTCGGTTTAGAAAGTTGTAATTTCCCTTATGTACCAATTGTCCTGTTAACTCTTTTGCAGCATTACTTTAATTTTAAAAAAGAGCCCACTCCTTTATGTCCTTTTGAAAAGCTTATTCCTTTATTTATGTCTTTGTAGGTTTAGGAATAGACATTTCTTTATGGATCACTTTCTCTTCTCTGGGCCTGCCTGTTGTTATTTTCTGCTGTAGTCTGAGCCTATTTCTTTTGATACTGTACTTCTATCCATGTGTCTCTAGTTATGTCTGCTCTGTGTTTTAGTTTTAACTCTGCTCTTGGTGCCTGGAAATTTTCCCCGAGAGCTTGAATTAGGCATAAGAATCAAGTTCTATGCCAATGGGTAATGGAAGGTTTTTACAGTCATTGCTTCAAGATTTTCAACTGTGAAAGAAAGGAGGAAAACAGAACATTACTTAAAGCAGCTCTTAATGTTTGGGGACATTAGGTCTCTTTGAGAATCTGAAAACAATGAATCCTAAAGAGTCAGGGTCTCACAGAGTCAGTGCGTAAAGGTGTGTCTTTACAAGGCCTGGGTAAGAAGCCCTCATCCATGTTCAATTTATTATTGTTTTTTGACTATCAAGGCATGATATAATTTGATGGTATTCAAGCTTGGTTAAGCAGGGAAGCACATATTTATATAAGACCTGTTACAAGCAAAACCTTATAAAATTGATATAAGTAAATGTCTCTAGTAAAAGCTAGTGTGGGGTTTCAGAGCATGCTCATTTCTAGCTCCCACCTCTTTTGTCCTGTATTCAAAAACATATGCTGGGAATTTCAGTATGGCTGTAGAATCCTGGTGACCCAGAATAACATCTTTAAAATTGTATGTCTGAAGAGAATCTTTAATTTTTTAAGTCTGTTTATGTATGTGTGTGTGTGTTATGCATGTGCTATGGTGTGCACGTGGAGGTGATAGGAGGACTTGTGCGTGCCAGTTCTCTCAATGTAGGACCTGAGACTCAAGCTCAGGCTAGGTTTTGGCAGCAAGCGCCATTACCCACTGAGCAGTCTCCTGGCCTTGTAAATATGGTTCTTATTGGCATCCTATTGCTTATTACTTAGTTATTTAGTACACACTGATAATCACTCTGGTTAAGAAGAGGAGATAAGGACCTTCCATGAGAGGAGTTCTGTATTGTGAAATGTACTTGAAGTATATAATTACACAATTACATTATGATGACATTGGAAATTGAGTTTGATACAAGCAGAAATGTTAAGAGGGAATTTTCTCTTTGCAGGTTTGCTATTTGGCAGTTTTTAAAAAGATGGCTATTCTGTATCCAAACATATCAGGAAGTCATCCCCATTTTTAATGATGTTTACACACATACTGCATATTATAAAAGACCTCAGGAAACAGCCACAAAATGTAGAGTAGATCACTGATAGTTTTATTTTATTCTGTTCATTTTTGTATTTTCTTTAAGCTTTTAATTGTGTTGAGAGTGTGTGTGTGGGGTGTGTGTGTGTGTGTGTGTGTGTGTGTGTGTGTGTGTGTGTG
>NW_022196900.1:9181557-9186837 GCF_008632895.1 Mastomys coucha
GTGTGTATGAGCTCTTTCCTTCTACCATATGTGTCCCAGATATTGAACTCAGGTCTTGAGGCTTGGTAGTAAGCTCTTTTGCCCACTGAGCCATCCTGTTGGCCCCCATTTATACATATTTTCTGAACATTCTAGAGTAAGTTTGGGAGGTAGAGGCAGAAGCATTGTTATTTCCAGGCCAGCCTAGAGTTACATAAGTCCCATCCTGCGTGTGCTGTAAAAATGAACACTATTTAAAAAGTATTCAAGAATGACTAGATACTATTTTCATGAAGAGAATATTTTAATATCTGTCATTTCATAGAGAAACAAAGCTATTCAAGTTCAGTTTTGGGTTTTATATATTTAGAGTAAAGTGTAATTACATATTTGTTGCCTTTTATGTTTTAAAATTTTATTTTATGTGTATGAGTGTCCGCCTGCGTGTATGTCTATGCACTATATGTTCAGTGCCAGAAAGGGCCAGAAAATGGTGTCCGATCCCCTGGAATTGGAATTACTGATGGTTGCAAGTCATCATGTGGGTGCTGGGAACCAAACCTGGGTCCTCTGGAAGAGCAGCCAGTGCTCTTAACCTCCCAACCTTGTATTTGTTTACTTTTAAAAAGAATGGAATCTGTTGTAAAAGCATTCATTCTTCAGTGTTCCCTTTTAGGTGTTTGTGTATGAGAGAAGAGAGCTGCTGCAAAAAGGAGTGGCTCAACAGCCTTCAGGATGTCAGAAGTTGAAGAAAAGGTGAAGTTACGTAGGCTTGAGCCAGCCATACAGAAATTCACTAAAATAGTGATTCCAACAGACCTGGAGAGGCTAAGAAAACACCAGATAAATATTGAGAAGGTGAGCAGTCCATTTCTACTACAGGAGCAGGTACCTGTGTGGATTCTTCCTTGCTGTCTGCGTTTGAGAGAGTCTGAGGTTGTTCTGAGACACCTCCACCCTGCTGATACAGCAGCATTACTTTTCAACTGCTTTTCAAGTTTTACAAGTGTAGTTCTCAAATATTCCTTTTATTATGTTGAGGAAGGGAGATGGGAGTAGAGTTTATGCCTTTTTAATTTACATGTAGAGGTCTTAGATAGTAATTAAATTCAAACTGTTTGATGGTGCCCCATAGTGTGAAGGTGGGGTGCTGTGGCTAATGGACCTTCCTTAATCTCGTTCACCCCTTGGCTAGTGTTTTGAACTTGTGTCTATCATGAACTTCTATCCTCTTCAGGTGCACAAGTAAAAGATGTAAACAGTTGTGTGATGTGAGGGAATTTCCTTTCTTCACTGCTTCTCTTTGACAAAGGCTCCAAATTGAGAAGTACTGCCAAGGTAGCTGAGCTGCTCGGAGGCCTGCCCTGGCCAGAGTGTGATGTTTGCCCGGCCTCGGCTTTACTGACTTGGGAAGGTGGGCTGTCTTCTGCTTTCAGCACTGAGCTGTGTGGATGATGTGGTTATTAAGCCTTTCAGTATTAGCTCTAGTCACTAAAAATACCAAAGTTTTTCTTCTACTGATTTTTTAGTATTTAAGTGCTTTTGTTTGTTTGTTTGTTTTTGTTTTGTTTTGTTTTGTTTTTCAAGACAGGGTTTCTCTGTATAGCCCTGGCTGTCCTGGAACTCACTCTGTAGACCAGGCTGGCCTTGAACTCAGCAATCTGCCTGCCTCTGCCTCCCAAGTGCTAGGATTAAAGGCATGAGCCACCACTGCCTGGCTTCTTAAATGCTTTAAAAAAATTAATTTCTAAGATGTCTACAGTGAAAATTTCTCTGGGGGGGGTCTTTTCTAGAATTCAGGATTATTTTTTTCATCCCCTACTTCTTCTCTTCTTTATATATGGAGCATGAGAGATGGCTATAGCTTGTCAGGATATAGAAGGAATTGTCTAGTAAACTGCTGCTTCTTGGACTGGAAGAAAGTGAAAGCTCGAGAAACACAGCTTATCAAACCTTAGCAATCCAAAGTAAACACTTCTGCTTCTATAGTTCTCCATTATAAAGGATAAGAATTAGGTAGATGAACTGAAACTGAAAGATAGAAACAAGAGGTCTGTGGGCTGTTAAAGCCATTTCCCCCTTTATTGTCCTACTTTAAGTTTGACTTTTAACACAACTTTCTTATTTTGCATGGAAATGCCTGTTGTCATTGACCTTCAGTCCTAGCTACTGGTAGTCCTATCAATGGAAAAGGGAGAGCCCCTGCAGCAAATCAGCAAATCGGAGGACTAGGGAATAGGGTTGGGCACGTTGGTGGTTGGATTAGCTGTGCCAGGTATAGTAAGAGAATTACCTTGGAATTTGTGCCATCGATCCTGCTCTGCCTGAACTTGTTTCTTTTAGCAGTTTTACTTATTATGGAACCTTTAGACATTGTCAGATAATTATAATGGACAGATAGATGATAATATCTAAAGCCAAGAAAGTAGACTCATACTGACTTATATTTTTTTCTTTAAATATCCTTGAACATTTCACTGTCTGCAGGGTTTCTAGTTTGCTTATGAAAGCTCCTCTTTCTGTGCACAGGCTTGAGTGGTGCATTTTGGTGGCTAGGCTGTGGTATGAAGCATGCTTAAAACTGGAGTACTTACTCTGTTCAAAAGAGTTAAGAACTAAATTCAGGCTCCAGGTGTCTTATATGCCTTACTTTCAAAAAGGCATATTCTTCTTGAGGAAAAGGTGTAGAAAGATAAACTATTTATTATTCTGGCCATCAGTCATCCAATATGAATTTAAAAGAAGAAAGCCAGACTAGAGGGAAATTGAAGGTAAGCCTTTAGCAGAGTGAGTCTGCAACAATGAAAACAAAGAGAGCAGTGTGCTGGGGACACCTGGGCCATGTGCATAGGCCCTGCAGGGGGACCCTGGACACATGATAAGTGTTACTAGCATGTGATACTGATGGTTGAAGCCTTGATATGTCATAGGTGTAGCACAGTAAATAGGAACTGCAGGATAGCCAACTTGGGACACAGTTGTCTTTGTTTCATATTGTTGGGATCTAAAGAGAAACATCCTGTGTGGGATGTACACAGGGTTTATGTGAATTAGTTTATGGCCAAGATGCAAGTGGCAGAAACCCCCTAAATGGCTTATCAGATAAGGTGGAGTTTGTTTGCCTTGGATTTGCCTCCATCTCATCTCATGGTGATGGAAGCTGTCCATTACCTGCAGGCATGCTCCTCACACCAAGCTTCATTTTCTTCCTAATGATCTTATTAGGGCTTTTTCATTTTGAAGGTGAATTCCTCAGTAGAGAAGGTAGAGGAAGTGTGGCGCTGAATAATTTTACTTTCTGTCTTACATCTGTTAATGACATGCACCCCATCATTTGCCTCCTGTCTTACATCTCTTAATGATACGTACCCCATTATTTCCCTCCATCCAAGCTTTGTTCTTTGTTCAAATCCCTCAGCTCTGGTTCTTCCTGTGGTGTGTGCTCTGTAATGTCATCACTTCATATTTAAACACACTATCTTGACACAGCCCTGTTAAGAGATTTAACATCTATGTCTACCTATTGGAGTTATTTTGTCAGAGGTGAGGCCATAGTAGGGATGAAGTAGGGGGCTAAGAGGGCTGAACATACATTACATTGTACTATAAATTATATGATCATCCACCTGACCTAAGAGAAGGAAAGTGAACAGGAAGACAACAGAGCACTAAGGGATTCCTGGTCCAAGTTGCTTGGGGTATCCCATCTCATCTTTGTCCTTATTAGGTTTGAAGTCCAGGATCCCCAGCTTCTCTTGCTGGCCCTGCAGAGAGGGCCACCGACCATGGTCATGGGGCAGGGCAGTTGCCTGAGCATGTGGGGATGTAATGTGGTAACTACTTGCAGCGTCCACCAATCTGCTCTCTCCCTACCGCACTTTGTAGTAAGTCACCTGTACCTAGTAGCTCTGGATGTCCAGCCTTCCTGGAGTACAGGTGCCTGTGGCCTCCAAGCCTCTTCCCCCACTGCCAGCCACCTCTGCAGCCTCAAAATTGTCCCTCTGGCTAGTCTGCTGAATCCACTGCAATGTGTATAAATTCTTCCCAGTTTCTGAAGTTTGCTTAAAAGTTCTTGTCTGTTGGTGTCTTCTGCTGTGTTCTTGTTGCTCTTTTTTTTTTTTTTTTTTTTTTTTTTTTTTGGTTTTTTGAGACAGGGTTCCTCTGTGTAACCCTGGCTATCCTAGAACTCACTCTGTAGACCAGGCTGACCTCAAACTCAGAAATCCACCTGCCTCTGCCTCCCAAGTGCTTAGATTAAAGGCATGAGCCACCACTGCCCAGCCCTTCTTAACATTTCTTTATTGTACTTTCCTGAGATTTTGAGCAGAGATGAATGTTTGTATTCAATCTGCCAGGTTTAATGAGAAACAAGATTATTTATTACAGGAAATAAATATTAGCTTTGTGTTTGCTGCTTCTCACATTGTTTGCATTGAATAATATGTAAAAATAGATTTCCAATTCTCAAGAAGTTTGCTGTTCAGTTAAAGACACAAGATAGGAAATAATCAAGAATGACGGAGGCAGCATGTGACTGTATGTGGAATGGGAGCCGTGGACTAGACAGTCAGCATGTGCCTGAACCCAGCAGTACCAAATGAAAGAAGCAGGCTGACGTGCTAATATATTTGCTCATAGTTGCTTGTTCATTTGTAATCACAACGAATCCCCCTCCCCATCCTATAACTGTGTCTTTTACCAAATTCAGATGATGGTAAATGATCCTGGATTTGGTAAATGTGATCATTTAGTTCTTGTCCATGTTTCGTTATCAAGGAGCTATAGGAATATCTCACAGTTCTGGCTAGTGAGCCTTGATTAAAAGTCTGGTAGAAATTTGGAAACTTCCAGGAATATTTTCCTACTTAAAAAAAAGATATAAGGAGACATTCCCATTTTTTCCAGTGGTCTGGCTGTGTCTTCCTGTTGTGTTTGAAAATATAGCCAACCCTGCTGGATTAGGGCACAATCGAGGGCCTTATTGGAAGTGGTGAAGCAGAAAGCAGGACCCAGCATGTGACAACCTTGTAATGTCTGTATTGAACCACCCTGAGACGACTGCCATACTCTTGGCTGCTTTCTGTGTTTGTTGGTGGAGCCATTTTAAAGTTCATGTTTCTGTATTTTGCAACCCAAAGCATAATGTGGTGATTTTGCCTTAATTTACCTGCCTGTCCTTCTGTGCAGATAGACAAAGACCATCTCCTGTAAAAGTCGGTAGTTTTTTTTTTATTTTTTTTTTATTTTTTATTTTCTTTATTTACATGTAAATTTCTCCATTCCCAGTTTCCCCTCCAAAAA
>NW_022196900.1:9187750-9203663 GCF_008632895.1 Mastomys coucha
TATCCTAGCCATTCTGACTGGTGTGAGGTGGAATCTCAGGGTTGTTTTGATTTGCATTGCCCTGATGAAAAGTCGGTAGTTTTAAGGTGCTTGCCAGTGGCCCAAACTTAACTACAAATTTAAAAGTTGCTTCTTCTAGTGTTTTTCACCTATATTAATTCACCCTACTTTCTACCACCCCCACCAGATAATAACTTTTTTATAATATATCCTAATTTCACATAAACTTGAATAGTAAGCAATAGCAATGTGAATTCTTTTCTTCTTTTTTTAATTCGCTGTAGTAAGAGTGAATGCCACTGAGGCAGTAATCACTTGGACAGCCCTTTTAGTATGTGGGTAAATAATGACAGCAGAAGCAAGGGCTGCTGCTTTTCTTTGCTGAGAATTATGTTACAGGTTTCCATATGTTTTAACACTTCATCTTACAATGACCTTATAGGTCAAGGATTATTGATGCTTTGTCTTGTAGTTTTTTAATGTTTACTTGTTATTTATGTGTATGTGTATGGACACACATGCCACAGTGTGGATGTGGAGATCAGAGAACACTCTTTGGATTCCTTTCTCTCTCTTCTGTGGTGTGGTTCCTGGGGATTAAACTCAGTTCTTGGGCTTAGGGGCAAGTACTTGCTGAACCATTTCACCAGCCCAAGTTTTGCTTTTTAAGACAAGGTTTCACTATGAAAGCCCCAGCTGGCCTTGACCCCTGGACCTCCCTTTCCTAGCTCCCCAGTGCTGATATTACAGGCCTGCACTGTCACACTGTACTGTGTGTTACATTGTAGGTGGAGAGACAGAGCAGAGCAGCTGCATACATGAAGGTTGCTGTGTTAGTCCATGTGTCTAACTTATATGTACTTGAGAGTGTGCTTCTAGAAAGGGCATAGAATGAAGGAGTGCAGAGCCGAACACTGCATCAGTCATCTCAGAATACCACTTCTTACTGCTCCTTAATAGCTGTGAGCTGATAGTGCTGTTACACTTGCTCTTCTTGGCTCCAGGGCAGAGCCTCACATGTACATTATCATAATTGTCACCAAGTGCAGCAGTGATCTCTCATCTGTGCTAACTCTTCCTTCTTTTATATCACCTGTGAATTTGATAGTTATGTATTCTTTATTTTGAAGTTATCAGTGAGAAGGCTAGACAGAAAAGGGACAGGGTCTCCAGTTCCCAAAGGTCTCTCAAATAATCTCTCTACTAATTTAGTAAACACTTCCCTGAAGATTTAAATTAATATTTATAGCCCAGGTCTTTAAAATATATATATTCTTCATGAAATAAGGTCAACATTTGCAAATAATAGGAATTTCTCCAGTTCTTCCTAAATACACAGAGGTATTTGCAAGGTTTCTTGGTTTACTCAGATGTCATTTTCTTGTGCCTGTTGATTTGAGCTCATTTGAAGTGAGTAGGTTTACTCTTTCTTGGCTTTCCCCCTTCCTTCCTTCCTTCCTTCCTTTTTTTTTTTTTTTTTTTTAGGGGAGAAGGGGTTGGATTTGCTAATGATAGAGCACAGAACCTCTTGGATGGCAGGCAAGCACTGCAGCTGTGAGCTGTATCCCTAAACCTGTTGTTGAGATAAGATCTCCCTATGGTGTCCAAACTGGTCCTGAACTTTTGGATGTCAGGTAATCCTCCTGTCTCAGTTGACTGGTTAGCTGAGATTGCAGGCATGTTCCTTCATACCTAGTTTTATTTCTTCCTAATGATTTATTAGCACTTTTCTATTTTGAAGCTGAATTTCCCTGTAAAGAAGGTAGGAAAGGGCTGAAAAGTTTGACTGTCTGTCTTATGTCTGTAATGTCATGCATCTTACCAGCTGCCACCATTCAAGCTTTGTTTTTTGTTCAAACTTCAACTCAGGTACTTCCTGTGGAGTATACACTGACTGATGCCATCACCTCAGATATAAACACACAATCTTGATACAGTATTGTACAGTAGACCTTGGCATTCATATATTTAATGCCCATGTTTTGACTATTCGGAGCAAAGCTGCAAATATCTATGTTTCCAGACAATTATGATGGTGAAATAATAATTGCATAAGACCATTATAAGGAGTAAGATATTAGATGATGGGACTGGAGAGTTAGGTCAGTAGATAAAGTGCTTGCCAAGCAAATGTGAGGACTGGAGTCTGGATCTCCAGAGCCCATATAAAAGCTTAGCAGGGATGGTGGTCTGCTTGTAATCTCAAAACATGGAGAGGCAGAGATGGGATCTCCAGCGAGTTTTAGTTGGGGTTCCTATTGTTCTGATTAATAACCATGACTAAAAGCAAGTGGGAAGAAAGGATTTATTCTATCTTACACTTCTAGATCACAGTCCCATCACTGAAGAAGTTAGGACAGGAACTCAAGCATGGCAGGAACCTGGAGTCGGGAGCTGATGCAGAGGCCGTAGAGAAGTGCTGCTTACTGGCAGACTACCTGCTTCCTTTAAATACTCAGGATCACCAGCCCAGGGGTAGCAATGAGTGGGTCCTCACACATCAATCACTAATTATGAAAATACTCTATAGGTTTTCCTACAGTCTGATCTTATGATCATATGGAAGCATTTTTTTCAGTTGAAATCCCCTCCTCTCAGATGACTCCAGCTGTGTCAAGTTACATAAACTAGCCCCACACCCGGGCAAGCTGGCTAGCTAGACTAGCTAAGTCAGCAAGTTCCAAGTTCAGCTCAAGACCCTGATGAAGTGAATCAAGTGGAGAATAACTGAGGTAGCCATACAGACCACCACAGTAACAGATGTTAATCTCTGGTCTCTACACACTCATGCACATATATTCACACCTCCTGACATGTGCACTCACATGAGGCAAGTATGTCCTACACACACACACACACACACACACACACACACACACACACACACGTGAACAATCCCTATGCACAAGGAAGATACTCAGAAGTAGAATATGTAGTTAGTGAATTAGCCTACTCAGGCCTTTAGCATAGGTACTACCCATCAATATTTCAAGTATATTAGATTTACAACATTCTTGTTGTCCTTCATGTTTGTTGTTGTTTCTGTATTTTTAATATTTGGTAGTCAAGGTAAGGCAGTTACTTTTATCTATACCTTGGAGTTGATATTATCTTCATTGTGTGAGTAATTATCACTTTATGGCCCTTAGTCCCTGACCTATCTGGTCATGCTGTGTGGTTCTCTATAGATTGTTTAGTCATGGCACCTGTGAAGACAATTTCTTTCTCTCTCTTTGTTATCTTTTTCCATTGGTTTTTCCCCTTCCTCCCTCCATTCTCCTCCCTTCCCACTCTCCTTCCCTTTCTTCATCTTTGTTATACCCTACAATGGTGACTAAAGTTTTCATTGTGTCACTAGCTAGGACCGGTAAGACCAAATCTTTACCTTCTTTGTAGTCTCAGAGATGGTCCTTCACCACAAAGTATGATGTGATCTGTGTGGATTACATTTTAGCAACTGCCTCAAGGTTTGGGATATACATACTTGTCAAGTTTGTGTGTGTGTACGCATGTGTATATGTACGTGCAGCCACATGTACCATATTGGCATATTGAGGTCAGAGGACAACTTACAGGAGGTGGGAGTTAGTCCTGGAGATGGAATTCCAGTAGTTGAGCCTGGCACCTACCTGCTGAACCATCCTGCCATCCTGAGAGTTTAGAAATAAAAAGTAGATGTTTATCTGAGTATTTACCATTTTCCATACTCTTCACTCCTTCATGGAGAATCTAAGTTCTGTCAGGTACAGTCAGCATTTCTCATAGTGTCTGTGCACTAGTGACAGATGCTGGCAGCTGCTGTGGATATGAGCACACATCCCCCCTTCACTTCCCTGGGTGGGACTTCTGGTTGAGCTGTGTCTCTTCTCTGTGCCTTGCGTGTTCCATTGTTCTCTGGCTCCTGTTGTTTACTGGAGACTTCTGTCACTCAAGCTTCTTTTTTCTTTTTGCCTGCTTTAGGGGTTTATTATTTTTTAAAAAATTCTGACCTAAGTTCTTAGCACTTAATGTCGGTATTAACAAGCCCTTAAAATTCTGCATCCGTGATAACAATGTGTAAGGAACGCTGTTCATCTTCTAGCTTCTTTTCTATCTTCATTCTTAGATTGTCCATCCCCAGAGAATTTGTAGGTAGACAAAAACATTATTTTGGCCAAAAAAAGTAATTCGGTCTGATATTTTGTAATTATTATTATTATTTCTCAATATTTAAAATGTAATATTGAACGCCTTCAGAAAGTTAGCTGTCATTACAAAAATCACTGTTTTTCCTCCCTGGTGTGTTAGAGTAAAGGGTTTTATGGGAACTGGACATGATCTTGTGATATAAAAGTCAGCGCTTTTCTTTCATTCTTTTTTTCTCTCTTTAAATAGTACCAACGGTGCAGAATTTGGGACAAATTGCATGAAGAGCACATCAATGCAGGGCGCACTGTTCAGGTAAGGCTGTTGTGCATGGTACATCAGTAGGAAAGAGACAGTCTTGAAGTTCAGGATGATAAGCCTGGCTCTAAAATGTTCATTCTAAAATGTGTAAGATGAGACCCAAGCATAAACGAAGGCCATTCCTGTTATGTGCCTTTTGCAGCTGCCTGAGGCAGTGGCAGGAATTTTAGTGCAGCCATGTTTAGCCTCCATCTCATTCGGTCAGCCTGTGGTGTCAGACTCCCTGGATGCTTTTGGACTTTTGTTTGTTGGGGAGGGGACTCAGCTGAGTCCTTCCTAGATGAGCCTTTGTTGTGTTTTGTTACTTTTACCAGGAACTGCTGAGTCACTTTTTATGGTACATAATTTTTCTTCAGGAGTAATAGATTTACTTACATTTTCACAGTCATTGCATTTTCTTGTATTAATTAATCTGTTGGCTGACAAATAATGCTACTTGTAGTCTTAGCATTTTTAAAAATTGCTTTGAAGGGTAAAAGTTTTTCACATATATTGTGTGTGTTCTTCATGTATGTTATACTGATGTGTTTGTAAGACACCAACATCTATAATTTGAGAGATACAGCATTCTATCTATGAAATGTATTACCCATAGTCTTTGATAGTTATTTTCAAAAACTCTAATTATTTTAAACTATCATTTAAAAATAGTATTTTCTGGGCCAATGAGATAGTTTACCAATAAAGGCACTTGCCACCAAGCCTGAAAGCCCAAGTGCCAGCCCGAGACCAACCGGGAAGAAGCCAGTGTCCTTTGACATCCACATGTGGACTGTGGCCTCAGGCACACCCACACTAAATAAGTAAATCAATGCAACTCCTGAAAAATATATAGACTCACTATTTGTCTTTAAAATAGAACACAGTTAGAGACAGAACCCCACAATTCTCTACCTTCAAGACCTATTGGGAAGAACCCCTTGTGAAGCTTTTGGCCCACTGGCCATGTTCTCTGGTGACTACTGAACAGCCCCTGTAGCTGGTGGGTCAGGTGCTGTTGTTTTACTCTGGCCATGTAGATGGAGCTATAGCTTTTCATTTTGTTTTCCTCTTTTATAATTGCAGATATACAGTCCTTGGTTCAGTTAGTACTCAGTACCTCAATATTTTGATTATAAGGGCATTATTTTCTGTAAGTCAAAAGTGAAATCCAGCCTTTTTTTTTTTATTAAAGATTTATTTATTATTATAAATGAGTACACTATAACTGTCTTCAGACCTCCAGAAGAGGGCATCAGATTTCATTACGGTTGGTTGTGAGCCACCATGTGGTTGCTGGGATTTGAACTCATGACCTTCGGAAGAACAGTCGGTGCTCTTACTCACTGAGCCATCTCATCAGCCCCCCCCCTTTTTTTTAAAGCTAATAACAACCTTGTTTTTAATTACCTGGCTTTCTGTTTGTGTATTTTTGAGTTTTTAAAAAATGTTCCATGTGTCTTATCACATAGCTGTTAATAATATTGTTTTGTGTGTGTATATATATCTGGCCCATTCATTATTTGAGAAGTTCCATCCCCAAGCCCGTCATGCCCCAGGCCCAGTAGGACTCTGCTGCTACACCGGGGTTCCCCTGGGGTGCTCCTATGTAGGAAGTGTTTGATGGATATCTGGTCTTCAACAGTTCTTAGCACCTGTATTGTTTCGTTGGTTAGCATCCAGAAGAAGAGGTTAGGTAGTGTGTGCCTAAATCTCCACTGTAGTTTTATCAGGTGTAGAATTCTCTTTGGAGTTGGCTTTAAGAGTGAATGCTTTCCAACTCTCTGTGTTACTCTTTCAAAAGCTAGAATCACCCAATCTTTGCAATTTCCCAATCTTTGCAAAGGACTTCCCCCCCCCACCGCCCAACCCGAGCCCCCACCCCAGGATCTTTTGTGCTCTGTTTATCCCAAATGCTCTGAAATATTAATAATATGTATTGTATTATCTGTTTTCTCCATCTCAAAACTAATGTTCATTAGGTCTGTGAACTTTTATTTATTTGTATTTATTTTATTTTTATGTGCATTGGTGTTTTACCTGCATGCATGTATGTGTGAGGTTGCTGCAGTTAACAGACCCTGGTGAGCTGCCATGTAGGTGCTAGGAATTGAACCTTGATCCTTTAAGTGGGTTAAGAGCAGCAGTGCTCTTAAGCATGGAGCCACAGTTCCAGCACCTATTTATTCGTATATTGAGACAGGATCACACTGGGCATAGGCTGGCTATTGCAGATCCTCAGCACATGTAAAATCTCAGGTGAGATAGTATGTATCAGTGTCTGCAGTGAAGACAGACAGATTCCCAGAACATGCTGTCCAGCCAGGTTAGACAGCCAGTGAGCTCCAAGTTCTGTGAGAGACCATGTTTCAAAAAATAAGGTAGAAAAGAATAGAGGAAGATACCCAACAGGCTCCACACGTACAGTCACACATACTAACATATACAAATGTATACGTACACTATTTTACTGTAAGGGTCACCAAACTGACTCCCAGATTGCGCCTGACCCGACATCTGTGTATTCACTCACTCACTCACTCACTCACTCACTCACTAACTCACTAACTCATTTACTGTTTTCACATTACAAATGCTGAGTTGAATGGTGCAACAAAGACCACATATCTTGCAGAGTCTAAGTTCTGTACTTTCTGGCCCTACAAAAAGGTTTGCCAGTCCCTGTTCACTGAATGTTGGAACTCTAGATTGCATGGCTCAGAGGATAAAGAGTTCTCAGGCACAAGCTTGAGAACTTGAGTTCAGTCCTCAGAACCCATATAAAAATCTGGACACCATAATACATGTCTTGATTTCAACATTCCTACAGCAAAATGGGATGCAGAGCCAGGCAGGTCCTCCAAAAGGCTCTGGGCTAGCTAGTCTGAGCACTGGGTGTAGCAGGGAACAAGAGAGGCCTTGCAAAATAAAGTGAAAGGTGGAACTAACACCAGAGGTGGTTCTTCTCACACACATCAGACACATATGGACAAATGTAAACATACATATATACAGCCGGGCGGTGGTGGCGCACGCCTTTAATCCCAGCACTTGGGAGGCAGAGGCAGGCAGATTTCTGAGTTCGAGGCCAGCCTGGTCTACAGAGTGAGTTCCAGGACAGCCGGGGCTATACAGAGAAACCCTGTCTCAAAAAACCAAAAAAAAAAAAAAAAAAAAAAAAAAAAAAAAAAAAAAAAAAAATATTGGAATTGGATGAAATGCATTCAAGACGTCCCTAGAAAAGGTTCCAGAAGTGCAAGGAGTAGATATCAGCAGCTTCAAGATAAGAAGATGGAGAAAAGTAGATCATTTGAAGTTTAGATGAAAATCTGAGTTATCGCTATGTATTTTACTAGGCAGTAACTAGATTAGGCCTAAGGTAGAGGGCAGCGTCTCTGCTCTTGATGTTATCTCACATTGCCTGGTGTCAGCAAGAGTGTGTTCATGTTAATGAGATTATTATGACTTGGGTTTCTTACCATCTTCACTGTTTAATGTTTTACTAACAATCACATGATTTGATTGAGTTATTGACTGTGTCAGAGAATTTGGTGTACTAATTTTTAAAATCATGTTGACATTACTGGTCTCCATCTGGCATAAAAGATTTATGTGTGCCATTAAAGTAATGAGAAAAAACTGTTGTTAGATACAGGTGTTTGCTTATTTTATTCATTTCTGCTCAGGACTTAGCGTCTAGGCTTGTTCATGGCTAGTTTGTGATAAAAACAATTTTTGGAGAAACAAGTTCATGAGGAAGTCATAAGTTCTCCAGATTTATCAGAATGGCTTTTGTAAGACCTACCTTTTCACTGTGCCTTTGGCATGAAGACCTTCTTAAGTTGCATACAATTACCTTTCCAACCTTTAGTCTCCTTATGCTTTTGGCATCTTGTGCATGGAATTTTCTCCATACAAAGAAGATGATAAGCAAGATTTAGTTTTAAACTATGTCATTAATTTTGTTTTTGAAGTAGAATGTTATGTAGCTCAGATTGGGCTTAAACAAATGATAGAGTTAAAGATTTCCACCAAACTCTTTATCCCCATCTCTGTCTCTTGAGCTAGGTAGTATTATAGGTGAACACTGCCACACAGGGTACTTATGAGTCTGTTCTTAGGTACCTTACAGTGTGTTCTGTGTGTGAATGTAGATAGTTAATTTTCATAAATATATTTTATAGCCAATTACTTCAAACTCTTGTTTCTAATTTTTGCAATTCCTTTGGATTTTCTCTTCAGAGTTCAACTTTTTAGGACTCAGTTTTCTTCTCTTATATCACTCACCACATTTTCAGATTCCAATTTTTTTTTGATTGCTTGAATTAAAAAAAAATCTTGCTCACTGACCACTTGAAGAAAGAGTTGCTTAAAAACAAGCTTGTTTAACTGGGTGTTGGTGGCTCACACCTTTAATCTCAGTTCTTTGGAGGCAGAGATGGGAATCTCTAAGTTTGAGGCCAGCCTAGCCTACGTGGTGAGTTCTATGACAGCCAGGGATACACAGAGAAACCCAGTCTCAAAAACCAAACAAACAAAAAAAAACCAAAAAACAAAAAAACAAACCACCACCACCAACAAAGGTTATTCAACTATATCTTTTTTTTTAAAAGGCCACAAAGGACCAGAGAGATGGCTCAGCAGGTAAAAGCGACTGGCCACCTGACAACCTGAGTGATTCTTGTAAACTGTGTGGCTGAGGGAAAGAACTCAGGCTGTTGGGAGTGGTGGTTCTCTGACTGTATGTGATGCTCCATGGCATGTGTGTGCAGACATGTGCACACAGGGGTGCACACACACACACAATAGAAGTGTAAGAAGAATTTAAGCACTATATAAAACAAAACAGCTTCTTCTATAAAAGAATTTTTCATTGAAAAAATTTTTATACACCATATTTTGACCATATTGTTTTCCTTTCCTCAACTCTTCCCTGTTCCTTCCCACCTCTCTACCCATTACACTTCAGATTTTCTCTCAAAAAATAATAATCAAAACAAACAAACAAAATTCAGTAAGATAAAACTCAATGAAACAGGGGACTGGAGAGGTGGCTTAGTGGTTAAGAGCACTGACTGCTCTTCCAGAGGTCCTGAGTTCAATTCCCAGTAACCACATGGTGGCTCACAACCATCTGTAATGAGATCCAATGCTCTCTTCTGGTGTGTCTGAAGACAGCAACAGTGTATTCACATACATAAAATAAATAAATAAATCTTAAAAAACAACCAATGAAACGAAATAAAACAAAAGGCACACAGGAATCCATGGAATCACTTTCATGTTAGCCAACTACTCCTGGGCATGGGGCCTGCCCTGGGTGTGGCTGATAGATCCAGTGACACTCCCTTAGAGAGAACTGATTTTCCCGTTACCAGCAGGTATCAGTTGCAGAAAGATTCTTGGTGAAGGGTGGGACCCTGAGTCCACTTCCTTCCTCTGCTTTTCTGCTTTTCTGAACATGTCATTCAAATTATAAATTTTTAATAGCTTGAATCATATGTGACACTGTTTTCTTTAAAGAAGTTACATGCAATTTATTTCAAGTTTTCTCAGCTATGAAATTAACATAATGGTCTGGAACCCTGAGGATAGTTGTAAGATTGTTAGTAGTATGTGCTAATGTTCTGCACAGCACACGCAGTAACAGCAGATATTCAGTAAGTTAGTTTGGTTGTAAATGAGTTATAATCTCATTACTCTCCCTAGTTTTCTGACCTGTTATATGGAAGTGTAAGGTGACTATTTGGATGTGGATGTGTGCAGGTCAGAGGTCAATGCCCTTATTTTTTGAGATTGCTTATCTCACTGAATCTGGAGCCTGTCCATTTAGCTAGACTGGCTGGCCAGTGAGCTTTGAGATCCTTCTGTCTAGGTCTCCAAAGTGCTGGACCATGCCACTGAGCCTGGCTCTTTAATGTTGCTGCAGGGATCCTCATGCTTGCATAATAAGCATATTGCCAACTGAAGCATCTCCCCAGCCCTAAAATAAATATTTTGAAAATCATGTCTCCCCTCTCTCCCTCTCCTAAGTGTTAACGTGCAGTGAGAAAACTAAGTGGTAATGAACTTGGTGTTTGAAGCAGGAAGTGATAGTGTAGTGATAGTGGAGTTCAGGTCTCAGGGCTCTGGTGGCTTAGTTAGACTCTTCACAGATGGCCACCTAAGACCATCTGTGTGTGTCAGATATTTACATTAAGATTTATAGCTAACAAAATTACAGAGATGAAGTAGCATCAAAAATGATTTTATGGTGGGGGTCCCCACACCATGAGGAACTGTGTTAAAGAGTCACAGCATTAGGAAGGTTGGGACTCACTGACCTAGTGAGAGCCAGTTCCCATGTTTATTCATATTTTCTTTATAATCTCTAAGTGTTAACTCAAGTGGGTAGGCATTGGATAGGCCCTTAACACATAATAGTAGATGCGTATTAAATACTTGAATAAATGAATTAGGTCTTTTTTTTTCTCCTTTGATATTCGGTTTCTTTGCCTGTCCTCTAACCTGTCCTCCCCCATGCTGAAAATTGAACCTAGAGCCCCATGCAAGTGAGGCAAGGGGGTCTTCTACTGCTCTGTGCCCTCAGTTGTGATTTTTCAGTCTTTTTAATAGCTGGTTATTAGTTTAAAAAAATAATATGTTTAGGACTGGTTGATACTAAAACAAATGTAAAGTCACTCTACTATCAATAACCTTAGAATAGGAGATAAACATTGACTATATCTTAAATAAAACTAAAGAGTAGTACAGCTTTATTTTAATTAAATAGTTATGACTCTGGATCTCTTAACAGTAAACCATGCTATGTGTAGAGTATGTTTGCTGTGGTATTTAAATGTTTTCCAGTGGACTTGTGCTTGTGTTTGTAAAGAAATCCGATTAATTATTATGATACCAAATGTTTTCTGCTGTATACAATTTGCTCTCAAAATTGCATGTTATAAAAACACATTAGAAATACTAAATCAATATTTAATGAAGGCAAATATATGCATAGCCACTCATCTTTTAATCATCAAATACATAATTAGCCATTTTTTCAGAATTCCCAATTAACTTAGAATAATTGCTTTTTACAATTATCATCCATATAGGGAATATATATTTGACTATATCTTAAGCTTTAGAAAAGAATTTGGAGATATATCTGAACAAAGTGAAGAAAGATATAACTAGTTATTATATGTAGTTATTAATAATCTGAACAGGTGGGTGTGTCTTTATCTGACAGTTTGGACATGGTTTCCAGTTTATATTTGTATACTGCACAGCTTGTTAAATACTGATTTGATGAACTTTTAAAGCTTGCTTCCCTTATTATGGCTCCCATTGCTCTAATGTGTGGCTATTTCTGAAGATTTTTTTTATTTTTATAAGATGGGCCTCCTGTGTAGGCTGGCTTAGAGCTTTCTATGTGGGTGAGGATGGTCGAGAATTTCTGATACTCCTGCCTCTACCTCTGGGTGCTGGGATTACAGGAATACACCACACTGGTTTATGCCATGCTGGTATCGAACCAGGACTTCAGGGTGTGGCATTCCTACACTCTATCTATGACTGTTAGAAGAACAGAAATAAGTTACTATCTGCCATTTCTTCACTGTTACTGTAGACACTATATGCAAAAGTAAAGAAAATCCCGTTCCTTGTACATCTTGTCTTTGGAAGAGTGGCAGCTGGAAAGAATAGAGAGATTTTATTTTTATTCAGGTATCCTACTATAGAGCTATATCCCCAGCCCAAAATGTATATTTTTGATGTTATGGAATTGCCCATATTTGTGGGCTGTGATTTTTTTTCAATGAATTTATTTTTATACATGGGGTGTTTTGTCTGCATGTATGTCTGCACACCATATGCATATTGTCCTCTTAGATGGCAGAAGTTGGATCCTCTGCGGCTGGAGTTAAAGAGTTGTGATCTGCCCTGTGGGTGCTGAGGCCTGAACCCACATCCTCTGCAAGAGCAGCCGGTGCTCTTATTCTCTGAGCCATTTCTTCAGCCCGAGGTGTGATGTTTTTTAATGTAGCTGTACTGATGCTGTGATGTAGCGAGGTACTTCTGTCGTGTCAGCCCTTTGTCATGTTGCTGTGGTGAGAACACTCACAGTCCTCTAGCTGTTTACTCCCATGCCCTGAAGTGTGGTTAAGTATAGTTCTCTTGCCATACAGTAGCACTAGAACTCACTCCTGCAGAACTATAGTTTTGTGCCTATTGAACAACCTCTCAACTTTTTCTCTTCACCTCCCAAGATTCTGAAAATAATTATTGTATGCTGGGCATCTACAAGAGCAGCCATTTTAGATTCTGATATAACTGAGATCATTTGGCATTGTTCCTTCTGCGCCTGGCAGTGTCATTCAGATTCATCCACGTTATTGCAAATGAAAGATCTTTGTTATCTTTTTCTTGGATGAACAGTCTTCAATTGTGTATACGTGTATCTGCCACCAGGTTTTCATTACCTGCTTACCGCTGGTGAACACTTAAGTCGGCTTTGCAGACAGTGCTGTGATACTCATGGAAGTAAAGATAAAAGCTGCTTTGATCATGATTTTATTTCCTTTGGATGTATGCTTCGAAGTGGGACTGCTGGATCATAGGGCGATCATTTTTGTGTGTGGAAACCTCCATACCACACACAAAATTTCAAAATGTTACACTAATTTAGATTCCCACCCAAAGTGTGTCCAAGAGTTCTCCTTTCTCTATAGCATTTGTTTGGATTTTTTTTTTTTTTTTTTTTATTTTGGTTTTTTCAAGACAGGATTTCTCTGTGCAGCCCCGGCTGTCCTGGAACTCACTCTGTAGACCAGGCTGGCCTTGAACTCAGAAATCCACCTGCCTCTGCCTCCCAAGTGCTGGGATTAAAGGCATGTGCCACCACCGCCCAGCAGAATTAATTATTTTATGTATACGAGTACACTATAGCTATCTTCAGACACCAGAAGAGGGTGTCAGATCCCATTACAGGTGGTTGTGAGCCACCACATGGTTGCTGGAAATTGAACTCAGGACCTCTAGAAGAGCAGTCAGTACTCTTAACTGCTGAGCTATCTCTCCAGCCCTTTTATTTTTTTAAGATATATTTTTTAGGTAAATAAATATCTAGTATAGTTGCTGGTTACATTTGCCATGAGGAATAGTAAAGCCAATTACAGGGATCAAAAATCCTAGTAGTAAACTTTTATTTCAGTAGTGGTTGTGGAAGGTCCCAGATAACAGTTTAGGGATGCCATGAAGCAACTGAAGCCATAAACTAAGTAATAGAATTCTCCAGGCATGGGGAAAAATCTAGTGTGAAGACTGTGGTAGGAGGATGTATGGCATGTCCATCAGGTGCTAAGGAGGTTGTGTGGTTCATGTGAGTAAGGAGGATGCAGGAGATAAAGTCAGGTTTCAGCTGGGTCAGACCATGGGAGGCCCTGCCGGAGACAATAACTCAGAGTGGGGAGGAAAGCTCTGGAAGGTTCTGAGCATATAGTGACCTGAGACAACCTGAAGACACCTCTTGTATATTATAACAATGGAAGTCTAGAAGGAGTACGGATAGGAAGAACAAGCAGATGAAGAAGATAGCTAGTGTTACCATTGAGGTACTGTTTGTTAGACAAGTTTTTGTGTGGCTTCTACTGGTGAGAAAAGATCAGATATCTCTCGCTGATAGAGAGAACAATAGACCAAAGAAATGCTTCCACTAATGTTTAACTTACTGGGCCAATGAGCTTATTAAGGTTACTGACAGGAGTATGGATGAGTTGAAGGCAACTGCATCCCTAAAATAAAATGCCTCAACTAGGGCCACAACCTACAGAAACTGTATCCCTGCAGTTCCCTGGCTTTAAGGCGGCTTGACAGGTCAGAGAGGTCCTTCTACCCAGCAGTAGACCTTGCAGGAAGGGCCTTGTAGCTCTTCTAAGTTTCAAGAATTGTCTCAGACTTGTGAGTTGTTTATTTCCTGAGCCTTTTAATTCTGTTAACTTCCTATTAACAAGCCTCTTTCCAGGATAGAATATTTTAATTTTGGAAACATTGTTCAACATCAATGCAGGTACACACTATACCCCTTCCCTACATCATTTATTCCAGGGGCCTAATGGGGCCTGATTGATACCTGCTATCTTAGTAACTCTACTAGATGATTTTTTTTACCCCAAGTGTAAATAGAATAAGAAGCTGCTTGATAGCAACTCTAACATGAACATTGAGCACATTTGGAAAAAATTATACATTCATGTACTTTAAACACATAGAAACATTTGAAATTGTAAGGTAATATAACAAACACCATGCATTTACCACTCATCTATGTTAGATTCTCACATTTGTCATAGTTCCTTCCTTTTCTTTTTTCAAGGAAGCTGTTAGCTCTAGTCAAGTTCAGAATGCGCCCTTCCTCCATCCCACTTCCCATCTCCACTTCATCTGAACGAAATCTTTGCCTGACTTTGATATAACTGTATATAAGTAATTATTTGTATATTTCACCTCCTCTTTCTCAAATAATTTTCTTGTGGTAGTAACTGCCATATCATAGGGTATACATATTTAAAGTATCTAACCTTCCTGTGTCTGTTAATGATGAAGCTATCCCCATAATCAAGAACGTGTATACTTGATCACTCCAAACCACTTCTCTCTGCACTCTGAAGCCCTGCACCCTCTTGGTCCCTCTCTGCCACATCCTTCTGTCCTCTTCTCTGGCCCACTAACTTGCTATCCACTAGAGGTTATATTTCTTAGAATTTTATATAACCTATACAGAATATAACATAATCATACAACATAAAATGCAGTTTCTTTCACTCTGTGAATATTCAGAAGTTTATCCCTCTTCTATGTATCCATATTTAATTTCTTTTTATTATTGAATAGCATTGTATTATATGGATATAACATAATTTATCTGTTCACCTGTTAGTGGCCATTTGGTTTGTTTATTGCTTTGCCTGTTATAAATAAAGCTGCTGGGAACATTTTGGTATAGACAAAGAATTTACTTTACTTGGGTAAGTAACTTAGGAACAGAATAATGGCTCAGTTATTACTTAACTTTTAAAGAAACTACCTGTTTCTCAAAACAGTTTGTCTATTGCCGCGGACTGGGGTTTCTTACGGGGTCCCTTGTTCCGCAGGACGATGGGTTCTGGCCAGGTGTGCACGGGATTCGGCTTTGACAAACAGACTAGACATGAGTGGAGTAAGGTCTGAGTGTATTTCTCAAAAATGACATGAGGCTTTTACAATCGTTGCAAAAGAGAGAAATGAAAAATCTGGCAGCTCAGTAGTCAAGGTACATCTGAGGCCATCTAAAACACATTAGGTCTAAAACAGCAGCCATCTCCTATGGACTGGTGCAGTACCCCCCGGGCTCCGAGTATGTTCGGGCTACATGGTCCTGGCCAGAGTCCCGGGAAGCTGCGGGTGCGCCAGCCAGGAGGGTAGAGGCTTGAATCTCGAGTCCTCAATGCTGAATCTTCAATGT
>NW_022196900.1:9204170-9213467 GCF_008632895.1 Mastomys coucha
GCAGGAGACTGACTTTCCTTGAAGTTTACGCCTCAAATACCGCCGTCACGCAAAGTGTGCATGGCAGTCTATTTTATTCCCACCTAGTTTTCATGTCCTTGTTTATTTATCAGGTTGGTATTTTAATTTTAGCTACCTTAGAATGTTTGTAATCTGTCTTATAACTTTATTCATTTGCCCACAGAATAGTTAATAATTTGCTTTTGGTTTTGTTTTTTGTTTTTGTTTTGAGACAGGGTCTGACTGTGTTGCCGAAGATGGCGTCTAACTCCTGATCCTCCTGCCCTATCCTCCCTAGTGCTGTGGTACAAGCACGCCTCTACATCCAGCTGGCTCCACTTCAGTGGAGGTGCTTCTTCTTCAGCACCTTGTCTTGCTAGCTATAACTGCCGTTTTAGTAGTTGAGCTAGAGCTTATTGTATTCCTCTGTTGCTATTTTTTTCAAGTGATATTACAAGACTTTGCATGTTTAAGAAACGTGGGCAATCTGTGTGTTGGTGCCGCTCCCTTTAATCCCAGCACTCAGGAGGCAGAGATAGGCGGGTCTCTGTCTGGTCTACAGAGTGAGTTCCAGGACAGCCAAGAAACAAACAAACAAAACAAAGAACCTTCGGCACACTCGTGCTTCTAGAATCTTCAGCACACTCGTGCTTCTAGAACCTTCGGCACACTCGTGCTTCTAAAACCTTCAGCACACTCGTGCTTCTAGAATCTTCAGCACACTCGTGCTTCTAGAACCTTCGGCACACTCGTGCTTCTAGAACCTTCGGCACACTCGTGCTTCTAGAACCTTCGGCACACTCGTGCTTCTAGAATCTTCAGCACACTCGTGCTTCTAGAACCTTCAGCACACTCGTGCTTCTAGAACCTTCGGCACACTCGTGCTTCTGCATCTTTATGCTGCTGCTCTCTTTACTTCAGTTCACTCTTAAATCTCTGTGCCCCTAGACTACTTTGTTGCTACTTAAGGTGGTGTAAAAACCTGTGGAGTGCCCATGTACTTCCGTTTCTGATGTCCCTATATTAAATGCCTTTGTGTGGATCTGTCTCTTTGGGTTCCATCTTTCCTTTTCCTTTAAGGATTTTAACATGCTTGGAGTGCAGTTCTAATTGGAGAAATTCCTTTACTTTTCTTTTGGATAGAAACTTCACCATGTGTAGACTTCTGCAGCCTTTCTTCTTCCTGTGCTTGGAAGGCATTGACTGTCCTCTCACATAGGCTCCTGTGAGAACCCCTCCTCACCTGTTTCTATGCCTGTCCTCTCATTGCTCTGACTACTTTCCTTTTGTCAAAAATTGGAGACATTCACCGGACATGGTGCATTTTCTTCACTGTCCTGTGCTTTCAGGTTGTTGAGCTTTGACCTCTCAGTTTACAGTTGCATTGATTTGGGGATTTTTTTCCTGCCATTATTTTCTTGTTAATATGTTTTCCTGTCCTCTTTCCTCCCTTCTCCAAGAACTCCAGATATGTGTGCATTCCCTTTTATTTTGTTTATAGTCTCTGAAGTAGTGTCTGTCATTAGTCCACTAATATATTCTCATCTCACACACATGGAAATTTTCACTTGGGTTTTTTTAAGTACCTTCCTTATTGCTTCTAAATTTTTCAAACATGTGAAATGCAGTTGTAATAATGTACTATCCCTTTCTACTGCATTAGCAGCATGTCAATCGGGTCTAATTTGTATCGGTAATTACTCTCCCTACTATGGTTCTTGTTGTTTCTACATTTGTCTGATGATGTTTGATCTTGTTAACTGCTCTATGTTTCTATGATACTATAATATTTTTGTAACTTTGTTCTGGACTGCCATTAAGTTACTTACTTAGAACCAGTGTGGTGATGTTAGGTCGTGCTGTAGAGCTTCAGTAATTGGAGGCTAGCTAGTCTTCTCCATTCCTCCTCCTCTCGGGACTCAGCTTTACTGAGTGCTCTTCAGTGCTGGCTGGATGAGAGCTTCCTAGTGTGGCTGGGAGGTTCTTTCCCCAGCCTTGGATGGCCTCCTCACATTGAGGTTCTGATGTATTTTCTACTGAACACTGCTCTAGCAGTAACTCTGGGTATCGCCAGGGATACATGTTTTATTCCTCCCCAGTGCTTGAGTCTCAGAACTCTGCTGTCCTTCGGCAACAGAACAAGCCAGCCAGCCAGTAAGGTTTTGAAACTGAAGTAGACTAGGCTTCCTTTCTCCTGTGGAGCAAGGACATCTAGCACTAAGAAAGATTTTTATGACCAATTTGTATAAGAAAATGAAGGTGCTCGAAATTGTTACTGCTTAAGTTATTGGAGAAGCAGCATGGTTTTCATAGAAATGTCCTCAGCCTCGCTTCTCCACAGACAGCTCACATGGAACTTATCAGGAGCAGACATATCGGAGGCTCACTTAGAGATTCTGGTTCAGTAGCTTTCAGAGCTTATTTGGAAGGATGGTGGCTGTATGAAGTCTACCCAGCTCTGTGGGCAGCACAGATGCACAAGAGTGAAGCCAGACAGGGACATAGAGTATGACTTTTGTGGTCTCAGTAGGAGACAGAGGGAATGCTGGCTCTACTTTTTTATTTTTAAAAAGGGTGTTTGGGCAGGGAAATAAGCAATAGAAAAGAATAATGTGGCAAACAGTATGAAAGCAAGAAAAGTAGACAACATTTCAGAGGGAGGAAATCAGCAGGGAGGGCAGGGAAATCAGGGCAGGCAGGCAAGAAGCAGCTTCTCCCCTGGAGGTGATAGAAAGGAAGTTAGACTAGGCTATTGTGAGTTCAGGAGGCTTTAACTTGATTCTTGCTTTAAAATATTGATGAGCTTAAGCTGGCCTCTGGATCTTTGACCTCTGTCTTACTGCACGTGTTTGCACATGCTAGGCAGGGGTGGGTTGCATCTAAGGCACCATGCTGTCTTCCTCTGGGAAGGAAGCTATGTCCTTTGGCCCAGTGTTTGCACCCAGTGTCTAAGCAAGTTCTGTACAGTACAGTTAAATATGGAAAAGTGATGAAGTGCAGGCCAAGAGGACTTTGGTTTAGTGCACCCTAGTTCCTAAAAACGGTCTCTCCAGGACACCGGACTACTCCTTTGTGAAGTCTACCCAGATCTCTTCAGTGACACAGATTTCCTTTGGGTGTGTTTCTTACCCCTTTCAATGTTGAAATTTTCCTTAATACAGAATCAAAAGCAAAACAGGAGCTATGTGGTTCTGCTCTCTGTATCATCTGTTAGCATTACACCATCTGCCCCAAACAGTGGGCCTGAGCCTCTCTCTTGTTCTTGCCATACATGTATTTTTATATCCTTTTATTGTTCTTAACTTTTTCACCAGCCTCCGCTCATTCTGGCTCTTCCTTGTACGACTCTCCTTGTTTCACACCGCTCTCTCGGGTTCCCTTGCCTTTCCTCCCTCCCGGCTCCCTTTCTGGTAAGTGTCTTAAGATTCTGCACCTTCCATACTGTACCCTACACAGTCATACTTGATTCCTTAGATGCCACTTTTCTTGGGTGAGATTTATTTGCTGTTATAGTACCATAAATTCATCTTTTACAAGATGAAAGTGTATCTTTAAAAGAAAAAAAATCTTATCAGTATAATTTATGCTGTGGCGTCATACAGACTTTTTCTTCAAAGCTGATAAAATTAACTTTCCCTAGGACTCACTAACCACAGTATGCCTCTTCTCTAGAGCCGACTGTCAGTCACTCCACACTCATGTGTGCACTCTCACAGAGCTTATTCCTACCACATTGTTTTATGTTGCTATGTCAGAATTTGTCCCAAAGAAGTAGTGTTTCCATTATTTCCTCCTCCCATCGAAAGAGGAAAGATTCATAGGCCACTAACTCAGTTAGAGCTCACTGCATCCCATCCCTACACAGGTGCTTCAACCATGTCGGTCTTCAGGTTGGTTATCGCTTCCATTAGTATAAATCTCTTCTAAAAACATTAAACTCTGAACACTAGTATATGTACTGTAGAATACTTACAGAATAAATATACTCCTAAACACTTACACTCAGGTACTCATGCACCACAGTGGATAGCTGTGAACATTCTAGAAGGTTCTGTGGCCTCGTCTCAGTTACCACCACCATCCTCCCAGTAGAGGCATCTCCATCCTGACATTCATGGCAGGTACTTACAGTCTTCTCTGTATAACTTTGCCTCAAATGAGTCCTTCAGACTGCGTTTAATTCAGCCTGCTTCAGAGCACACTATAGAGACTGAACTAAGTAGACTGTGTCTTGGTGACTGGCTTGCAATTGTTCTGTTGCCTGTAACAGTACCTTGTAATCCATGTCTTAAAGTGGGTCTGTTCAGTACTAATTGTTGCTGTATTATGTTCTGCCAGATTTAAATTGTCACATTTTCCTGAGACATTCTGTACCTTGTTTGTAAGAGTGTGCTGAGTTTGGTCTGGATATTTTCTTTCCTTGTTGAGTTTTAATATCAAGGCACTGGCCTTTGACCATTCCTGGGAGGGATTTATAGAATTTCTACAATATTTAGTAAAACTGACCAGTGACAATTCCTGCTGGTTTTGGTCTATTGTTTACAAACAGTTTGGTTGTTTGTTGTTTAACATGGGGAAGGGAGAGGCAGAAGAATTTCAAAAGGTATACATTTATTTTATGTCATCATAGTTGGGTATATATAGTATCCAATGCTTGTGATCTCTACATGCAGGAGGTCCAGAAGCTCAAGGCCAGCCTCAGCTGTATAGCAAATTTGAGGCTATTCTGGGCTGGTTGAGAACCTATCTAAAAATAAATTAATATTTAAATGACCAGTTAGGTTTTGATTTTATCAATTTGATAAATTATAGTTTAATGGAAATTTATTCATTTCATCTAACTCTTCTAATTTATTGGCATACATTTACTCATAATTTACTTTTTTGTTGTTGTTTTGTTTTGGGTTTTGTTTTGTTTTTTTGAAGATAGGGATTCTCTGTGTAGCCTTGGCTATCCTGGAACTCACTCTGTAGACCACGCCGGACCTGAATTTAGAGATCTGTCTGCCTTTGCTTCCCCAGTGCTGGGATTAAAGAGGTGCACCATCATGCCCAGTTTATTCATAATTTCTTTTTTTTTGTTTGTTTTGTTTTGTTTTTTCGAGACAGGGTTTCTCTGTGTAGCCCTGACTGTCCTGGAACTCACTCTGTAGACCAGGCTGGCCTTGAACTCAGAAATCTGCCTGCCTCTGCCTCCCAAGTACTGGGATTAAAGGCATGCGCCACCACCACCTGGCCAAATTTTGGCTTTCTTAATTTGTGGTGTATCCCTATCTTTTTCTCTCCTTAAGTTTATTCACATCTTTGTAATTTTCTTCGTTTTATATTTGCCTTTTTATGTTTATATTTTATATTTTCTAGGTTCTTGAGATGGATATTTAGTTTGTTAATTTCTGGACTTTGTTTTCTTGTTTTTCAAATGAATGTAAAACAAATACCTAGAGAAAGCTGTCTATTTTAGCTGATGAGTGGGATGCTTAGTGTGGAGAAGATAAGCCAGCCAGGGGTCTGAAGTTGATTTCTCATGGCTGGGGGAATGCAGAATGTTAGGGAACTTCAAAGCCTGGGTGGGCTTTGGCAAGCATCTGAAAGAAAAAGACCAAAGAGAAGAAAAAGAAAAGGGAGCTGTCTTAGTCAGTGTTCTGTTGCTGTGAAGAAACACCATGAAGGCAACTTTTATAAGAGAAGGCATTTAATCAGGGTTTGCTTACAGTTTCAGAGGTTTAGTCAGTTATCATCACTGTGGAAGCATACTGCATGCGGCCTTGGTGCTGGAGGGGTTGAGAGTTCTACATCCTGATCCTCAGTCAGCCAGATCAGAGAGAGCCACTGGGCCTCAATTAGGTTTTTGAAACCTCAAAGCCTATCTTAAGTGACACACTTCCCCACAAAGGCCATGCCTACTCCAAGAAGGCCACACCTTCTAATCCTTCTCAAGTAGTGCCACTCCCTGATGTCTAAGCATTCAAATATATGGGCCTATCAGAACTGTTCTTACTCAAACACCACAGGGGCCTGCCTACCAAGCTGAAAGTTATGCCTAGCCATTCTTTTTTGTTGGGGATTAGTTCTAATGTTTTGATTTAATTGGGAATCTGTATGTACAAATGCTGAAGAACCTTGTCCCCAATTGCTTTGATTGATCAATGAAGATGCCCACAGCCAATGGCAAAGGGAGTTGGATGGGACCCTTAGATTTGCACAGGCAAGGATGCAGGGGAGGAGAAAGGAGGATTGCTATGACAGGGGTGTGGGGGTGGGTGTGTGTGTGAGAGAGAGAGGGAGAGAGGGAAAGAGACTGACCCTCAAAAGGGTTTCCCAGAAGCATCTTGGGCAGCATAGATCAATGGGCCTCACAGAAGGTAACAGAGCAGCAAAGTTAAAGAAGATGGTGAGCCAGGAGTACTGTAGGGAAAAGAATACTAGCTGCGGTAGGATTAGAACTGTCCAACCTTTAAGTAGCCAAGGCATTTCAAAAATAAACTTGTGTGTGTGTGTGTGTGTGTGTGTGTGTGTGTGTGTGTGTGTGTGTTTCATTTGAGGATCCAAAGAACTACAGGGCGGGCAGCTGGAAGTGCAACCCTCTGGGAGCATAAAGCAGAGTAGCCAAACTTCACACTACATTCTCTAATATATGTGTACTTGGAGAAGTATATTTCTAACACTTGTTTTACAGAACACTGTAAGTTTTAACGTGTATTACTTTTCTTTGCATTCAGGCTATAGGATTTTAATTTTCATTGTGATTTCTTTATCTACAGACTATTTAGAACTCTCTTTTTTCCTTGTAGACATATATACTGTGTGTGTTTCCATTAATGATTTCAAATTTATTATGCTCAGAAAGCATGCTATGTATGTCAATGTTTTTGAAATTTGTGAAAGTTGCTATAATAGTTTGCTTTTATATACATATTTTACATAAAATATGTATGTATAATATACATATAATAATATACATATTTTATTTGTTAGGTTAATGTTCTAAGCAACTTAAATCAAGCTGTGTTAATCTTATTGTTCAAACACTCTTTACCTAACATACCCTTGCCACTTATTCTATTAGCTACTACAACTTTTAAGACCTTTCATTATGATCATGGATTTCTTTAAAATTTTTGGGCTGGGGAGATGGCTCAGTGGATAAAAACATTTACCACCTAAGCATTAGAAGCAAAGTTTACATACATACTGTCTTAGTGTTCTGTTGCTGGGAAGAGACACCATGACCAAGGCAACTCATATAAAGGGCAACATTTAATTGGGGCTGGCTTACAGGTTCAGGGGTTTAGTCTCTTATCATCAAGGTAGGAGTATGACAGCATCCAGGCAGGCATGGTGCAGGAGGAGCTGAGAGTTCTGCATCTTCATCCAACTGCATACAGAAGAAGGCTGTCTGTCTTCCAGGCAGCTAGGAGGAGGGTCAAGGCCCACGCACACAGTGACACACTTCCTCCAACAAGGCCACACCTCCTAATAGTGCCATTCCCTGGGTCAAGTATTCAAACCACCACAGTTACCAAGAACTCAAGACAGGCAGGCATGGTGGCCACCTGTCACCCTAGTACTTGGAAGGCAGAGACACTGAATGCCTAGAACAAGCCATCTGGCTGGAATAGCTGGAATCAGTGCACTTCAGTTCAATCAGAGACATGGCTCAAAAAATAAAGTGAAGAACAGGCAAGGAAGACACTTAATATCAAATTTATGCCCCACCACATATACATCAGCACATGCATGTACCCATATACATCCAAACTTGCATACTCACACATACACACATAGGAGGAAAACAGTTGTGCTTCTGTGCGTTTTTGTATTATATGTAGTCGGTCTATCTGTGTTATTATATATATCTGAAAAGAATCTTTTTATAAAGTAATTCTCTATTTCTATGGGCTGACAGTAATGTTCCTGTAGTAAGTCATTCTTGGGAGAGGGATGTTAGGGCTTATGTGTTTTCTTTCTTTCTCTCTTCCTTTCTTTCCTTCTTTCTTTTTTTTTACTCTTAGTTTAAACCATTTTGGTTTATGTTTTAAATGTATCTTTGTTTATCCTATCTGAAAATAATCTTTATTTTATAACTAACATTTGTTTAAATATTTAATATAACTGGTGATTATGTCTTTTGTTCTAGTGTATACTTTCCTTGTAATGTTTTATTTTTAAAATTTTATATATAGGGTATATGTCTATATACCACATGCTTGTCCATGAAGGCCAGAAGAGGTCATCAGATCCCCTGGAACTGGAGTCTAGACAGTTGTGAGCTGTCATGTTGGTGCTGAGAATTGAACCTGGGTCCTCTAGAAGAGCAGGCAGTGCTCTTACCTGCTGAACCAAGTTTCTAGCCAATATTATATATGTTTTTCTTCTGCTCTGTTGGTTCTTGTTTCATTTTCTCTTTTACTTTACTCATTTTGGAATTATATATTTGCATTAGAAATTATAGAATATATTTGTGCTTTAGCAATACAGATCATTTGGGTCTTTAACATATTTTAGTTCCATATTTGCCCCACAAGATAAATGCTAGTTGTATAGCATTTATTGTACATGTAATAAAGGCAAAGTTACTACATAAATTCAAAGTTTAAGGGCATGGATTCTAGTCTAGCCAAGAGAGAGAGATGGGAAGTTGAAAAATTGTGTGTCCCTGTAATAGACAAGTTGTAACCATTTCCATTCATGACCAATTCATAGCAATTACTCTGAGAAGGAATAGGGCTTATGTTGAGAGGTGGTACTGGTAATATTTCTCTTTTTCATTTGTAGCAACTGCGCTCCAATATCCGAGAAATGGAGAAGCTTTGCTTGAAAGTACACAAGGATGATCTGGTCCTTTTGAAGCGAATGATAGATCCTGTCAAGGAAGCAGCAGCAACAGCTACAGCGGAGTTTCTCCAGCTCCACTTGGAATCTGTTGAAGAACTCAAGAAACAAGTCAAGGATGAAGAAGTGTTGCTGCAGCCTTCTCTGACCAGATCCACAACTGTTGATGGTAACATACATCTTACTCTTGATCCTACTTGGCACAGTTAGTGAAAGCTCACCTCCTCAGGTGTAATAAAAAGAGAGAGGCCCTTGTAAATCCCTGTAGCCTTGCTAGGCCAGCTCCAAACAGACCAGACATGTGTCCCCTGGAAATTTTGCAAGATAAGATTGTGTTGATTGGAACTTTGCTTGCTTGTATTGAAAAGAGAATGTGTCCTAAAGATAATGTTGTCCTTGTGTGCAGTGTGCATGTCTCCTCTGCAGTGCAGGCAGGCTGACGAGTAGCTGTCCTGTGTGCAGTGT
>NW_022196900.1:9213567-9223271 GCF_008632895.1 Mastomys coucha
AGTGCAGGCAGGCTGACGAGTAGCTGTCCTGTGTGCAGTGTGCATGTCTCCTCTGCAGTGCAGGCAGGTGCTGTTCTCATCAGGCTCTGGTGTCACTGTTGGGTTTCTTTCCTAATAACATGAAAAGTCTATGATGTTTTCATGCTGTCAACTTTTGTGAAGTAATATTCTAAGAAACAGTCCTATGAACACAGTTATGTCATTCCTAAGGGTGTATTTGATCCATAGTGACACAATGCTAGTATCTTTTATGCAGAAAAAAATTGGCATCATTGTACTTCAAAGTAGATGTTTTTTGTTTGGTTGGGAGTTTGGTTTAGATTAAGTCTTATAAATAGTGAGTATAATAACTAATAAGGTTTCTGTAATTGAGTTGTCTCCTAGGAAGCTTAAAGCCAAATTTTTAATCACCAAAAATTAAATTTGTGAAGTATGTCAGCTTTATTTTATAACTGCTGCCCTTGTTTCCTTTTCTGTTATAATTGTTTATCTCTTATTTTTAATTTATTACATCGCATATTTTATACATTTAAAGAGACCTTTAATCCTTATGAAAAATAGAGGTTCCAAAATAATTAGAAGTTAAAGTGAGAACTAAAGGGAACCATAGCTGGCCAGGTTTCCTTTTTTATCCACCAGACCACTCTTGTTACCATTCCCTATCTCTAAACTAAAATGTGTGCATGCTCACTGCTAATGATTCAGTACTTCGCAAGGGGATGCAGAAACACCCTTTAGGCTACTTAGCAGAGTTTTTGGGTAACCTTTTTTTTTGTAGTCTTTGAACCTTGCACAGTGCTCTGCATATAGTGAACTGTTCATAGATGTGTTATAAATACAAACAAGTAAGTAAATACATGACATGGACAATTTTGTCATTTCAGGTATGTTGCAATAGAGCTGGGCCTAGTGCTGCTTATGTGCAAGCCCAGCACTTGGGAAGTTGGGCTAGGGTGAGCAATTAGGACTTCAAGGCCATCCTGGGCTACACAAGCCTTTTCTTATAAACCAAATCAAACCAAAAAATAAAGTAAAATGAATAAAAAAGTGCTCAGTCATTTCTCTGCATAGGTAGTGCTAAATTGTTAACACTCAGCCCTTAGAGAATGTGTTGGGGTCATGGTTTTTGGTAGTTTGTCATTGCTATTTTCATAGTTCTATGTTATCACCGCCATATTGGTACAGTGGAGGTTGCTTCTGCCATGGAGCTAGAGCTGTTGCTCTCTGGGCCTTTTCTGGCCATGTGTTGATGGGCTGGCTTCTATACTGAGACCTTATGACAGTGCTGATAGCAGTAACAGTGAAGATAATGGTGTTTTCTGGAAAGAGGAGTTGGCCTCAGCCTCCTATCATTTAGCTTCAAGTGGCTCATCACTAGTGTTTGCATCTGAAGCAAAATACTTGAATTCATCCAGGATTTCTCTCACAATAGTAATTGCTTTAATTTGCATTTTATCATTGTATGTTTATGCAAGTGCAATTATTTGTTGCCTGTGCACTTGAATGTATATATTACTGGGAAGTTACCTGGTCACCCACTCCCTGTCACTTACCCTTTGCCATAATCGGAAGGCTAGTGTGAAACCCAAGGCCTGGCAGAGTTGGAAGAAACATGTGTGTTAAAGAAATGAAAACAATTAGAACAGATACAGAGGATGGGGACAAGAAACAGCATGTGAACTTAATTTTCAACTATATTGATTCTCAAACCTCTAGATTCATGGACTATCAGATGGTCTGAGCATATGATGATTGTGACTGGAGAGCACAGTGCTGATGTAACTTAGGTAACACACACCTAAGGTGTAGCTGACACTGAGCAAGCGAAGACCTCGGGTTCTGACTGCTCACTGTCTTACCCCAAGTCCACTGACCATGCAAGGCAGGCTCTGACAGCACCGGAGCATTTCACAGAGGAAGCAACTACTTCTGCCTTCAATGCAGAAACTCTACTAACAAAGGAGAATGAATGATGAGAGGATCACAGGCATGAACTTTGACGGGCTTCCAGGGTGGAGCAGGATTGGGCATGTGCTGTGCTGTCTGCTAGCTGTGGCCTCCTGTCACTCTGCGAGGTTTTGTCCTGTGTGCCCTAGTTTCTCCTTATTTTTGCTTTGCTTACCCATTATAGTAGTGACAGCCTGTACATAGAACTGTGCGCTGTTTTCATGGAAGTTAAATGTCTTAAAATTCTTTATGGATCTGATTCTAAACACATTGGTTGGAAACAGAGATTCAGGAGTAGTCTTGCCACATCTCCATGAGTGAGATAAACAATACAAAGGCTCATGCATTTGGGGCGTGGCAGCGTATCTCTCCGGCTTTCCATTTAAGGATGGAAATAATGAGTAGAGTAGGGCATCTTGTGTTCTCTGAGAACCAAAGGAAGTAAGGAGATGTGGTTTGTGCTGTTTCTTTTGTCCAGATTCTCAGAGTTCCAATAGCCAGGCCTGCTTGCCATGGGAAGCTCCCTTGTGTCTCATTATGTGTCGACTTTCACATCACTCTCCTTGTTCCCCATCAAGAGGGATGCTGGGCCTATCCATCTGATTTGTGTTCAGAATGGAGGCTCATGCATTCGGGCCCGGGCAGCATATCTCTCCAGCTTCTGTCTGTCTTCCCATCCCCACTTCCAGGACATGTATCTCAGTGGCACAGCAGGCAGGGAATTTTATCCATTTTCAACAAATACCCTCAAAAGAGAAGATCTCAATCTTAAAGCTGCCGGGAACTTCAGACCAGCGTGTAGAATTTGATGTGTTACTAGAGTTTTACCACTGGTGTCTGCATGCACTGGATAGTTGTGCAGAACACAGCACCATTTTTGTCTGATAATATCTACATCTTCTGTTGACTGTAATCTAAATATCCTCTTCTGCCTTAAGGTGTGAATTAGAAGTCATTTTATTTTGATAGATTGGTTAATGTTCAATGATGATCAGTAAATTAATTTCATTTTTAAGGTATCAAAACTTGAAAAGTTTAAGGAATGCTTTTGAATTTATTTAGTTTTGTAGTGAAACACTACTAATGCCATGAAGGTTAGTAGATATGTCATATCTACTAGGCTGTACTTCCTGGTAAAACCTTTGCTGTTCACAAGGTACAAAAATTTAAAAAAGGAGGGTCAGAATATAGTTCGATAGCTTATTTATCACTTCACTCAGAGAGAGATTACAGTCTTAAAGTTTATTTAAATGTATAGCTAGTAATAAGGTTTTACAACACACACAGACACACACACACACACACACACACACACACACACCTGTACATGTTTGTAAGAGTTCATAGTCAAAGGATAAGCAAGCACTAAGATATGACCTGAAATAAGTGAATTGCAGAAGTTGTAGAAATTAAGAATTCTTTCTTGACACTCATGCCTTGAGTTGATTTGTGATGTTCTCAGAGTTGTAAATTAACAACAAGGTTTTCCATGGAAAAAAAAGGACGCCTTTGTTGTAACTAAAACATATACGTAGTTTGCTTTCAAGTGAGATGGAAATGACCTAATCATTTCTTTTTAGTCCCGACAGAAATCTTTTGTTTAAAATGTCAGATACAGAATTCTCATCTCTATAATACATTTTGTATTATAAACTTTCCTTGTTTTGTACCTATTTCACTTGAGTCTTCTCTAGATTATAGCTTAAGATATTTAGTGTGTGCACAATTACAGAGTTCTGCTTATATCCCATCTGACACTGATCAAGAAGTTGCATGGGCTGGGCAGTGGTGGTGCATGTGCACCTTTAATCCCAGCACTTGGGAGGCAGAGGCAGGCGGATTTCTGAGTTCGAATTCGAGGCCAGCCTGGTCTACAGAGAGTTCCAGGACAGCCAGGGCTACACAGAGAAACCCTGTCTTGAAAAAAACCAAAACAAAACAAAAAACAAACAAACAAACAAACAAAAAACAAAGAAGTTACATGGAATTTAAAGTGAAAGAAAGGTCATAAGTTGATTCATTTATCTTGATTGAAGTGAAAATTAAAAAAAAATTAAACATTTGAAAAGATTGGCTCTTTACTATAATGATATAAAATGTACTCTGCCTGATAATTTTGTTCTTTAGGATACAAAACATAGACACCCACATGCATGCAGATGGCACTAAGACAGAAAGGTGGGAAGGGAAGGGGACCAGACAGATTAGAAGGGGCCTTGGGTTGGGTATGACTAAGATATAATATTGTGGGCTGGAGAGATGGCTCAGTGGTTAAGAGGGCTGACTGCTCTTTCAGAGGTCCTGAGTTCAATTCCCAGCAACCACATGGTGGCTCACAACATCTGTAATGGGATCTGATGCCCTCTTCTGGTGTGTCTGAAGACAGTGACAGTGTACTTATATACATAAAATAAATAACTTTTAAAAAGTATGTTGTTGCCACAAAATAAATAAAAATATTATTTTAAAAGGCATATTATGAAAAACCTGAGCCTGTCTAGGCAATGTTACACTTCTATAATCTCAGTACAAATAAATATATATTCAAATATCAAGTTTAGAATTGAAAAATAACCAGTATGAATTCTGATAAGTCTTCATGTTGTCTTTTGTTCAGTTGACTGTGCCCTTCCTGATTAATTTAAGCAAGTTTTTTTCTTAAGAGTAAAGCCTTCATTAACTTTAAAAAAATAGAATAATCACACCATTTTATAAAATATCATTCATTTTTAGGCTTGGCTGGGAAAACAAAAAGGACTGGAAAGGAAATGGGAATAAATAGTTTCATAACGAGTGACTCGGGCATAGGTCAGGTCAGTCATGTCACTTCAGAGCATGCTGGCAAGCCTTTCAGAGCCTTCTGTTGTCTGCCACATGAAGTCTCTTCCTGCTCCTCTACAGTGCCTTTTGCTCTTGTCCTTCCTTGTCTCACCCTTTGAGGTCTGATAATGCCTGGCTGCCGGTTGTAGCTCAGCTCTGTTACTTCTCTCACGAGGTCCTGGCTCATGCTGCTTTCTCCATCTAGTGTTTCTATCCCTCTCTTTGCCTGATGATTCCACCTTTTCCAGAAAGTCTGAACTACCTGCCACGTCAAGCTGAATTAGAACTCCCTCTGAACTCTATCTCTGTTCTCTCTAATGTGGTCTACCCTCTTTTATATTACCCTTTTATGTCTGATTCTTCTAGAATGTAAGTTCTTTGAGAGTCATACTCTGTACCATCCACATTTTCATCCCTAGTATGAACAACACACAATGTTTAACAATGTGTTTAAACTAGTCACTCAGATTAGTGGGATGGCTTAGCAAGTAAAGCTCTTGCCACCAAGTCTGATCATGTAGGAGAGAACCTTCTCCTATTCCATTAAGTTGTCCTCTGACTTTCACATGTGCATCGTGACACAGGTAAATGTATGTGCACACACAATAAGTAAGATATAATTAAAAAAAATAATGGATGATGGCAGGTGTTTTGAGCTTAAAGTAGACTGAGCAGAGCTTCTGGTATCCTCTCTGCATCTCCACTCTTGCCACTCTAAGGCCAAAGATTGTCATTTTGCACTGGATATATTGTTAAAGGCTCCCAACTGGCTTTTCACCCCAGCATTCTAACCTGCCAACCCCATCCTTAATATGTCCTTCACACTGTGGCTAAGGTCTAATTATGGCACCTTCCAACTTCCCAGTAGTCTCTGGCTCCTCTTAATATTTTGGTAATGATCATATGAGAAAGACACGGACAGCTCTTGGGAAAGTTTTGCAATGCCTATAGTAATCTCACCTTAGATAGTCAGCCTCAGCCTTTGCTTTCTTCCTCCCACAGTCATGCATCGGCCAGACTGCATATCTTTCAGCTTCAAGCCTCTGCACACATTGTTCTCCTTGAGCTACACACTCTGGGCATCACACCCCACTCCACCTGTCTGCTTTTCTCTCCTCCTCAGGCTTCAGCCTCAGAAGCCCTGACTTCTGTCTCCACAAGTCAGGATATGATGCCTGTCCTACCCTTACACAGCACATCATACTCACCTGTGCCATAGTTTTGTCAGATAATGCTGCCTGAACTTGACAGTTCATGCCTGTACCACAGGTTCCATTGAGCTCTCCTCATGATGTGACAGTAGCAGTGGCAGCAGCAGCAGGGACAGTTTCTATGCAGAGTAAAGAGCAGTTAACTGTACAAGCAGGAACAGCAAGTCTCCAAACCAGGATTCTAGTCCTATCTTTTTTATCAGACCCACAGTGCTAACAGCCCTGTGGTATTGCCACTACAGACTTGGTTTTATAGTCTACTGTTGTGTCTCTGTTAGGTGTGCAACAAATGTCAATTTCATGAATGAAAGATTGGTAAAACTAGCATGAAGACACAGAAAGACTTAAAGGCAAATGTTTGTGGTGCAAACTGCTGTATAATTACAGTAATACTTAATAAATAGTTTTGAGGGTTGAAAGCTTTTTAAAGACTAGAAAAGTAGAAGAAACCATGGAAGTATGTGGAGGAAGAGTGACTCTAAACAGAGTTACAATATGTCCAATAATATTCACATGGCAAATGTGCTCACTGCTGATGAGGCTGTCACCAAGAAAGATTGATAGTAATTGCTACAAACGTATAACTACATCCTTTTCTACTTCACCCAAAGTGCCCTTCCACTGAGCTAACCCTCAGCCTACTTTCCTACTTTAAAATTAGGTGTGTGTGTGTGTGTGTGTGTGTGTGTGTGAGAGAGAGAGAGAGAGAGAGAGAGAGAGAGAGAAAGAGAAAGAGAGAGAGCACTGTGATATGTGTGTTTGTGCTGTGGTGTGTGTGTCTGAGCTGTGGTGTGTGTGTGTGTGAGTGTATGTGAGCTGTGGTGTGTGTGTGTGCTGTGGTGTATGTGTGTGAGCTGTGGCATGTATGTGTATGTATGTGTGTGTGTGTGAGAGCTGTGTGTGTGTCTGAGCTGTGGGGTATTTGTGTGTGTGTGAGCTGTGGTGTGTGTGTGTGTGAGCTGTGGTGTGTGTGTGTCTGTGTGAGGTGTGGTGTGTGTGTGTGTGTGAGCTGTGGTGTGTGTGTGAGCTGTGGTATGTGTGTGTGAGCTATACTGTGTGTGTATGTGGTATGTGTGTGTGTGTGAGCTGTGGTATGTGTGTGGTATGTGTGTGTGTGAGAGCTGTAGGGGTGTGTATGTATGTGTGTGTGAGCTGTGGTGTCTGTGTGAGTGTGTGTGTGTGAACTGTGGTGTGTGTATGTGAGCTGTGGTGTATATGTGAGCTGTGGGGTGTGTGTGTGTGTGAGCTGTGGGGTGTGTGGGGTGTGTGTGTGTGTGTGAGCTGTGGTGTGTGTGTGAGCTGTGGGATGTGTGTGGGGTGTGTGTGTGTGTGTGAGCTGTGGTGTGTGTGTGAGCTGTGGTGTGTGTGTATATGTGTGTGAGCTGTGGTGTGTGTGTATGTGTGTGTGAGCTGTAGTGTGTGTGTGAGCTGTGGGGTGTCTGTGTATGTGTGTGTGAGCTGTGGTGTGTGTGTGAGCTGTGGTGTGTGTGTGTGGTATGTGTGTGTGTCTGTGTGTGTGTGAGCTGTGGTGTGTGTGTGAGCTGTGTGGTGTGTGTGTGGTGTATGTGTGTGTGAGCTGTGGTGTGTGTGTGAGCTGTGGTATGTGTGTGTGAGCTATACTGTGTGTGTATGTGGTATGTGTGTGTGTGTGTGTGTGTGTGTGTGTAGTCATGCTCAGTACCTTTGCACTTTCTCACTTAGAGAATAGGCTGTCCAGGGGTACATAATGCTATTTTCATAGATTGATTTACTTACTTTTAGCCTGAACTGAGTCACATGCATTCTGTATACAAGTTGTCTTGTAGAGCCAGTTTTTGGTCTGTCCTTTCTGAGAAGCAAACTCTCACCAGGTCTGTGTCCATCTAGGAGCGCTCCACACTGGGGAGGCTGAAGCTGCTTCTCAGAGTCTGACTCAGATATATGCCTTGCCTGAAATTCCTAGAGACCAAAATGCTGCTGAGTCCTGGGAAACCTTAGAAGCGGTATGTTAAAATATGTATATATAAATATATATATGTGTGTGTGTGTGTACATATATATATGTACATGTATATGTGCATGTGTTTGTGTAATGTATCTGTATATGTATATTATGGGTAACTGTAAGATATAACAGTAAATAATTTTCTCTTTCTCCTTATCTCTCCCTCTCTCTCTTTTAAGGACTTAATTGAGCTTAGCCAACTGGTCACTGATATGGCCCTCCTAGTGAATGTAAGTATGTAACTGAGGCTCAGAACTGATCAGTCACTGTCCCTTTGATTAGAAGTTCAATAGAAGTCACATATTTTAAAAATATTTGCTTGTATGTGTATGAGTTTTGCCTACATGTATGAATGTGCATGTGTGTTTGATGCCTACAGAGGCCAGAAAAGGGCATTAAATGCCCTGAAACTGGAGTTATGGATAGATGGTTTTAAGCTGCTAAATGGGTACTGGGAGCCTAGCTTGAGTCCAATGCAAGAGCAGCAAGTGTTCTTAACCACTGAGCCTAGATTATAATTTTAAGAATGGTATCTAATTGTTGTATATAGTCCTTAAATTCTAGATCAAGTCAGTCAATATTATGGAAAAAGTGCTTGGCATTGGAAGTCTGACAAAGTTGTTTATAGACATAAATAAAGTTCACTTTCTGCCTTTTGGAATTCCATAGAAGGGAGAAGAAGGCTGGGACTCCCAGACTCAGTTTTCAAGCATGATAACTAAATGCAAAAATAAGAAATATAAAGAAGCCTCATCAGCTCCAAGAAAAAGCATTGTATTCCAGGGAGGGAGGCACGGTTTATAAAGTAGCAGCATTAAAACTCTCTCCATGAGGCAGCGTGAGCATTAGCATCAGCATTGTCTAGAAGACTGAGTGAGTGCTCGCAGAGAGCCCCAGGGGCACACCAGAACAGGTGAGCCAGGACAAAACACACTGAGCTGTGTGGACTGTCCCTGAGTGTTAAGTGTGCTGTTTCCCAAAGCCTGCAGGGCCGGGGCAGGCAAGGATGGTGAGAGCCAAGTTGTGCTGGTACCAAATTTTTGATTTCTTTGAGGTCCTGAACGAGCCTGTTCAGATGTGCGATTGAGCTAAACTCCTGCTATCCAGTCTGCCTTGGAAAGACTGCTATAATGGTGAAGAGGAGGTCATGGCAGGGTGGCTAGTTAGGAGCAAGCTACAAGAATTTAATCTATAGGTAGAATGGTAATGCCTGTATAATGTAAAGGATGCTCAGAAGATTTGAGGGCCAACCTGGAGGAAGATAAAGTCAAAGACAGGATACTGTTTATTTTTATTCTTTGTTATAAGGCCTAAATGAATCTGTTGTCTTAGAGTAGGGAGCACGTTGTAGTCTTGGAGGAAAGAGATTTTCTATCATTTTTGTAAATTGTTCTTGTGTTTTCCGTAAGAACTATAGAAAGACATAGCATATAAGCACGCACATGAACACGTGTGCACAGGTGGGAGCCTTCCCCTGTGCACTGGCTAGGCTGGTTATTAAGTCATGAACTGGGATCCACCCTTTCTGAGACATGGCTTCTCTAAGGCCTGGCTTTGAGGTGGGAATTCCTGGGCCACAGCGTCTCAGATTTGGAACAGAGGACTCTAGAGCTTGTTACTCTAGTTCTGGACTCTGTTCAGATTCTCAAACACTAACCTTCTGTCTTTTTAACAATTATGGGGTGGGGACACTTGTCTTCTTTCAAAATAAGAGGTTTTAAAGTTTTGAGACAGTTGTTCTT
>NW_022196900.1:9223281-9274560 GCF_008632895.1 Mastomys coucha
GTCTTTCTTCTTCTGTGGCCTTCCTGTACCAATGAGTTCTACACTGTCTAGTGTTGGCTTGATCTTTTTATATTGTCTTATGGATATTTTCTTGAACTGTAATGACCAAAATAGAAAGCAGTAAATTGTTTGAATTATTTCTGATGCAGAGAGAGAGAGAGAGAGAGAGAGAGAGAGAGAGAGAGAGAGAGAGAGAGAGAAAGGAAAGGAGATGGCAGGGAATGATACATGAATTTCCCCAAACATGTGTTGTTCATAGTCAAGATCTATCCAGTTATTATAATTAATAAGTTCCATTCTAATGCAGTATACAAAGTGTATGTGTGATGGTTACATAAATATATCCATTTGCCAAGGCCATCAATCTGTACATTTAAATGCATTTCAATATATGTAAATTATTCATCACTAAAGTTGATTTAAAGAACAAATTAAAGATGTACTTAGCTCTTCTCAAGACCCATACATTTCTTTTTTTTCTTTTTCTTTCTTGTGATTTTTTTTAAGTTTTATTGCATTATAATGAGAAAAGTTACATGATTTCAATTTATCTGAATTTGTTAACATTTAAAAACATATTTTAAGTAAATAGAAGTAAATCATATAATGTTTTCCTTTTGTACCCCAACTCCTCCCAGAGACCCTCCTTCAATACCTACACTATCTTTTGTCATATTCTTTAAAATTTATAAAATATTATAACAATAAAAATGAGTATTATAAAAGTTGTTTGATATAAACCAACAATCAATTTAACAGTCTTATGTAGATGCTTGTCTACAGCAATACTGAAAATACATACATTTTTCTCAATATAAATTTTAAATAACTTCAAATGTATTAACTGTATATTTCAAAATAATACATCACTACTAATATTTTCTTAAATAAACATAAATATATAAAGTGTTTTTGTTTGTTTTACATTTAGTAGAGCTTAAAATCTTGTCTGTTACTGTGGTAATTTGATAAAAGAGTTACAAATGTCAAGCAAAACATTCAGTCTTACTCTTTGTTGTTCTCTTACAAACCCCCTCCCAATTTAATTATCTACATTTCTTTTGGGTATATAAATACTTTTAAAATATGTAAGCTGTTCTGAAAACCATAGTATAGTGTAAAAACATAAAGTAACAATACTACTAATAGAGAGGCTGAGATAGGAGAAGCAAGATCTCAAGACCTTTATGTTGTACACAGCAAGACATTGTCATGAACAAACAAGCTGAAAGTGTATATGGATTGTATAATATTAGACCTATTTCTCCAATTACCAAATTAGAGAGACTATTGGATAACAGTCAATAAATTTCTAATTTCTCATATTTTTGGATTTCAATCGATTAGGATATGTTGGTAATATTTATTTTCATGTTAAGATGTTAAGAAAAAGTAATTGTTATTTCCTGTTGTTTTTATTGTAAAAGGTAGAATTAGGTTTGTGTGGATTTGTTGAAAGATTACTTTCTTGCTTCTTCTAGGGTGTAGTTTTTCTCCTTATGTTGATGTTTTCCATCTATTATCCTTTGTAGGGCTGGATTTGTGGAAAGATATTGTGCAAATTTGGTTTTGTCATGGAATATCTTATTTTCTCCATCTATGGTAATTGAGAGTTTTGCTGGGTATAATAGCCTGGCCTGGCATTTGTGTTCTTGTAGGTTCTGTATGACATCTGCCCAGGATCTTCTAGCTTTCATAGTCTCTGGTGAGAAGTCTGGTGTAATTCTGATAGGCCTGCCTTTATATGTTACTTGCCCTTTTTCCCTTACTGCTTTTAAAATTCTTTCTTTGTTTAGTGCATTTGGTGTTTTGATTCTTATGTGACAGGAGGAATTTCTTTTTTGGTCCAGTCTATTTGGAGTTCTATAGGCTTCTTTGTATGTTCATGGGCATCTCTTTCTTTAGGTTAAGGAAGTTTTCTTCTGTAATTTTGTTGAAGATATTTACTGGCCCATTACTTTGGGAGTCTTCACTCTCTTCTATACCCATTATCCTTAGGTTTGGTCTTCTCATTGTATCCTGGATTTCCTGGATGTTTTGGGTTAGGAGCTTTTTGCCTTTTGTATTTTTTTGACTGTTGTGTCAATGTTTTCTGTGGTGTCTTCTACCCGGAAATTCTCTCTTCTATCTCTTGTATTCTGTTGGTGATGTTTGCATCTATGACTCCTGATTTCTTTCCTAGGTTTTGTATCTCCAGGGTTGTCTCTCTTTCTGATTTCTTTATTGTTTCTATTTCTATTTTTAGATTCTGGATGGTTTTGCTCATTTCCTTCACCTGTTTGATTGTATTTTCCTGTTCTTCTTTAAGGGATTTTTGTGTTTCCTCTTGAAAGGCTTCTAGCTGTTTACCTGTGTTCTCCTGTATTTCTGTGAGGGTGCTATTTATGTCTTTCTTAGAATCCTATATCATCATCATGAGAAGTGATTTTATATCTGAATCTTGCTTTTCTGGTGTGATGGTGTGTCCAGGACTTGCAATGGTGGGAGTATTGGGTTCTGATGATCCCAAGTAACCTTGGTTTGTGTTGCTTATATTCTTATGCTTGCCCAGCATCATCTGGATATTTCTACTGTTACCTGTCCTTGCTAAATCTGACTGGAGCCTGTCCTTCCTGTGATCCTGATTGTGTCAGAACTCCTCAGAGTCAAGCTGTCTCTGTGATCCTGTGATTCTAGGATCCTGTAACCCTGGGCTTGTTAGAGCACCTGGGAGTGGAGCTTCCCCTGGGTATTTTGGGAATGACTACAGAGTTTGCGCCCAATGCCCAATGTCTGCTTAGGGCACCGGCCGGCCCAGACAGACCTGAACCAACCCGAGCCACTGGGCTGGCAGAGTTCCTATGTGCTTGATCCTGCTGGTCCCAGTTACTCTCAGTGTTGGGACAGATGTTGGTTCCTCCTCACCTCTGATCCTGGGTGTGTTAGAGCGCCTGGGAGTGGAGCTTCCTCTGGGTGTTGTGGGACTGGAAGAAACCTGAGCCACTGGGCTGGCAGAGTTCCTGTGTGCCTGGTCCCACTGGTCCCAGTTACTCCCAGTGTTGGGACAGATGTTGTGTCCTCCTCATCTCTGATCCTGTGCCAAGACACATACATTTCTCTTCGAGTGGGTAGATATATGAAAGAAAAAAATAAAGTTTATGGAGGATTACTAGTTGTGAGTTCAGTTATGTTCTATAGTAAACAGTTCTCAACTCCAGTTTAAGAAGGACTTATACAGAAGGTTCCAATCACAGCCATAGCCCCATACACATGTCCTAGTTTTAATGGCAAGGACATGAGGCACAATGCTATTTGGCAGAAACTCAAAGAAGAACCTTGATTGTTAATCCCAGGATGATTGACTTCTTATGATGCATGGCCAAGGATTCACAGACTAACCAGGGGACACATGAGTGACCATGTCCTCTGTTGTCACATGGATGTGACTGTAACTGGTCAAATTAACCATGTAATCAAGGAGCAACTTCTGTACACATAGCTCTATGCTAACCTCAGTAGGATCAAAAGATCCAGTAGGGCAGTGGTAATGATATCTCTACATGGTGAATGAAATGCCACAAAACTGTGTACTTAAAAATCATTAAAATGTTAGGTGTATACATAGTTTGCTATACAACAAAGGATTCACTAAGATACTGGGAGATTACAGTGGAGCCCAGTAATCCTGAGTGTATTAGTGTCTACAAGTTGCCCTGCTCTGTTGGTGCAAGTGCCCCTTTCTTGTGACCAGCCCTATTTCTGTATAGTCAAGGAGAATTTAAAGAACTCTGGCCAGAAGCTGGACAAGATGCTGCCCTTACTGCTATGTCTGTTTTCTTTTTCTCTATGGCTCTTGAAATCCAATTTTGTTCTGGCTGCTTTATAATAGGGCTATAGTGGATTCAGTTAGATTCATTCCTGAATGACTGCTGTGAGCTTTAGCAGATATTTGACAACAGAAAGCTTTGCATGCCTGATGGGAGGCCTACCTCAGACAACATCCTTCATCTTCTCACTCCCATTTGCCTCAGCTGTTCCTGCAGCCTTGGTTTGGTCTTTACTTTAGTCCCCAGCATCATTCCCTTCAGATGTTCCAGTACTGAGTCCTTTCAGTCCCCTCCCACTGCAGTGTCCTGCTCCTTACCCTGCTTACTGCCTTTGTTAGGTCAAGATAACTGCAGTCTGCCTGTGTGGCATATTTCTGTTTTCTTCTGGGCTTCTCTGTCTCTGTGATTACTTATGATTATAGCTGGAACTTAGGGAGGAGTAAAGGGAAATATCTGCAGTTTGGGCATTGCCCTAAACTCATAGCTTTCCAAGTTCACTAGTAAGACTGTACAATAATCTCTGTAAAGAAGAGTTCTGTTGTCGGGGGCTGGTGAGATGGCTCAGCGGTTAAGAGCACCGACTGCTCTTCCAAAGGTCCTGAGTTCAAATCCCACCAACCACATGGTGGCTGACAATCATCTGTAATGAGATCTCACTCCCTCTTCTGGTGCATCTGAAGACAGCAACAGTGTACTTACATATAATAACAAATAAATCTTTTAAAAAAAGAAGAAAAAGAAAAAGAAAATACAGCTATAAAAAAAAAAAAAGAAGAGCTCTGTTGTCGATGTAAATGGATTTGGGGATATTTGTTGAGTGAATTATTGTTTTCTGATATAATAACATGAAATATTGTTTGATGTTAGGCTGACAAGTACCCACAGCAATCATTCAGGGGAAAAATTATTTCTCATTAGTTTCTGGTTCATATATCCAACTTGCATTCTTCTTAGCAAGTATTAACTTAATAATTCACATTTTCTCCTGAATCTTAGGTGGCTTATACAGATTTAGCTATTTTCAGGACAGTAGGGCAATCTAATTCAATATTCCTTAAAATGAAATTCATAGGCATATTTTTCAAGTTTTGAGAATTTTTCTTCTATAAAATGAGATGCATATGTTAGTTTGATAAACACTGTAGTGTGCCTTATACATAGCTTAGTTCATTGATAAAGGGATGGTGAAAACACTTTTAAGTGCCAAAGAGTCAAATGCCATGCAGGGGAAATGATGACGACTATCCAGTGTGGGAAATCTAGGCAGATGAAGACAAACTTAGACAAGGCAGAAGCAAAGAGGAAAAGTAGATCCGTAAAAGCTAAGAGTCCCTGAGCCACCACTGTTGGGAGAAGCCTGGTTTCATAGACTGTGGTAGGTTATACATGTACAGTTAGCTTGTCCAGGTATAAAGAGCTAAGGATTCAGTTCTAAATCTAGTGTAGTTTGTTATTCTGATTGTGATTGACAGCTAACTACAATCATTGTAGATATCACCAATCCCTCCTTATTGGTCCAATAGAATCCCAAGATACAGACAGTTGGGGGATTAAAACCAAACTAAAGGAAAGAAGCAGCTAGGTCTGTACAATTGAGGGAAGCCTGTTGATCCCAGGGAAGAGCTTTATCTCCTCTGCCTTACCCTATCCCCATGTCTAAGCAAGCTTCCCAATGTCTGTAGCATCTGTAGATGTGATCTACTGCCCCAGGACAGATGGATTCATGTTGGGCTGGTAGTTGCATGATGTTGAAATAATGAGTAATCTTAGGATGGGCATTTTCCCAGTAGTCCTTAATCTAATTATTCCAAAGGAATTTTTAGGGAGAAAATTCATTATTTTACTATTCTACATTAAACTTTAAAAGTCATTATGATGGTTTAAATGAGAAAGGCCCCAATAGACTCATATATTTTAATGCTCAATAACCAGGGAGTGGAACTCTTTGAAAAGATTAGAAGGATTAAGAGGTATGGTCTTGCTGGAAGAAGTGTGTCACTGGGGCTGGGCTTTAAGGTGTCAAAAGCCCATGCCAGGCCCATTCTCTGTCTTTTGGCAATACATACTGATGAAGATGTAACTCTTACCTAACTCTGCAGGACCATGTATGCCATTATGCTCCCTGTCACCATGCTCCCCACCATGGATGATAGACTGAGCCCCCGAGACTGTGCAAGCCCCCAGCTAAATGTCATGCTGTCTCTTCCCAGCAACAGAACAGTGACTAAGAAGTCATAGTTTTGCAGTATCCAAAATTTTAGGAAGGGATAGAAAATGTATCTTCCTGATGTCTTCCAGTCACTTGGAGTGTGCACATAGCAACAGTCCTAGCAGACTTGCCCCTCACCCTCAGAGGGAGGAGCTAGTTATATTCTACCTTAGCCTATAAAGATGTAAAAGTTGATAACAGGGTTTTACTGCCAGTGGCTTATCTGCTGGCTTACATTGTTGCAGGCAAGAGTGGAAACCTTGGGTGTATCCCAGACAGAAGTACTGCTAAGGTGTCAGGAGTCCAGGCCAGTTGGATATTACTGGTGCTGGAACTTTTGCTTCTGTTGCTAAGAAGAAAGCTGACTTAAAGAAACTTGGCTGTCATAAAAATTAGAATCCATACATCTATTATCTGAGAACAACATCATAGGAACCAAAGCTTACTAAACTTTTTCACTGGAAATGTAAGAGTTAGCACTTCCTTGGGAAAACCAGGATGGGTGCTTCTGTTTTCCCACTGTGCTTTGCAGACACCTCATTGTTTCCTCTTTTTAACTCTGTGAAGTAGAAGCACCTTTGTCCTTGTGTAGTAGACCTAAGTGCTTAGCTCAAGGACATACTAGGGCAGTGCTAGGATTTGAACAGAATATCCAAAACTAGGGTTTGTGTCTTATCGTGTATAATAGTAGCCTTCAAAGTGTGTAAAATGGAAGGCTACAGAGATGGCTCAGCAGTTAAGAGCATATATTGCTCTCATAGGAGACCTGAATTTGGTTCCCAGCACCCACAGCTGGTAGCTCACAGCCTCCTGTATCCAGCTCCAGGAGATCTGATACCACCGTCTGGATACACACACACACACACACACACACACACACACACACACACACACACACACACACACACACACACACACAAATAAACTCTCAGACTGTATTTTAGGACTGCAACATCTTTGATGTTGTGGGCCTGTGTCCGGGTCCAACAATGCATTTCAAGAAGTTTTGCAGGTTTCTAGTTTGTTGTGTGACAGGTTCAAAATAAAATGGAAACTGGGCTATTTAGGACTTAAGGATCTCCAGATGTTGCTGTAGACTCCTGGAATGAATGACCAGCACAGAAGGGCTGGCAGAGAGAAGGTGCTTGTTGGGCAGGGGAAGAATATCAGTAATGCAAACAGGAGAGAGATGCGGCTTGGTCGGCTGTGCTGCACTCATGTCCAAATATGAAGTGCTGACTGGGATAGGAACTGTTAGGTATATGTACTCAGTCTAAACCATTAGCATAAAGACAGTTGAATCGCTTCACACTCATTGTAGAAGGTGGTGTTACGTGGACGTCCTCCCATGTTTTTCTGCAAATTCAGAAGTAAAAGAAACTGCCTATGTCCTGATGGTCATAGTGACCACATGGGTTTCTACACTGGTCAGGACCTATCCCTACTCCACCATATGTACACACACACAAATACATACACATAGCTAACTACATATATAGTCATTTAGCTATATGCACGTGTGTATGTATGCATGTATGTATAAAACTAAATAAGTTGACCTTGATGAGACCCTGTTTCTAGAGTAAGGACAGTGCTTGTGACTGAGGTGTGTGAGCAGAGCTCAGAAGCCGCTCACGAGTGCCACTGAGGTGCTTTTACACATTAGAGAGGAGAATGGCAGGCCCCAGACATTCCATTCATCCATCCATCAGCGACCCCAGGAGTCATGATTGCTGCCATCTCAGAACAGGTGTTGCTGTTTTAGCTACGCAAAACTACTGTATTAATATTGTTGATCGGAAATATTTTAACTTGGACTATATTTTATTTAGTAAAATTCAAGCCCCAGATTCCTGCATTGCTCCCTATGACATACCAAAAGTGCAAAGGCTTCATGCTGGATTATACTGAATTGTAGTCTCATTCTTACAAAAACAACAACCACAACAAGAAACCAATTTGTATTTGTTGGATCAAGGGCATTTTATTCCTAAGGTGAATATCCAAAGAAGACAAGTTGTGGACTTTTTGTTGTTTGAATTTGTTTTCTTTTTGTTGTTGTTGTTATCAAACCCAACTTGACATGTAAATGCTTAAATGCTTATTTGGATTTTTTTCCTCCTACAAAGTAGGTTCATTTGGAGAATAACATGTTTGTATGTTTGAATGAATTCCAGTGTGAGGTGCTTTTTGCTCTGAAGGTGCCACCCTTCTATTACCTAATCATTAAGTTCCCCTCTTTTTTCCTGAAAGTGAATTTGTACTTTCGACATGGTTTATCAGATGCTATTAATGAACCATTATTAAGACTGCAAGGCTGCAGTACCCGGGGCCTGATTACAGGAATTAAAATAGTGTGTGTTGGCTTCCCACTGCTCCCCAGCAGGGCCCCTCACTCATAATTCCTTTGCATCTAGTCTCAGCAGGAGAAGATTGACAGCATTGCAGACCATGTCAACAGTGCCGCTGTGAATGTTGAAGAGGGAACCAAAAACTTGCAGAAGGTAAGATTCTGCTCCTGCTGACAAATCAATGGTACTCTGGCTCCCAGGAATCTCTAGTATTAACCCAATTGATCTGCTCTCTTCAGTGTTGAGGGAACCAGCAATTAAGGAAATAAGGAAGAAATGACACATAGGTAGTGTAAGAAATCAATGGCTGTAATATTTTACTCCCAGATTCATTCTATCATGAGAGATTTTTTTTTTTTCCCCAAAGAGAATGAACTGTGGCCTCACTCTAGGGCAGTTAGTTCTATGAAGGAATATCTGCAGAGGCCTAGGGAGAAGAGAGAGCGGTCCATTAATCCAGGCAGAACCAAAGTATGAGCCTGCCACCACACTGGAGGAGTGAGAGCATCTATTATCCATATGATGTGACTTTCAGCCCAGGTGCCTAGTGTGGAATAGCCTCTGTGCTGAATCAAAGCTTTGCTGGGAGCCAGTGGCTGCTGAAGCTGTTTAAATAAGCCAGAAAGATAGTGGATTGATTATTTTGTATGTAAAATCATTTTGTATATCCCAGTCTGGAGCACACCTCCCACCTCCTTTAGTTCTGTGGTCTGGAGCAACGGCAATACCTGTGGAATACATTCACACACATACCCCTCCAAGAATAATCTCTGAGGTTAATTATGAACCTAGAGTTAAAGAGGCATTGCCAGGAGTAATGAGAGGAAAACGCACATCGCCACAGGCAGATTTTCTCAACTCAATTTCTAAATTGAATTTTTTTCTTTTTTTACAGGCTGCAAAATACAAGCTGGCAGCTCTGCCTGTGGCAGGTGCACTCATCGGAGGAGTGGTGGGGGGTCCCATCGGCCTCCTCGCAGGCTTCAAAGTGGCAGGAATTGCAGCTGCACTTGGTGGTGGGGTGTTAGGCTTCACAGGTGGAAAATTGATACAAAGAAGGAAACAGAAAATGATGGAGAAGCTCACTTCCAGCTGTCCAGATCTCCCTAGCCAAAGTGTCAAAAAATGCAGTTAAAGCCCAGGCTTCCAGCTGGCGCTGTGCACCCGACCTAAGGAACAGTTGCTGCTGTTGGAAGTGTTAGCAAGCGGCTCTCACTGTCCTTGTGGTGTTGAACCACCATGAGTGGACTTGTCTGTTTGCTGGGTGTGAATGGAGATTTTAGAGGTGGAGGAGCCTGGGCAGAGAGGGTGTCTGTCAGATCAAGTTTAAAGACTGCCAAAGAGCAAAGGTTAGGCCTGGAAATGTGAAAACTAGATCTATAACTCTAAGGATCTAAGATGTGTAGACATGTATTGGACACCTAAGGGTCAGTGTATTTGTAGATTATTTCTTCCTATAGGGAGGAACAGAATGTGAGTTCAGGAATCTTTCTGTCAGGTAGGGATGTTGCTGGTCACCAGGGGGCACAGGTGAACTACCTGTGGACTTAAGGGCTGTTGTACTTAGATCCATCTATATTTTCTGGGGAAGGAAATTAACACTATAAATAGAAAGAGAAGCCTATTTTCTCTTTACAGTCTCTTGATAGTGACAAGGGTGGTTTTTCTGAAGTCTTTCCTGCCTCTCCAGATAAGGAGCACAGAACCTCACATGCTAGACCTACTAAACCAGCCATCAAGCTGGCGATTCTGAAAACTATCTGCTTTTAGAGTAAATCCTACCCATGTTATAAGGATTTTTCTCATAATCTGCCTTTTTATATAGTTTTCCATCTCTAGCTACCCCTACCTGTAATCTCTTTAGTTGGAAAAAGAAAAATTAAATATTTCCAACATTATTTGGGTTAAGGGGAGTATAAGATCATATCACAGGACACTTTAGAAGGGGCTGGCATACCTGCCTCAAGGGATGGAGGCCCTCAGTCTTCTTGGGGCTCCAGGAAGGAGCTTTCTACCTCACATCTGATACTGCTGCCCTTGCCCAGGCCAGATGTCTCCCCTCCTGCCGCTGTTCCTCCCAGTGTTCACCCTTAAAGTCTCTCACATTCTAGATGGCCAAATCCACCATTCAGACCCAAGGAAAGATCTGTGGTGCTAACCCAGCAGTTGACATGGACAGCAGGCCTGGTCCAGTTCAACTCCATGTCTGTCTCAAAACAGGAAGGTTTAAGATTTAGAGGAAAGGAATAGGAAGAAGCCGCTGGTCCCTCAACTCTTACGTCTTCTGAGGAGAGTGCACCAGCAGCCAGAGCCCAGATTCAAGGGCCGAAGGGTTACCACTTAGCTTTTGAAGTGCTGAGTTGATGCTTGACCTCTGTGCGTTGCTACCTTTCCCTCCGTTACAGCTTCCATCCTTCAATGCTTTTTACCAGTGCACTCCTATGAATCAAAGCACTACACCGTATTAAAAGATCAGAAAGCATTGAGTATTTATTTCTTATCTGCTGACTTAAGACTTTAATAACAAACAAAATTTGAATAATTGTTGAATCCTGAAATATTGCCAAACACACCGGGCATGAAGTATTTAGAGTAATTACTTTTATCATCATTCTTTGTTCTCTGGTTCTTGCTGCTCCTTTAAGATAGCATGTCAAATCTGAGCAGGGGGCAGACAGAACTCATCCAAGTTTTACTTAAAATAAGATTCTTTTGTTTTGTTTTGTTTTGTTGTTTTGTTTTTCAAGATAGTTTCTGTGTATACCCCTGGCCTGGCGGCTATCCTGGAACTTGCTCTGTAGACCAGGCTGGCCTTGAACTCAGAAATCCACCTGCCTCTGCCTCCTGAGTGCCGGAATTAAGGGTGTGCTACCCTACCCAGCTAAAACCAGATTCTTGAAGTTTGGCCCCAGGGTAATTTGGATACAGTCAGTCCAGTCTGATTAGCTGAAATTGTAAGGATAAGCAGTGTTGTTTAATTCTTTAGTCTCCCAGGGTCCACTTCATCTTCCTCATTACTTAATTCTCAATTCCATCAATCCCAAAGTGCCATCAGTCTGTGCATAACTGCCTCAGCACATGGAGGTCAAAGCAGGGCAGAGGCTTGGATGTGAAGCTCACACCCTCGGGACTTCGCATCTCTTCTTGAGCTAGTGTGGGAGCTGTTGACATGGACATGAACCATCAGTATTGGGCTTTTGACTCTAGCCATCTTAATGCTGAAGGAAGTTACAGTCCTCTTTAAAATTTTATTATACTTTAAAGTTATTTAGAAATTGTTTCTCATTTTTCCACATTAGAATCCAATAGCCAACTTTTTGTGGGAATTTCTTAGAAGTGTTTAATCAACTATAAATGATATAAAAGTATTTAAAAGTATAAATTAGTCAATGTGACACAGAAGTGATCTTAAAATTGAATTTAATATGCCCCATAGTGTCTAGTTAAATTTATCATCTCTATGATTTATGTCTTATTTTTATCTCAGCTAGTTAAAAAGAATCATTTTAATGTCTTAAAATTTGTAGAGACTTCATTTTAGTAACGACAATCCTCCTAAAGACTTTTTTGATGTTATAGTCTGATAATTTCTCTGAAATTTTGGTGTAACCCACAGTAAAAAAAAAAAGTATTAGAATTGAACATATATACATGAAAAATATTTACCATTATATGCAATACATTCTGATGTTTTGTTTTTTCAACATGCTGATTTCAACCCACTAAACCAATCTCGGTCTACAAATAAATCACCACCCTCAGTTTTCAGAAAACACCCTCCCCTAAGGAAGAAGTGGTGTTTCCCAAGCAGTTTGCCAGGCACCTCACCGGGCGTTTATGGATAGGGTGACCAGGCCTCTGAGGAAGTGAGTAATTTGCAGTCTTTCCATTCCAAAGGCAGGAAGCCTGGATGGGATGGGTGTGCTGATGCTGAGCCTCACTCTGTCATGCTGTGCTGCCTCACTCAAAGCTCAGAGACTGGAAGTCCAGTGGGACCAACCCATGCTGTTCCTTTACTTCTTTGTCGTCTGGCCTCACCAGGTGTCCACAGCCTGCTCTTAACTGTGGCCATGCATAGAACACAGAGCTCAAGTATAAAATGATCACCACTATCCCACCCCACCCTCTCACACTGGGTCATATCCTAGGCTATGAGCACTGTTCAAAATGTTTCACATAATTAAAAGTAAACACTATTTTTAAAAACAAATCTCTCATAGCTTTTAGAATCAATTAATCATTACGCTTTAAATGATGCCCTCCTAGAAGGCCATGCACAAACGGTAGGGGACGGGTAATAGGCTATTTCTGAATATTTGCTTTTGGATTGCCACCAAAACAATTGCATGTTAAATAAGAAAGGCCACGGCCATTGTGTTGGCCACAGACTATTTTCCCATACCTTGTGACCCTGCTCTTTTCTCATCTCAATTCTGGGTCTTCTGTTGGCTTACCTCTCCTACCTCACACACAGGAGCCAGAGATTTAGCATGCCTAGAAAGGAAGCATGCTGAAGCTGCCTAGAACGGGCCAGACCTCTGGAGCGTGGACTGAATGTACGACTTTCCTGAAACTCCTACCTGGCCACAAATATCCTTCTGCCTGTCTGCCTTCCATGTTAATGTTTTCTGCAGAGTGAGGACTGGAAGCTGGTAACACCTACTGTTAACATGAAGTTTGGAAGCCTAACTACAAATATCTAGCTCACAGTATTTTGTCCAGTAGAAGCCCAGAAGCCAAACCTTCTTTTGAGTTGTTAGGAAACAAAGGTGTTTCTCAGGAACGCCTCAGAAGCCCTTCTGATAGCATGGACTCTGAATAGAGGAGTGAGAGCCTGGAGCAAGGTGGTCCTCGGGCAAGCAGTATTCTATCATCATAGAGAGGAACGTCGCTGTTGCTCTCAGGTGCTTACAGAAGTCTAATAGCATCCCCAAAGTCACTGCAGGCCTAGCAAGTGCTTCCCCTATGGCTCGGAGACATAACACACATTCAGATTCTGTTTGTGTGTGGAGTTTTGTTGTTTGTTTTCTGAAATTGGGTTTTACTGGAAGCCCATACTCATTTTGAACTTGTGATCCTCCTGCTTGGATTACGCACACCTAGCTCTGTTTTATAACTGCTATTAACACGTGTTCCTAATGAGTGCTTCTGTTTGTATTCATCAGTTTGGCACCATTTCACAGAAGAACTTGAGTGTTAATAATAATAAAAGATCTATGTATCTACATAACTACCCTCAAAGATACTAACCTGTGACAAAAATACATCTGTGAAAAAATACATGTACATTTTTTTTTTTTTGGTTTTTTTTTAGATAGAATTTCTCTTGTAGCCCTGGCTGTCCTGGAACTCACTCTGTAGCCCTGGCTGTCCTGGAACTCACTCTGTAGACCAGGCTGGCCTCGAACTCAAAAAGTCCACCTGCTTCTGCCTCCCAAGTGCTGGGATTAAAGGCGTGCGCCACCACTGCCCAGCCCACAGCTGTGGAGTATTAACCCAACAAATATATTGGAATTAAAAAAAAGTGTCAAAGACAAATGATTTGCCCCAGATCACAAAGCTACTTTGTATATGATCTAAGAGTGATTTGGGATGTGGTGGGGCTCCTCCATGTCTTTGCTATTTGTTTTTGTTAGGTCATGTCAAGTTGCCTGATGAAGCTTGCAGTCTCTCAGCCCAACTTCAACAGTCTAAATCAGGCAAAATGGAAAGAAATATAATATAAAGTCATCTAAAAAAAGGAAATTAGATGCAGTTTCTTAGCTTTCCAAGCAGTGTCAGTGCCTTTGCGGCCAAAGCACGAGGATCCCTTCAACAGCAAGTGAAGTTCCATGGGTCCCTGTGAACTCTCTTATTCGAACAAAACACTCAATAGTTTGCTTTTTGCATACACATCTCAACTATTTGAGATGTTCCTCTTAGTGTTATTGAATTGTGTTACTGCGTTTCATCAACTAGACCCTTAAAAGGAGTTTCCCACATTATTATTGAACTTTAGGTATGGCAAGGTAAGGACAAGGAAAGGCTAAACAGTGAGGATTTCTGCAAAATTCAATCCTTTCTGAATTGGTTTGTTGTTATGTTGCTGAGTGGTGCTTGAGTAAGGAAATATGCAATAAAATTCACCCATTTGGCAAACATTAAACTGAATTCCTGTTGTGTATTGAATGCTAGTGTCATATACAGAAACAGACCTGTAAAATGTATCATAGTAAGCCATGCAATTACCCAAAGCGGGTAAGACACAACAAAGCATGCTAAGTACCAGGAAGAGGAGGAAAAAAGTATCAGAGGCCTCGATGAAGGAATAACTGGAAATGAATGGGAAGGCTTTGCAGAGCCTGGTGTTTGAGCAGTAGGTAAGGAAGAAGATACTTTCGGGAACAGGGGTTTATAAGCTTCAAGTGAGTAAAGGCTCACATGAAACAAAATGGCATGGGAAAAATCAAGCCATTAATGAGGAAACAAACTGAATGTACGACTTAACAATGAAGCTGGTTAGGGAGAAACAGACAAGTGTGGCTATATTAGTACAACAATTCTTTGTTTAAAGCAGCGCTTCTCAACCTTCCTGATGCTGGGACCCTGTAACATAGTTCGTGTTGTGGTGACTTCCAACCCTACAGTTATTTTATTGCTACTTCATAACTGTAAATTTTGCTACTCTTATGAATCATGTTGTAGATATGTTTCCTGTTGGTCTTAGGCGACCCCTGTGAAAGAGTTGTCCAGTCCCCAAAGGGGTCATAACCCATAGGTTGAGAACAGTGGTTTAAAGGAACTGATGGTGTTCTGCATCAGGCTGGACTGTTAAAAGACCGAGTTGTTCATTTTCCCATTGTTGCCAGAAATAATATTCATACTTGCTGGGGCTTTTGGTATATTTAACACAGCTGTCTTCTTTTCTCACCTCTAATTTGTGAGATCCCCCTGTTCAATACTGAATGCCTGTTTTGTGATTACTCATCCCATAAACATGTATTGGAAACCCACTGAGAAAAGCCATGTGCAGTTTACCTTTTAGTGTTCAGGACTCTATAGTCCAGTTTGCCATGGTCATGTTTCCTGACCAGTGTTGTTTATTGGCTCCCGTTTCTCTACTTTCACCTGTGGGTAATTCCTCAGAGTTGAAAGTTTCTCCTTAATGGTAGTACGACCTCTCCAACTAGACTGTAAGCTTCATATGGGATGTGACCAGGCATCTATTGTTGTTACTTGTTGTGGATTGCTGTCTGTTTCTTCTACCCCTTCAAAAGGGATGCCTGTATGCAGTTGAGATCTTATTAGTTAGATAAGGCTAGAACCTGTGATTGGGCAGTGGAAGAGAAGGCAGAGGTGGATGTTTTAGAGAGGGGACACACACACACACACACACACACACACATACACAGAAGGACAGGATGTGGGGGAGCCAGGAGAGACAAGATGGTACCTGAAGGAGAGGATGATGAGCCGGAACCACGTGGTTCTAAAAGCCATAAGTAACTGGGGACTTACAGATAGATGATTGAGGGCACATCCGTTCAATCTAGGTGTGTAGCTTATATTTATATCAATTGAGTTTTGAGTTCTTTGGGCATTTTGCAGATTGAAGATTTACTGTTATAAATATGGTTGGTAAATTACAAGCCTCTGGAGTTTTCATTTTCCAAGGTTATGGGGATTTATGCAAGCAGCAGCCAGATTTCTGCAGGCTAGCCACAAGGGGTGGATGATCTGGGAAATGCTAAGGGCACCTGGCTAGCCCTAGTAACAATAGGGGCAAGCCATTGCCAGCACATAGCCAGACATAGCATGGATTGTTTTTTTTTTTTTTTATAATTAGATGCTATAATTATTACTTATTATTTTTAAGTAAAATAATAATTTTGTTTTTTTAAGCCTACAGCACCCGTTATTCCCAGGCGGTCTCCCATCCAAGTACTAACCAGGCCCGACCCTGCTTAGCTTCTGAGATCAGATGAGATCGGGCATGTTCAGGGTGGTATGGCTGTAGACAATAAATTATTTTTATTGGCATGAAACATAGCGATGAGAAGACTGAACAGTTGAGTAGCAAAACTATAACATGCAAGTCCTAACGTTAGAGGTGCTAGGACATAGCAAATCTTTGTGCACTGCCCATGTTTGCCATTAAGAGGAATGCAAAATCCAAGACAAGAAATCTAGAAAATACACTGAGAACCTGAATGTCATGAAGATTCCAGAATCTGGAGGTGAATATATTTCTCTTTGGCAGATTAGAAGTCTTGATCTGGAAGATCGAGAAATCTGTAGCAGCAAAAATCCCAGGGGATTCTTTGTTTTTTGTTTTTTTTTAAACCTACTGTTTTTTTACAGTTAGATTTGTAGGACTACTTGCTGCTGAGACATATAACTAACAAAAGGACTTCAGGAAACAAGGGTCTATTCTGCCTCTGCCTCAGGAGCTTGAGGCAGTTGTTAGCACTGCATCTGGAGTTGGGAAGTGGTGAGCGCTGGTGCTCAGCTTTCTCCTCTTTCAAGTAGTCTGGGACTCCAGCCTATAGAATGGTGCAGCACCAACCAACCTAATCTAGAGATTCCCTCAGGCATGCCCAGAAGCTCTGTTTGTCTCTTTGGTGATTCTAGAGCTTGTCAGGTTGGCAGTATTAATCTTCACAGGGCCTAGGAGATTTACAATTGGACAGACTAATATTGAAATAGGATGTAGCTGAAGGAGTGCAAAGGCTTTTCTGGGAAAGCAGAGAATGGGATTAGGCAACAGCAAGGCTTACACTTAAAGGGACACACTTAACAGAATTCGAACCCATGTTTCTGATGCCAAAGTTCATACAATTATCCCCACCAAACAGCCTCTTTTGATAAGAATGGAAAGTGATACCATAGTTGCCTTTCTTTTCTCTATGAGTCTTATTAAAGATTTATAGTTATCTAGGTAGGGTTGGATCAAAAGTTCAAGACACTCTTATAGGCTATCCCTTTGATACCTTGTCTATGACAGGGTGACCTCAAGTGTTACTAACTACGAATGCTAAATACTCAGTATGGTTGGTTAAGACTAACTATAACTATTAGTGACTACAGTTATATCATTTACTATTATTTTCCCCAGAGTTTAAGGGATGAGTGTATTAATGCAAAAGTGTGGTGGATCTGTAAGAATAGTGAGAGCAATGTTGGATGACACTAAAATGAACAGAGATGAAAAAACAGTGGATTTTTAAAAGTTGGTATCCTTTACACAAATGGTGGTAACATGTTATGCACACTTAACATTTTTGTCTACACATGCAAAGTAGCAGGTTTCCTTATGGCATTTTTATACATACTTGGTTTTGGTTGACCTTCCCACATACCCTACTCTCTCTCATCTCCCCACCCACATCCCAGTGTAAACTCTTCCACTCCTAGTGTTAACCTCCTCCACTCCTCTCTCTCCCTTAAGATATCTTTACTTCCCTCTCTCGTGAACCCCTTCCTAGTTTCCTGGCCTCTCTACCCACACTCATTCTCTCATAAGCACATGTACATAAAAATCAGAAACTATGATCTGCATGTGAGGGAACATGTTTATCCTTCCAAGCCTGGGTTACCTCAATAAAAAATTCCCCTCTCTATTTTCTTGCAAAGTACAGAATTTAATCCCCTCCCCCTATTTCTTTCAAGAAAAGACAAGTTGAGGATGACACTAGAAACTGGAAATACCCCCCATGCTCATGAATGGAAGACTCAATGTTGTAAGAATAGCTGCCTTGCAACCTATAGATGTACAGATTTAATACAAATTTAATGCAACCTCTGTCAAAATAGTAATGCACTGGCTGTCCTGGAACTCACTCTGTAGACAAGGCTGGCCTTGTGCTTAGAAATCTATCTGCCTCTGCCTTCCAAGTGCTGGGATTACTACCAGCCAGCTGAATTTCATTTTTCTTAACAGCTGAATAAAAGTCCATTGAAAGGAGCCTGAAATGTCTGGCTCCTGAGAGGCCCTGCCAGAGCCTTACAAATACAGAGGCAGATGCTCGAGGCCAACCATTGGACTGAGCATGGGGTCCCCAATAGAGAAGTTAGAGAAAGGACTGAAGGAGTTGAAGGGGTTGGCAACCCCATAGGAAGAACAACCATTATCAACCAACCAGACCCCCCAGAGCTTCCAGGGACTAAGCCAACAACCAAGACTCCAGCTGCATATGTAGCAGAGGATGGCTTTGTCATGCATCAATGGGAGGAGAGGTCTTTGGTCCTAGGAAGGCTTGATAGATGTCCCAGTGTAGGGGAATTGAGGGCAGGGAGGTGGGGGTGGGTGGGTGGAGGCACACTCTCATAGAAGTAGGGGGAGGGAGAATAGGATAGGGGCTTTCCGAGAGAGGGGAAACTGGAAAAGGGGATAGCATTTGAAGTGTAAATAAAGAAAATATCCAATAATTAAAAAGTCCATTGTGTGTGTGTGTATATATATATATATGTATAGGTATATACATACCTATACATATACATATACATATACATATATATATACATATATATATATATATATATATATATATGTATCCCATTTTTAATTATCCATTCATGTGTTGACAGACAACTAGGCTGATTCCATCTTCTTGCTATAGTGAACAAAGCATCAACCAACACGGAGAAGCAAGTATCTCTGAAGTACCACCTATGGTCCTGTGGATGTACAGCTAGGAGTAACACACTTGGACTAAATAGAAGTACTAACTTTAGCTTTTTGAGGAATGGCTGCACCAGTTTACTGTCCCACTAACAATGACTAAGGAAGGGTTTCTCTTTTCCAAACACTTTCCCCAGCACTTGTCTTTTGTTTTGATGACAGGGGTGAGATATGATCTCAGAACAGTTTTAATATGCATTTTCCTGAAGCTTAAGATGCTAAACACTTTAGAAATAGTTACTGGCCATTTGTATTTCTTCAGAGAAATCCACAGTCTCTTTAGACCATTTCCTTTTAATATGCTTTGTGGCCTTTTGAGTTCTTTGTATATTGTATACCTTAACCCTGTCAGGATGGGGATGTAGCATGCATAAAGTCCTGGGTTCAATCCTCAGGACTGAAAAAGAAAATCCTGTCGGATATACAGCTGACAAATATTTTCTCCCTTTCTGTAGGCTGTGCTTTCAACTAACTACTTCCTTTGCTGTACAAAAAGCTTTGAATTTCGTGAGGTCCTTTGTGTCTGTCGGCAGTTGGCCTCATTTGTTGAGGGACTGGTGCTGTTTGGGAAATCCTTACCTGTGGCTGTACCATGAAGTGTGCTCCCTACCTTTGCCTCTAGCAGTTACAATTTCTGGTTTTATATTAAGGTCTTTGATCCATTTGGAGTTGATTTCTGTACAGGACGAGAAGGATCTAAGTTCATCCTCCTACTTGTAGATAGCCAGTTTTCTCAGCACCATTTGTTAAGTCTGTCTTTTCTCCAATGAGCATCTTTGGCATCAATCCGGTGGCTGTGGCAGAGTGGCTTTACATCTCAGTCTATTTGCCTGCATTTATCTACAGGCAGTTGAGCCAGTCTCATGCTACTTTTATCAGAATGGCTCTGCAGTATAACTTGAAATCAGCTACAATGATACAGCATTCCCTTTCCAGGATTTCTTTGGCTACTAGAATCTGACATTAAATGAATTTTATGATATGCTCCACTCCATTTCTGTGAAGGATGACATTACTATTTTGACAGAGGCTGCATTAAATCTGTATATATTTGCAAGGCAGCTATTCTTACAACACTGAGTCTTCCATTCATGAGCAGGGGAGAATTTCCATTTTCTAGTGCCATCCTCAATTTCTCTTTCTTGGTTTGGACTTTAGAGACAGGATTTCACTATACATTCCTGATGGGCCTGAAATTTGCCTTGTAGACTAGGCTGTCTTTGAACATGCAGATATGCACTTGTCTCTGCCTCCCAAGTGCTGGGACTTATTTCAGAGCTTTTTGGTTTTGTTTTTAAATAGATATCAACTTCTTCAGGTTAGGGAAGTTTTTATTATCATTTTCATCTTGTGTTTGTGGATATGTTTATCTTATTGTGGTTTGAGATATATGCATCTAGAAATTCATCGGCTTCATTTTCTGTGGTATATCCATTTTTAAGGCATATTCTAGTGATTTTCTGAACTTCATTGGAAAACCACCAATGATTCATAACACGATTTTAAAAGCCATAGTTGTTCAGAAAGGGGCTGACTGGTAGATGCCTGATGTATGATGTCTGCTTAGGAACAGAATGATGACCTCAGATCTTCATTTACAGTATTGTTCTGCAAAATTGTTACTTATGCTCTTGTCTAGTCTCAAGTGACCAGGGACTATCTTCCTTTGAATCCTATAGAATTTCTGACATGGCTTCCTTAAGTCAGAACATCAGGCTCATGATGTACTCCCTTTCCTGTGTGTCACCAGGGATGCCATGTTTTGCTCTCTTCCTGGGTAGTGATTATAGCAGAAAAAAAAAAAAAAAAAAAGCACCAATCTTCCAAGATAAGTTTATTCCTACATAGGTAAGTTTATCATAAGGCATCAAGAGTAGACATACAAGTTCTTCACATCTGTTCTCATTAGTAAAATTCACAGGACCCATTACATAAGGGCATATGGGTGATCTTGGCTATAATAAGAAATGGTCAACAACATCTGTTAATACCAGTTTTCCTGAAGAAGAGTGTGGCTTTCTGTGCCTGGTCTAAGGTGGCTCTTTTCCTTGGCTCAGACTGTAGCAGGTATATGTGATCATAACCACCTTTTTGCTATTTTGTCCCTTAACTTTTAACTTCATAATGGAAGTAGGTAGTTTGTTGAATGTCTATCATTAGTCTGGAAACCATATGATTACTGAATTATAATCTATGGCACTTTGTAACCAATCACAGCATGTGTCATTATTGCCTAAAAGATGGTTGACTAAACTGGAGTCAGGCCTTACAGAAAATGTGGAGTTAGGCAAAAATTCCCAGTATCCACGACTGTTGTCAAAGACAGCAACCATTCTGAGAATCACACACCTCTAGCCCAGTGAACCTTTAAGTTTTCGTAGTCTCTGGAGCTCAAGGCTGGCTTTGTGAGTATAACTGAAGGTGATGGATTCATTTGTAGGGTATGTGTAACTGGCAAAAGCAGGTGACTGATCTGCAGACTTTCTATCAGAATCCATTCCAGCTAGAGGGACAATTTCTTGTCCTAACTCCTTTGTTCAGTTACGTGCTCTGTACTTTAGCTTTTCTGTTTCTCATCAGAGACTTGCTGAGTTCTCCTAGTATACCAGTAGCTGGAATAGAAAGATGGCACTACTACTTCCCATATAACCTGCAGTCATATGGAAATAGGGGAAATGCATATGTACTCCCAGCAGCGAATAACCTAGACTACACAGGACTCTGCAGATATGGGGGATGTAAAACCAACTTGGAGAGGGAAGGGTTTATGTATTTTAGCTTATAGTTTACAGTCCATTATGAAGGGAACCTGAAACAGAAACCTGAAGGCAGGAACTGAATCAATGAAGGAGTACTGCTTACTGCCTTGCTTTCTCATACAGCACAGGAGTACAGGCCCAAGGGTGGTACTACCCATAGTGGGCTGGGCCCTCCCACATCAACTGCTAATCAAGAAAGCTTCACAGGTCTGCCTACAGGCCAATCTGATACAGGTGTTGTCTCAGTTAAAGTTCCTCTTCCCAGAGGACTCCAGCGTGTCCTACAGACACGTTTAACAGACTAAGCAGGACAAGGTGACATTTGTCCTACACACTGAATAATAGAATTTGCTAGATAAAGTGAGACTTTAGAGAAGCAACTTGAAGCAGCACTATTCCAGATTCCAACTGCCCACTGTCTATGGACACTCCTGCCATGCCCAGTGTTCTAGAGAACACTTGGACACAAGTGAAGGCAGGGGGGGGGGGCAGGGGAGGGTTGAGTTATCTGCACACAAACACGCAAGTCCCCATCCTGAGCCAAATGAAGCAAAATGACAGGATCTGAAAAATAACATTATACCTGGTAAAGCTAGTGGCTCTGAACACTAAGATTCCAGATAAAACATTCATAAAACAGTATTTATGCAATTAGGAAAAAGTCTCAAATATAGAAATATTTTACAAATATAGCTTTATTACTTAGAAATACATACAAAATTTCAAACACAGCTAAAAAAGTTGCTAAGCAGAGGTCCTCCCCAGGCTGTTTAATGAACACATAACTCAGTTATTGGCAGCCCTGGGCAGCTCCAGTCCTGGAACAGCTGTTCCTCAGGCTCTCATCTACTTTCAGTTACCTAAATCTTCTCCAACACAGACTGTGAGCATTTCACTTTGTTCACAGGCTTTATTCAGCTGAACAGCTAAATGCCATTAACTACAATCATTTTGAAATTGTAAAACTGTGCCCAATTAACCATATATCCTCCATGGTTTCCCAGACTGACCCAACAGTTTTAACAGAGAGAGAGCACTACTGTGTGACAGGGTATGGGCTGAACAGCTTTAATGATTTAAAGTGGCAAAGTTTTTTGTTTGTTTGTGTGGTATGCATGTGTTTTAAATTTTATGTCATTTTATTTTTGGCTAAACAGACTGTATCTGTTGAAGGAAAAAGAAATGAGTTGTTCTGGTTTTCCCAATTATCAATTCACATTACTCATTCCTTTTTACCTTGGTGCATTTTTTTAAAGGAAGCCTTTTGGGCAACATCAGCACTTTCTCTTGAGTTCATTCTGAGCATTCTTATTTCAAACAGTTTTAATTTTTTTCTTATATATACATTTAATGTTTGGCCTACATGTATGTCTGCGTGAGGGAATCCAATCCACTGGAACTTGACTTATAGACAGTTATGAATTGCTGTGTAGGTGCTGGGATTTGAATCTGGTCATCTGGAAGAGCAGCCAATGCTCCTAACCACTGAGCCTTCTCTCCAGTCCCCCAAACACTGTTTTGTATTGCATGCTTCCTGGTAGCTTTTATCATGCCAGCTTCCTTTCTTTTTTGCACAAGATCCCTTGCAAACAGGCTTCATCAGTAAGCTCTCTGTGAGACACTTCAGATATTCATTCTCTACCTTATATATTGATGTAAATGTTTTAGATACCTGTCATGCCTGAGTGTATGCCACAGGACAGTAGATGTCCTGCTTCATCATTCTGGAAGAGGAGCAGGTCTCTTTAGCTTCTGGTTCTTAAGTTATTCAAGCATTCTTCAGGGTAATAGGGCAGCCTCTCTAGCTACAGCAGAGAAGCCTACTCTTTCCTAGTACATCACTGAGTTTACTACCATCATCCAGATTATTGTATCCACACCAAATCCTATCTCTTTCCAGGTGTTCATCTTTTAAAACCTCAGCAGAATTTTCTCAATAGGATTTTTGGAAGTCCATGTTTCTATGCCAAGCACATTACCTCTATTTTCTTCTTATGTTTAATCTGGAATAGCTTGTTACAGTGATGTTCTACAGGGTCACTGACCTAACAAATTTTAAGCAACTCTAGGTAAAAAGTTATAGCACTAAGAACCTTACTTTGAGTCGCTGTCAACTGATGTCTGCTTCCCAATGATTTCCTCCGGTTCTAATTCAGCCCCTGGTATACAGACAATGCCATCTCTTCAAATATATAGACTGCTCTCAGACCCACATTTTCTCTAAGAAAAAGTCTTTTGTTCTGTTTGAGATAGGGTCTTACTATATAGCTCTGGCTGTCCTGGAACTCACAGAGATCCCTCTGCTTCTGTCTTCTGAGTGCTGAGGTTAAAGGTGTGTACCACCATGCCCGGCTAAAACCAGTCTTGATACTCATGTTTTAAAATATTTTACTGCCCTCTTTTCTTGGAGTGCCCTTGAGCTTATTCAGAACTTTTTATCAACTGGCATCGAGTCCTGTGGAGTGTACTTTCAGTGGCATAAAAACTGCTTGAGTCCACTTTGTTTCTAATTCTTCCAATGAACGTGTGAAGATGGCCACTTAAGTGTTCAAGCTGGTGGGCACTACAGACACAAGGCATCACTGTCCTTAACGGCTTCACCATCCAGAGAAGACATTAGCAGGAACTGCATGGAAGCTACATAACACATACATACATACATCTTTCACATTAAATAACCTGTCATTTTAGACCACACTGAAGATGTGCCCCTTTGGTTTTTTTTCTAATAACTGTTTTCAGTTAGCTGTCTGCATCCCAATATTTGAGTGGTATCTTTTATTATTTTTCAAACCTAATTACAGATCACAAACTTATTACACCTGATTTTTTTTTTTTTTTGGCACTGTTTTTGACCTTGTATGTGAGCATACTGTGTAACAGTGAGTTTTCATCTCGAGCCTCTCAGATTTGGTCATGAAAACAAAAACTGTGATCATATTCAAGACTCTGACTAAAAGCAATAAAGTAGCAGAATGGAGGCCGGCTTCTAGAAAGCTCTGTCCTAGTTCTCCACGCACAATCTGTTGAGACATTCTAAACATGCCCCTTATCACCTCATTAATACTCATTATTTTGAATAAAACTACAGAAACTATGGACAAAGTCATGCATAATTAAGAACTAGAAGCTGATTTTTAAAAATAACAGTTATTAAATATCCATTATAAATATTCATTTTATTTTAAAAGGATTGAAAGGTATTACATATATTACACACTACATATAATGGCACATGTCAACCTTTTAAGCTTAAAAATATTATCTCCCCAAACTGGGACTGACTTATCGTGAGGATAATGACCCTTGGCCTATAGCACCACCCCCAGGCCCCTGTCTGACCTCTGGCACTGGGGTTCCTGATATAATGTGGAGAGTCTTCTCCCTCTGCTCTTATCCCTGGCAGTAGTAAGGCCTGGCAGGGACCTTCTGACTGCCCACCGCAGGCTTGGGAAACCAGAGAAGCCAGGGAAAAGCCCTCTAAGAATCCTCAACAGTTGACGATGACAGAAGAATGTCAAACGCTTGTTCTTAACATCTTTGCTTCTGATCTACAGAACTATAGCAAAACTACAAAAGACAGGAGGCTTACAATAATTGAAATACAGTTTTTCTTTGAAATTGAAATTTTCTAGACAGAGTCTTAAAGGTTCTAGTTTAATGCTGGTAACCTGCTCCACCAGGGTCCCCGCTTTCCTGATTTCAGGGTTAATTCATTCAAAGTTTTAAATGCCATCCATATGCTGCTGTCTCAGACAAACATATAGACATTTAATAATACTTCCATTTCTTTTCCAAATGCTCTGGCTTATGGCTCTCCTCCTCTTCATAGTATGTTTAAGTTACACACTAGGAATCCAAGAAGAACCATGGAACTCTCATAAGCAACGCCCAACCAATCAGTACAACACAGTACACAGTGTGAAGATCTTCATTTATTTCCCTCCCAAGCCTCTAGAATATATATCCCCTTAGCTTTTAGAAATGTGATAATAAAAATACCAATAGAATTTGATCATATGCAAAGAAAAGAAGAAAGAGAAAGCAGATCCCACACAGGAAGCAGGCCGACTCTCCAGCCCGTGCAGTAGGAGTGAGTGTGTGCTAACGGTGCGCTGCTGGCGATGCCGCCTTCCGCTTGCAGATAAAGACTGTACAGGACAGACTGAAAGTGGAGACAGGCCTCTGGTTTTTATTTTGTTCTTTAAAACCCTAGCAGATTTTTTTAAAAAGAGGCTGTATTAAATGACAATGCATTTGAGTCAGGGGGAGGAAAAAAATTAAAAACCCAAAACTTCTTTCAGTTTATTCAAAATAAAAATACACATAGAATTATGAAAATATAGGTTCACTATTTCCAGCACGCACGCACGCCTCTGCTGCTCTGGGTTTTTACAGCTCGTCTCGGTCCCTCAGTAAGGTATACCTATACTCGCTGGGCGCCAGCTTCTGGAAGGAGCTCTCTGGAGGACTGCTTGCTACATCCTGGTCTCGCTACAAAAGAAGAAAAGAATCTTCATACCAAAATGTTTTATGGAGTTATCATGCTTTACTATTACATAACTGGCAGTGGCCTTATAATTACTTGTTTATTAATTAAATAAAAAGGGAAAAGTATATGTCAAGGTGACGAGATAAGATTATCTTGTTTCTTCACTTCAAATATCCCTGAACTCACTGTCCAGGGCATGGCTGCCACAGCACCACTGACTCTGGGCCTGTCACAGATACTGAGGCAACGTGGAAGAAAACAACACTAAACACCCACTGCCGTCTAGAGAACCCCATAGAGACAGCACAACCTAGCTTGATCCTAATCCTTCACTTTTACAAATGACGGCTAAGAGGGACTGCCTTGATATGAATGACCCCCTACTCTGTTAATAAAGCTGCTCTTTATCAACTATCTCGGTGCCAGAAATCAGTAAAACCAGGTTGAGATGAGGAAAACAATACTATAATGAACCTCAGTAATACTTACGTGCCAACAAGAGACAAACACACAGTGAAACTGTACAGATGTCCATGAGTTCTGAAGGAAAGGCAATGCTGCACTCTACTTCCACACTGCAAGTGTCTGAAGAGCGAGCTCACCTTTACTATGTAACAGTCCTTGTAGTGGACAGCATATGGGACACATGGGACATTCTAACATAGATTTTCTGGAGACCTGACATTTTAAGAAGTAACTTTAAAGAAGCATAACCTAAATATGTCTTGGTCAGCTCAGAATTTCTACAGAGAGGTTTCAGGAATTGAAACTCTAGCTCAAGTCCCCTCTGAGGCTCTCTCCACAGAAAAGTCCCCACTAGCAACACTTAAGTCTTACCTCTCCTGGGGCTGTATCAGTTGGGTCAGGTCCATGATGGAATTCTCTGTGTAGTTTTCCAGAATGTAGGTCAAATACAAACTGCTTGAGTTTTCCAGGAATTCTAAAACCAAAGGCAAATAATTATTTTGCTTCAACTGCCCAAATAGGCTGACCTCTACATTACTAACTTCATAGTGCTGTAAAGAAATATTTCACTATAATCCTACCTATCCTACCATAGCTACTGCAGGCAACTAGGTACATGTTTTTTGCTCTAATTTTTTTAGTTTTTATTTTATGTTGAGTACCTACATGTACGTACTGACACTAGTGGCTAGTATCTGTAGAGGCTAGAAAAGGCATTGTATCTCCTGGAACTAGAGTTACAGATGGTAGGATGAGCCATCAAGTAGGTGCTGAAAACCAAAACTAGGTCCTCTGAAAGAGCAGCAAGGGCTCTTAATTGCCGAACTATTTCTTTGGCACCAATGTTCTAATTATTGCACTTGCTCCACTGAAATTTTTCTATACTTACCATTAAAAGAGGCAATGCTATCAAGACGCTGTATCCCAAATATGTTTTACTATGTTTATTGGTAGATACTTAAATGTGGTGTGTGTGTGTGTGTGTAACAATTCATATATTTTTACTGGCACACACATACACATAAAGCAAAAAACTTATATCCTAGAAAAACCACACTAAAAATGTTGAGGTTCAAAGGGGAAAAGATTATTAGAGGAAATCACTTAAGAGCATTCAGTTTTAAAACTAGAACACTAGAAAGCATCACTCAGTGTCTCAGAGCATTTGAATCCAGCAAGAGCCTGTGGATTCTCAAAAGCTCTAACCTGGAGTATAATCCTCTCCTGAGGTGGTCCAGACTATGCTGAGCAATTCACTTACAAAGTAGATTTCTCTGGAATCATTTCCTTGAGTTGTAGTCAATAAAATAGAAACAAATGATACCTACAAGGCCAATCAATTTTTGCTATTCATTGATTTGCATTCTAAAGTTGTTGTCAATATGACTTAAGAAAAAAACTGAAATTGATTTGCTAATTTGATAAGTAATAGCTGAATTTTAATTTATATTTCTTGAGAAACTGAATGTTTTCCTTGGCCTACCTTTTACAGAGATTTTGGTGTTTCAGAACATTTATTATATACTTCAAATAGAAAGCTATTGTTTTTTATATGTATTACAGAAATTAAAATGCACACCTGGGTGGAGAGATGGCTCATCAGTTAAGAACATTGTGTTCAGTTCTATCAAAGGTACTGAGTTCAATTCCCAGCAACCACATGGTGGCTCATACTAGGATCTGACGCCCTTTTCTGGCATGCAGGCATATATGCAGACAGAGCATGTATATATATTTAAAAACAAACAAACAAATAAGAACGAAAGATTCTAAAATGGACTTCTATACATATTTTAGTTCCCTGGGTACAACAGCCTGACTTTTTACATATTTTTGTTTTTATTTTGTTTTCATAGGCAAGAACAGCTAATCTGTATAAATATTATCAGTTTCTATTTTTTTTCTTCTTTAAATTCTACCCTGAGGTCCTGGAAGTGTTGTTTCCCACACACACACCCTCTTCCCCCACCCCTCATCCTCTTCAGTAACTCCCTCTGAGCTGTACCTACCAATAACTTCATTGTACACATGTTGGCTCCCTCCTAGCTTCAGTGCAGTAGAGACCAGCGGGTGTCAGATGCACAGTTTACAAATACAAATGACTGTCAGGTAGCGGTATTGACAGAATGCCTCACCATGGTTCTCTGGTGCAGAAGTAATTGCACATACACCAGAGATAAACACTGAGAGGAGATCAATTTACATTTCTTCTGACATCGTCCTGTCACTCCACAGCAACGTGCTCAAGTAGGAAATTCAGGCCACAGACTCTGAACGTTCAAACTGCTTGAGATAATGGTGCTGGTTTGGTTTACAAGCTGCCAAGACTGTGAGAACTGCTAGTCAAGGAATAGCTAATGAATGAGTAAATCCTCAACATGACAAATTGAGAATACTCAAGACAGCCTTTTCCCCTGAGCTGAAGTTCCCCTTGTCTAGACATCTCTGTATTGGAGGGCAGCCTCCTCTGTGGCCATGTTTTATATTACTTAACGCACTAATTTGCTTGCATCTCTCCTCCCTACTGAGATGAGAGCCACTGAGCTTAAGGAATCACAATAAAATTTTTTGGTGATTTGGTGTTTGGGGAGAGATGACATGGAGCCCAGAGTTGGAGGATTTGTCATCAGAGTAGTCTACTCCACTTGGGGGTGGGAGTGACAATAATTAACAGAAAGTGTGCAAGATACGCCCTACAATCTATCCAGCGGCTATTTCCCCTCCTCTCACTCGAAACCTCAGTTATAAACACTTTAGAAAAAGCATTCAGTAACTACAGCTTTAAAGATGACAAGTTTTCTATATGCATGTATGTATGTATTTGTACAGGTGCGTGTGTGTACCAGGTGCCTGCAGAGGCAGAAGAGGGTTTTAGATCTCTTGGAACTGGAGTTATAGACAATTAACCACAGAACCATCTCTCCGGCCCCAAAGACAGTTTTCTTTACAGTCCATTCACAGTCTTATGTGACTTTTCTCAGGTTGAAGAATAACACAATATTTTTACTTGGGTCTTAAAATTACTCCGACTCTTCCATCTTCGTGTAAAATCTATTTTTTTAAGTTGGCAGGAAATCTACCTGAAAAAAAAAAAATGCAAAAAGCCAAGGGCTCACAGAGTTGTGATTTATTTCTGCCACCCTGAAATACTAGCTCTTTAAACAGTAGCATTTCCACAGAGTTTTACAGGTACTGGAAATGTCGCTATCTGTATGGAGTACTGTGAGCTGGGGCTCTAGAGCCTGTGTGGACTTGTAAGTCATTTTACTTTAAGGGGATTCAACTTCTCTGAAAAGAAGATGAGTGTCCTACTGGCAGTCTCCACCTCCAGCACGCGTGGACTGTGCCCATAAGACAATCACACTTCTGTCAGATGACTCCAGAAATGCTGAGTTATTATGTAATAAGTAATAGTAATGATAGTAATTTATGGAAAACTGCTTATCATTTCAGCTCTAATTATCAGGCAGCATAATAACAATTAGACAAGCCACTAAATGTGTCAGATTCATCTTGCTGCATGCTTTATTGGCTTTTTAACACTAGCATCTATTCACATAGGCTCACATTTTAGCTCTCATAGCACATACCACCTCTCGTTAGCAGAAACAGTGCTTACAAGGGGCAGTTGGACAGCTGAGGAAAAAAATTAAAGAAGTGAATTATTTCAAAGAGCTTCAAATGAAGCCTTATGGAGCACTGGCTGTCCTGGAACTAGCTCTGTAGATCAGGCTGGCCTCAGACTCAGATCTGCCTGCTCCACCTCTTGAATGCTGGCGTTATAGAGAGTATTTTCCTTGCCAGACTTCTTTGAAGAGTCCTACTTGCTCAGATTCCCTTTCTTTTCTTTCTCTAGAGCAGAGCATGCATGCCACTAGCTGACAGATGAGCTCTACTCAGCCAATAGTTCATCTACTGGTCCAGAGGCCACAGCTGGGGAATAAAAGGACTGGGTGGGTGATAAAGAATATGAACACAGTGCTAAAGAGATACTGAACAGTTACGAGCTCTCAATGCTCTTTCAGTGTAGACGAGTTTGATTTCCAGTACCCACATCCAGTAGCTTATAACTACTTGTTAACTCACTCTAACATACATGGCCCACACAGACACACATAAATAAAAACAAAAGAAATTATTTTAAAAGGAAGTATGATCGCTAGTACTTGTTTGCATTCTCCAGGAATGAGACACCAAAATGAGATTCAAAATGCCAGTGCTAATCTGACTTCAACTGCCTAATTTCTTCACTCTCAGCAGGTGATCCTACTTGGAGTTAATAGGAACTCCAGCCTAAAGACTCACAACTACAAACAGCGGCCATCTGGGCCCAGATTCCATGCTTTAGGTTGGTCCATTCCAACATTTATTCCATCTATGAGCTGTTAGAGCAGGTGAAGGAGCTAGTGCTGGAGAATCAGGAACAAGTCATCTATCTCCACAGAGCATGAAAACCTGAAACCTGGCTTTGACTGAAGCCAGCACCCACCACCACAGAGCAGCTCTGTGGAGCCTGAGACGCATGGAGACTCCAAGGGGAGCCGAGGTGCTCTGCAGAGGAGTCTGCAGAGCCCACAGTGTACCCGGAATAAAAGGTGGAAGAACAGAGCTAGATAGGCAGAGGAGAATGGTAAAACTACAGATGGCAGTGACATGGTACATGCTGTAGCCAGAAACCACGTGGAAGTCCATGATCAATCTGTGCTGCCGCTGACTACTAAGGGCCAGGAAGCCAGAAGATGTTAGATCCACTGGAGTTACAGATGGTTGTGAGCCACCATGTCGATGCTGAGACTCAAGCTCAGATCCTCCAGAAGCAAATGCAGAGTCATCTTTCTGGTTCCTCCTAACTCTGGGCTCAGGCTACTTTGTAAGCCTAAGATCTAGGTTGTCACCTGCATGGCTCTTCAGATTCTAAACTAGCACAGTGGTTCCAGGTAACAGGCCAGCACCCACAATCCATCCCTAACAGATAGAATCCCACCCCCTACCCAGCACTGGCATAGCAGAATTTACATACTTGATATCTAGCATAATGACTGTTACTTAGAAGACCTAGAAAAAACATTAGATGAACTGATAGATTAAAATGATACTCTTTGAGTGTAAGGTAAAAAATGACCTTTGGCATACTTTATTATTTAAAATACAATCATTCTGTTACACCTTACTGGGTTACAACACAGCCATCACCTCTCACTCATTTTCACAAAACTATCGCACTAGGCAGGAGTTACTATCAATCCTACTTTATACATAAAGAAGGAACAGAAGTTGAGTGACCAGCCCAAGGCAGAGCTCAATACTCCATGAGTTTCAGGACCAAGATTCTTCTGAAAAATCACATGTCTACTGAAAAATTCAGATGTATATGAAATAAATGATTTTTCAGTGAAACTTCAACTTATCCTCTCTACAGAATAATATTTAAAATGTAAACTAGGTTTTTAAAGAAAATAAGTGTATGTTAATTTATAATGCTTACAATTTTATACATTAATATCTTGAACTTTTAATTACTGTAGTTCACATCCCTGAAAGCTAGTAAGATTCAGTCTCTACAGTAGTCACAATGCTTCCATGTTTATTAATACTATAAAGACCTAAAAGCAGAATCCAAAAGTTTACCTGTTCTTGGAAAGGTTCTAGCTACATGCCATTAGAAATTCCTAGTCATGGCAAAATTCTGAGTTGCATATATTCTCAGTGTTCTTAAGCATGCAATCATGAGCAAACAGACAATAGTGCAATGCTCCAGACTGACCAAGGATGTATGTTCTCTTGGTATGTGATGGCACAGACCAACCACAGAGCAAACCTAACTTCTCATAGCACACAATCTTCCTTCTAGAGAGTAGTTCCCAGACACCTAACATCTAAAATTCTCTACTGAGTGATGCCACATGGTACAAAGACAGGTAGCAGGAACCACTTTAACTTCTTACGCCCAACCTGAGTATTACTTTCACAGTACACGGGTATGTAAAATAGCCAAGCAACTGTTTTATACTCAACTTTAAGGGACATATCAGTAATTTTAAAAAGAAAAAAAAAGGTATACTTACAATACATCCTTAAAGTCTCCAAAAACATACATATGCCTAAAACTGTCAATGGCTATGACAGGGCAATCTGCTGGAGTTTTCTGGATATGGAGAAGAGGATGTCTAAATTTGTCACAATCTGCATGTAAGAAATTTATTGTACCTTTGAAAGAAACAGAATTTTAAGAGCTACGTTAGATTTTTAACTGTATTTTTGATTATGAATTCACAAAATAGCATAATAAACAACATCAACATTCTTGGAATTGCTATAAATCAAAAAACTAAAACCTAAACAGTATATTTAAAAGAAAGAATTTTTTAGTTCTCAGGGCAGAGTATAAATTCTCTTAGAAATGATAGGAAAACTCAAATTTAAATGCTATTGTGATGTGAATATTTTATTTCTTTAATTGGCAGCCATCTGCTACGTAGGTTCCCTAAATTCTGACACACACACTGCTCTCTTGGGACCATCTTCATGCCCCTTATAGCGGAAATGGCTACTTTAAAATCTAATTCCAACCCAGATACTCACTGAATGACTAAAACAGGAAGCTCTTTACCACACCATCAGTTTACATGGTTTGACCTCTCATCCTCAGTGTAGAGGGGGAGCTGTCTGACACCCCACATTCTGCTAAGATATGGAAAAATGCCAACAGCTACTCAACTTTTATACAGAAGTAAATGTGGATCAGCGAGTGTCATCTCTTAGGATATGTGTCAGAGAAGTATTTAGGTACCAGGAAATGGTTCTCCAGATAATGCTGCTCACCCAGAACCCCACTCTTCATGCAATTTGTTTTTTTCCCTCTAAAATCAGTGAAAGTACAGAAAGCGGAAGCAAGCACATAGAAAGCCTGCTTCACACCACAACCCCACTGCTTCCTTCCCCCATATCTAAATGCACACTAAAGTACCCTGGGAAACTTTTATCCTACATGTGTTTAAGGCAAATGTGGAGCAGGAAGGGAAGAGAAAGAGAGTTGAGAAAGATAAAGGCAGACACCTTCAACAGTCTACCTTTTTCACTTATCAACTGCCGGGCTACTTCATTCTGGAATATTTCTAAGCTTTCTGTATCATCCTTCATGTGGAAGAGTATGAGAAAAGGCAGTCCTTCTTCTGTCAATTCCTGTGGAAACAAGTTTTCAATGAAAATCAGTGCTGTTTTCCAAGTGGAACAAACATAGACTCAATTCATGTAACTAACAGTTACAAGCAATCAGAAAAAAAGGATCTAACTGTGAAAAACAATGAGACTTAACAAAAATTGAACCCAACCCTTTGCATCTGAGGTACAGTTACTAAGGAAACGGACAAGTCCTGCTCTGTATATACATGGATTCACCTGGAAGGCCCTTGGCCAATCTGTTAGCCCAGTGTTCTCAACCTGTGGGTCATAGGGGCATATATCAGATACCCTGCATATCAGATATTTATAATATGATTCATAACAGTAGCATAATTACAGTTATGAAGTAACAAAATAATTTTATGGTTAGGGGTCACCACAACTTGAGGAACTGTATGAAAGGCTCACAGGCTTTAGGAAGGTTGAAAACTGCTGAATTAGCCAGTACTGCATATGTGAGGACAGGGGCAGCCTCTTGAAGACAGCATTGAGAGAAGAAAGAACTGTAGTCAGTTCTTAAGATTAATCCAGGAGTGAGACAAACATTGAGGAGTATTACCAGTCTTCACAAGGAAGACTGAAAGCACAAACGTAATAATGAGTAATAAGTCAATTCCATTCACAAATTCATGCTTATTCTAAATTAAAAACCATTTCACCATGTGAGAACTACGTGAGACCACAAAAGTGTTTTAAAAGCTGAAAAGTGTTTTAAAGATAAAAGACAAAATGCCACAATCAGCTGCCCCTATCTTTCAATATGCACACACACAAAGCACCTTGGAAACAACAGAGTGCCATTAAAATTTGTTTTATTGTTAATTGAGAGTAAACGAAACATGAGAAACAGTGGATTTGAATAATCTAGTCTTAACAAATGGAATGTTCTTATTTGTATGAAAAAGTCCAGAAAGGCCTCCACATGTAGCTATTTCCACTAGCAATCCTTCTGAGAACCCAATCTAGGAACTGTCTCAGCATGAAGCACATATATTGTTTATCTTTAATAATGACTGTTTTTAAGTCCCTGAGACCTGTCATGAGACTATTTTTGGTTCTTATCTCATATTTAAATTTGTTTCACTTGTATGTATAGATCAATAAGTAAATTTATCATATTATCCCTTCTTTTAATTGAAAGATAACTTTCAGCCACAAAATCCACCATTTTAAGTGTAAAATTTACTGTTATATTCACAAGATTGTGCAAAAATAACCCTTACACCTATTGGCTGCCACTCTCCTTCCCTGCTCCCATTTCCTGGCATTACATTTATCTTTTGGTAATTCATTCTAAACTTCCTTCTCCCTCATCTTTTATCTCTTGGAATTACATTTTTCTTTTTCTTTCTTTTTTTAATATTATTTATTTAATGTATGAGTACACTGTAGCTATTTTCAGAAACACCAGAAGATGCTATTACAGATGGTTGTGAGCCTCCATTTGGTTGCTGGGAATTGAACTCAGGACCTCTGGAAGAGCAGCAGTCAGTGCTCTTAATCGCTGAGCCATCTCTCTAGCCCAGGAGTACATATTTTTCTTAATCCTCTTTTATAAATCCCACTCCCCTTATTTCTGTCTTTGGAATTTTCTGCTCTGGCTTGGTAATTTCCCCTAGTGCAACAGTTTCTATTATCAGCTCATTGGGATCCCTTAGCTGTGTGTACAAACCCAGCTCAATCCAGAACATCCAGAATGAGTGACAATGCTCTCTTATGTCCTCACCTCCTTAGCACATCCTTTTCTTTCAGCCCTTGCTTCAGGACTGCAATTTCTCTTCTTGAAAGCAACACCCCCAGCCCACCTAGTTTCTAAAGAAAAAAAAATAGTTTTCTCCTTTGGATTCTTAGGCTTTCCCTTAGTGTCCTTCAGGTGGCACTGGGCACATGTTCTTTTTCTGGACATGTCAAAAACTGACCACCAAGCCCCGAGGGCAGATAATCTCACTTCATGCCTGGTTCTGCTCCCTAATTTCTCATACAGAAAGATCTGGCACACACATAACAAAATACAAGGAGAAGAATGCTACTTTCTAAATACTGTTGTGAAAGAAGACTGGCCATTTCCCACAGAGGGAATACAAGAGCTAGGAAACTAAAATAAAAGCACATGTCACATTACTTCATTCAACAGAAGTATGCATGAACATATACCTATTAAGAAAGAAACAACAGACAAATTTGGAAACATGTGATATTACCTGAAATACACAGCAATGAATTTTCCAAAATCAAGCACGTGGAAACTGATAATCCACATGATTCCTAGGCTTCCATTCTGTGTCTACACCAATAAATGCTTTACCGAGCACATGTAAAGTATTAGGGAAATTCTAAGACAATCTGACTTAAGAGAAACAGATTCTTTCCCGTGGTTTAAGTAACTCTTGGTGGTTCATTCCAACATATACTACATCTTAAGACATATTACATGTGGAGCTGTGGAGTCAGCTCAGTGGGTTAGTGCTTGCTGTGAGACCCTGATGGTGTGGGTTGGATCCCGAGCACTCATATAGTAAGTCAGATGTAGTGGCACACATCTATAATCCCCATACTCTCCTGGGGACATGAGGTGTAGGCAAGAGAATCTGCAGGAGCTTATAGGCTAACAGTGTAGAATACATGGTATAAACAGAAACAAGAGACCCCGCCTCCAGGCACAGGACAAGAGAAGCAACTTGCAAGCCCTTTTCCCACCACACAAAGAGAATCAATAAAAAAAATAATAATTTAAAAATATAGAATTATTAAATGTGACAATTTCCATGGGGGGAAGAAAAAGTTGAATCACGATTTTCCAGGTCTGAATTTTTAAATTTTGCTTTTGAAACTATTTTGACATGAACTGTGAAAAGACATGTATTATGCATCATCTTTCAAATCTTCTTGAGCCTTTGAGCTAAACATACACAAGGCCTGCAGAAATACAAAACCAATCCAACACCATTCATCTACGTAGCAGAGACTACTCTGCCCTTTTTCTTAAAGTTAAGAATAGGAACATATGAAAAAGACTTCAGAATAACTGTTTCTTTATACTTCTCTCTAATACCAGAAAAACCTATAATGGCAAAGGATTGCCCACTACAACTAAGATCTGTCCTAAAGGACATCCACTTAGACAGGGTGGGTACTGGAAGCACATCAAAATTACTTTCAAGTCCCTTTTCAAGAGTATTACCAACTATTGCCATTCCTGGAAATGTAGGAAGGATTCTGGTACAGTGAAGGTGGGAAGCCAGTGTGGATGCACTATGCCCAGTGATGACTCTTACAACTGGGAACTGCTGAACAGCACGAGGAACAGAGCAATGTGTTCTTTTACATAACCGAATTAAGATTACCCATGGTGAAGCCCATACCTCTCCATTTTCAAATGTTATTTCTCGGACAAGAGGGACACATTTATCTTGAATCCAGTTGTAAGTTACATCAAAATTTGTCATAGATCCCAAGTATACCATGTCTGGCACAGAACGCTGTTATAAAAACAGAAATAAAAATTAGATTACTGAAATCTCTGCTGGTAAAACACATTAGAAAAAGGATAAACTGTGGTAATTAGGAACTTGGCAATCTAACTTGTGATATAAAAGACCCTCCCCAGATTTAAGACAATTATCTATCAGCAGTTTCATCAAATGCCGACAAATTTAAAAAGAGAATTACCCAAATAAAGTAATGAAGCTATTCCTTTTCATTGAGAATGTTGTAAGGAAATCTGGTCAGTCAGACTCACTTTGAAAAGATGCTGGGATCTAAGACAAGCACTCCTCTAATAGGAATCACCTGTGCTGCTTTCACTCAAAGTCAGAGGATACAAAATACATTTAATGAATGAAAACTAACGTTTAGTTCAGGAAACTTATCATGTCTAGCACTGTCGCAGGAACTTGGTGATAATTCATTTACTTCTCCCAGCTTCCCAACATGGCGAGCTCCATTACCCACCACTTATTTTTCTTAATGACAAAATCTAAAGCACTCAGAAATGAAGAAACACTCCCAGTATATCCCTGCCAAAGGCAGAGTCTAAGGAGCCACTCTCATTTAGTATTCACATCATAGCACAGACACTCTTGGGTTCTGATAAGCTAGAGATGGTGACACTATGTAACTACTACTAAAGAAACATACCTAGGAATGCGCAGGCAAATGCCTATCTGTCTGGGTCTGGCTCTGAATATAGATTGTGTGTATATTCTAGAAGTTTATGAGCTTGAAGCTTGGTCCCATGTGGATTCAAGAAGTGGTAGAACTTTTAACAAAGTGGTGAGGGTAGAGAGTGAATAAGTCACTGAAGTGCCTCCCCTAGAGGGGTTAATGTAGGTTTGCAGGACTCCATTAAGTTTTGTAGGATTAACTTGTTATTAAAAGAACAAGATTGGTCTTGATGGGTCTCTGGTTTCCTATCTCACTACATGTCGCCTTCTACGCACAGCTTTCTCCTTCCTACTCCTTCACTATGTTGAGACACAGTTTGGGGAGCCTTCTGAGTAACAGAAGGAGGAACAGTCTTAGATTTTGAGCTTCACAACTATGAGCAAAAGAAGCCTCTTTTCTTATATACTCCACCTCAGATATGGTACAGCAATAGAAAACAGATTAAAATAGTATCTGAATTAGGAATAGAAAATGAGCTTAAAACATAACAGTAAATTATTTCTCTATATAAAAAAATAAATCTAATATCAAAACATTATAGATATATTAAAATAAAAAATATGATCTTGGCCTGGTATGATGTTACATGCCCTTTTAATACCAGAACTTGGGAGGCCAAAGCAAGTGGAATTCTGTGAGTCTGAGGCCAGCCCAGTCTACATAGTGAGCTCCAGGACAGCCAGAACCACATAAAAGAGACCCTGTCTCAAAATTCAAAAAAACTAAATATGAAATACAACAACAAACCTAACTCTGACCTGGAAAAAATTATTCATATATTTCTATTTTTAATAGAAATTAATAATATGAGTACCTGTGAAACACTCATGGTGATTATCTTTATGTCAATTTAAGAAAACATAGTGCAAATTTTGCCTTAGTTGTTCCTACCATTATTCAGGCCTACCCAACTACTTCTATGTTTAAACACAGTTAACAAATGATTTAATCAAGAGGAGAACCTAGCACTGTTATTCTGTTCAAAACAGAGTATTAAACAGACTCTCGACGGCATCATTCCACACCCACAGATCCATGCATCACAACTCTCAGCAGAGAGATTTCTATTTGCAGTACATGGTGATTAGAATAGAGAGCCACAACTGGCCAAGTTTCTTATTTCTGAAAATAAGAAACTATTTCTTAGGGAATGCTAAGCCCTAAAAAACCCATATATCCCACACTCCTCCTCTCAAGGTTCAGGGATCATTGTAAAGAGGGGGCAGAAAGGCTGTAAGAGCCAGAGTGGGTTAATGACTACACAGAAGCAGTGTCTGTGGACATAGCAGGACTGCTGCACTTACGAACTAACAGCGGCTATGACCGCACACACAAGCAACACTGCGTAAGCCCACAGCAGACCAAATCCAACATGGAGGAGAGAGTTGGGCACACAATCTCTTTCCTATCAGTTGAGTTATTGGCAATTCATAGCTTAGGGAGAGGAAGGATAGCTAGCATTCTGCTAGGGTGTAGGCCCTCGTAAGTCAATCTCTCTCTACCGGAAAGCTACATACCTAAGAGTATTTAAGTACTGCGAGTTGGTCTTGATAGAGGGGTAGATCTGGGAAGAGGTGGGGCAGGGGAGTGAATATGACACACTGTATGAAATTCTCCTAAAGAACTGATAAAAAAAAGGATTTTTTTTTTTTTTGAAAAAAGAAGAAAGGAAAAACAATTTAGCCAAATTTAAAACAAACTAGGTGCTTTTACTGTCAAGACACTAATTTATGCCCCAGCAGGTCTGGAGGTTGGCAGGCACAATACAAGTGGTGACAAACATGGGTTGCTCCATATCGTCAACATTTAGCTCCCAGACTGAATGCAACAGAGACAGAAGTCAGGGGACTCTAATGTCACTGCAGGCCTGTACCTTTGGGCTTCTATGACCAATCTTCACTCTGAAACATGGATTAATAGACCATGATGGTTTCAAAGTCACATCATTTAGTCATGGCAGCACAAGCCTTTAATCCCTACCCTTCTGGAGGCTGAGGCAGAAGGATCTCAAGTTCAAGGCAAGTCTGGCACTTTAGTGAGACCCTGTCTCAAAAACAGTTGAGGGCCAAAATGTAGAAGTGTCTGAGCACCTGCGTGGCATACACAAGCCTTTGGTTCAATCCCTAGTACTTAAAAAGTTAAGAATTAATCAATGACTCTACTAGTATGTAAAACAAAGCTATTGCTTATATTACAATTGTATTCTATATGGTGTCTTAAGCAGTCTGTCAAACACAACTCACCCCCGGTGGTTTGTAGATTACATTATCTCCACTGTACCTTTCTGGTTTTGAAAGATCTCTGATAGGAAAAAAAATAACAACGTGTTAAGGAAAACACTGAAAACAATGTATGTTAATAAAACAGATGTTATTAATCATTGCAGTATGAATTATAAAAACATGAAATATATTCTTGTTCATTATCTGTTCCATCAACAAAACTATGGAATAGCAAGACAAGCATACATTTAAAGGCAAACTAAGATGAGGCAGACTTTTTAAAATAATGTTTCAGTCAGTCGTTTTGGTATTAGAATTTTATGTCTGGATTGGCAGGGTCAGCATGATAGCAATTTTGACTCTAGACTGATTTTCACCTATAGATTAAGCACAATAATTTGTTCACAGAGATTAATAACATACATTAACTTTCTACTTCTTACTTTTTAAACTTGCAAATTCTAAAAAAAAGTATTAACTTGAAATAATCTAATCATAAAAAGTTTTAGAAAGCATGCTTATACACTTGAACATTTGCCATTTCCTAGGCCTAGTACAGTATCTGGCATATAAATATGTGATCTTGTATAACAAATAGTTACCTAGTACAATAAATATTTGGTGAGAGAATCCTACAGAAAGCCCTAGGTCAAATGAGTAAGTTTTTCTTCCTGTATGTAATTTGAGGATTTAATAAACACGGATACATCTTTAGTTTCTAAGGAAGCAAAGGGTGCTAACCTAGACGGAGAATATCCAGCCTGAGATAGCTGTCTCCTAAGAGGCTCTGACAGTACCCGACTAATACAGAAGTAGAGGCTCATAGCCATCCATTGAACTGGGTACAGGGTCCCCAATGAAGGAGCTAGAAAAAGGACCTAGGGAGCTGAAGGGTTTGCACCCCCTTAGGATGAACAACAATATGAACTAACTAGTACCCTCAGAGCTCTCAGGGACTAAACCACTAACCAAAGAGTACACATGGTGGGACTAATGGCTCCAGCAGCACATATATAGTAGAGGATGGCCAAGTCGGTCATCAATGGGAGGAGAGGCCCTTGGCTATGTGAAGGTTCTATGCCCCAGTGTAGGGGAATGCTAGGGCCAGGAAGCAGGAGAGGGTGGGGTGGCAGGGGGGGGTTAGGGAACAGGGGTTTGTTCTTGTTGTTTTTTGTTTTTTTGGGTTTTTTTTTGGAGGGGAAACTGGGAAAGAAGATATCGTATGACATGTAAATAAAGAAAATATCTAAGAAAAGAAAAAAAAAAGAAAGGGGTTCTAGTGGGGAACTGTGAGACACAGGTGCTACGAAGAGGGAAATGGGAAAAGGGAAGAGGGAATGGAGGGCAATACAGAGAAAGAGCCAACAGGAAGAGCGAGAAGATTCTATAGATGTCTAAGAGTTGTAGGGAAACATTATCTTATGTTTACTTAAGAGTCCATATACATTTATATATACATAAATATATGTGTGTACATATATAAAATTCTAATGAAATTATACCATTGGGTGTAATGCTCTCTCCAAAAGCCATAGCTATCTAACAAAAGCCCCATCTGTCAGGCTTGGAACACCTTCCTTCTAGTTGTTGAGAGGGTATTTAAATTATATAGGCTATTGGTACTATCTTTGGTTGCCCCTTAGAACTTGAAAGGATGATCTTGTTGCTGAAGACACTAAAACTTTGGACACAGGTCTTGGAGGAATCAAACTGAAACTGACCTAAAAGCCCCCTCCCTGAAGACTTGCTATCATAGTATCCGAAGATGCTATGTAATAGCCAAGGGAGAAGGCAACAGCCCCACCTAGCTATAAAGCCTTCAAACCACATAATAACGAGCAAGGCAAGACATTCCCACGTATGTAATAGTGGCACCTATTAGGGGCAAACAAAGCTGTGTAAGTGGACTTACGACCTGCTTGGCAGGAAGGCATCTGTTTTGTACTGCAAACCTAGCCAGCTATCCACATGTAGTAAGGTCATGGAACCTAGAAGAGAACCTACTGCTTCCACTTTCCTATAAAGTAATTTCTAACTGCATTCTAAGTACTTACACCCACAGATACACATAGTTCATTGCTCATCAAGAAGCTTCTTTTGTCTGCAGACTAAGACCATTACAGAAATCCACAACTGGTTAAAATTCCAGAAAAAACTGGCCATGAGGTACCAAAGCTAGTTGATTACATCTCCAATACAACCCCTACACTAAAGTTCAGTGAACATAGTAGAAGGGAGGACAGAAAGACTGCAAGAGCCAGAGAACTTGGAAGCTCTGTTGGGAGATTGTGTCTTCTTTATATGGCAGGGAAGCTGAACCCAGGAAGTCTCAAAAATATGGCTGCATAAACAAGAGTTGCACAATGACAACAACAACTGACATTCTAACATAGACGGAGAAATATCACAAGGCTCCACCCCTAAAAGAAGAGCTAAAGGCAATTAATTAATGGTTGCTAAGAGAGGAAGAATGAGCCTTCCCTAGGGGTGAGCCCACTGACAGGTTATCCAATCTCAAGTGGTCAACCCTAAACAAATACACACTACATGGATTCAGCAAGATCTATGTGTGTGTACACATATATGTATATGTGTATATGTATTTCTATATATGAAACAATAATTAAAGCAGAGGTCATGAATTTGAGAGGGAGTAGAGGGACAAGGAGTTGGTAGGAGAAGACTGGGTAGTAATGTAAACGCAGCACTCATTTATGATAGAAATTGGAATTAAAGGAGTGGGTCACAGGAGAAATGAAATCAAAGCAGAAGTCAATGATATAAAAACAAACAAAATATAACAAATCAGTTACTCTAATAGGTGATTCTTTGAGATGATAAACAAGATCTACAGACTCTTAGCCCACTTAAAAAAGAAAGAAAGCACCGGGCGATGGTGGTGCACGCCTTTAATCCCAACACTTGGGAGGCAGAGGCAGGAGAATTTCTGAGTTCAAAGCCAGCCTGGTCTACAGAGTGAGTGAATTCTAGGACAGCCAAGGCTACACAGAAAAACCCTGTCTTGAAAAAACAAAAAACAAAAAAAGAAAGAAAGAAAGAAAGAAAGAAAGAAAGAAAGAAAGAAAGAAAGAAAGAAAGAAAGCAATAACCCAAACTAAGAGAATCAGAAATGAGCAGGGAACATTACAACAGACACCAAGGAAATACAGAATATTATAAGGGAATAATTTTTAAAACTCTACTTCATTAAGTTGCAAAATATGAAAAAAATAGATGAATTTCTTGATTCACCCAAAATATTAAAATTAAACCAAGATGAGTCCAACAACCAAAACAGACCCACAACAAAGGGGTTAATTGAAACCGTAATAAACTTCCAAGTCTAAAAGCCCCGGTCCAGGTAGATTCAAAACAGACATCTATCAGACTTTCCAGGAAGAAGTATAACCAACGTTTCCTAAATTCTACCAAATACAAAAACAAAATCAAAAACAAAAACAAAAAATTAAAAAAAAAAAAGAAACAGAAGGAAAACTCCAAAACTTGTTCTTTGAAGCCAATATTGTTCTAATACTCAAATCAGGTAAAAATACAACAAACAAACAAACAAAAAACTATAGACTGTTATCCCTGATGAACAGAGACTCGGTTAAATCCTCAATGAGTATTAGCAAACTGAATACACACTTATCAAGAAGATCATCGACCATGATCAAGGTGGCTTTATCCTGGAAATTCAGGGTTGGTTCAACATCCGTTAAGTCAGTAAGTATAATAAACCATATAAATGAACATGAAAATAAAAATTACACGACCATCTCAATAGATGGAGAAAAAAAATCTTTGACACAATACAACAAACATGTTTTCATGATAAAAGTCCTAGAGGACAAGACTGGAGGAAACATACATGTATATAGATAGTAAAAGGTATGTATGACAAACCTATAGCCAACATTATTCTAAATGAAGAAACACTGAGTAGTCCCATTAAAATTAAGAGCAAGATAGAGCTGCCCACTACCCAACTACTCCCTTGTAATACAATGCTATAAGCACTAGATGGATCAATAAGACAAGAAAATTATAGGTATACTAATAAGAAAAGGAGGAGTCAAATTGTCCTTACTTGTAGATGGTATAATATTATACATAAGAGAGCTCAAAAAATTTCACCAGAAAATGTCTAGAAATAATCAACAATTTCAGAAAAGTGGCCCAGCATACAATCAGTAGCCTTCCTATAGACCAAGAGAGAGAGAGCATGAGCATACTTCCAATTAACAGCATCAAACACAACAAAATATCTTGAAATACACCCACCCAAGGAGGTAAAGGACCTCGACAATGAAAACCTCAAATCTCTGAAGAGATTGAGAAAGATGTAGTGTTCATGGATTAGCAGAATTAATATTGTGAAAATGACCATTCTATCAAAAGCAATTTACAGATTCAATGCAAAATATCCATAAAATTCTTCACAAAAATAGAAAAAAAAAATCCTATGGAACCAGAAACAATTCTAGACAGCCAAATAATCCTGAGCAAAAAGAATACTAGGGGATTGCTAAGGCAGATCTCAAGATATATTACAAAGCCATAGTGACCAAAGAATTAAAGAACAGAATGGTACTGGCACAAAGCAGACACAATTCAACGGTACAAAACAGAAGACCCGGCAAACATGAGTACTTGTTACTACAACCATCTGATACTGACAAAGGCAAAGACAAGTACAGAAAAGACAACATCTTCAACAAGTGCTTCTGAGAAAACTGATGTCTACACTCAGAAGAATAAAATTAGACGCATACCTATAATCCTGTATAGTAATTAGATACAAAAGTATTAAAGACCTCAATTTAAAACCTGAAACACTAAAATTAGTGGAAGGAAACATGGCAATACCCTACAAGGTATGGATGAAGAAAAGGACGTTCTGAACAGACTCCGTAAGGCTAACAATGGATTAACTGGAAGCTCGCAAAATTAAAAAGCTTTTGTACTGCTAAGGAAACAATCAGTCTCACAGAATGAGAATCTCTGCCAGCTATACATCTTAAAGAAAATTAATAACCAGCATATACAAATAACTAAAAAAAAAAAAGACAAGGAAAACAAATGTCTCGATTTAAAATATGAGCTAGATTTCTATAGAAAGTTCTCAATTGAAGAAATAAAAATAGCTTAGAAATACCTCAAAAAGTTTATCATCCTTAGCAATGAGAGAAATTCAAATTAAAACACCTTTGAGAGTTCATCTCATTGCACACAGACTGGCACAAATGTTGGTGAGGTTGTAGAAAAAAAAGAATCTTGTTTACTGTTGGAATGTAAATTAGTGCAGCCACTCTGGAATCCTAAAAAACCAAAACTACCAGATACAGGAACAGCAGAGGCTCTAAGGCAAAGGCTAGCTTAAAGTGTCTGAGGTGGGTTATATGGCACACACATCACACACAGACAACAGTGATGTGCAAGTCCAGGCCGGGGGTGTCCCCACTCATGCTGTACACTGATAATGCTCACAGTGAAACACCAATAAAGTCCACAAAAGCCTGAAAGCAAGAACTAAGAGTAGAAGTCATCAACTGGAGAAGGCATCACAACAGCTACTTCAACCAGGCTAACACAAGGGTGAAGAGCCCCAGACAAAAGAAGTTACCTTGCACAGCAGCCAAAGGCAGCTAAGACAGCCTCCAAGGGGAGGGCTTGGGTCAAGGACAGAACCTGGATAATTACATTCCGACATAAAAGGAACAAGAAGAAGAGAAAGGAACGGTGAGGGGCAAACCAGAGAGATTCAATGTCAAATGCTCTCAAGAGCAGAAAAAAAAAAAAAAAAAAAAAAAAAAAAAAAAGGAGGGTGATGGCTCTACCTGCAGAGCATCTGAGGGGATTAAACTGAAGAAAACCATAGGTTGAGTCACTTTGCGACTCCTTCACTTAGAGTTAGGATTCAACTAGGGTTAGGCTCAGACTTCAGGCTAGGCCCAGATTTTGGGCCAGGCCTTCACTTTGGGCTAGGATTCATATAAACTTAGGCTCTGAATAGGGGAAGGACTCTTTAGAGACATGCTTCATTAAAAGAAAGTCAGGTTCCAGGAAGCTAAGGATTCTTATTTGGAAGAGTTTGGGAAAGTCAAGGTAACCAAGCATAAAATAGCCTTTAAATAAGTAGAAATGTAAAGAAAAAGATGGCATTATAGCTCAAGATGAAAGTGGTGAGTTAGAAAAGAGAAGAACATGACTTTGGGAAAAGAAAGTTTCTGTATGGGTCAGGGTGAAACCATGAGAAATGGGGTAGACCTGATGGATCAAAGTCCCAGAGAGAGAGCTTCAAAGACAGTCTACAAGAGTGAAGAGATCAATCATAGAAAGGCAAACTTAAGGCTGGGACTACAGATCAGGGTGGGACAGAAGCTTAGCATGTATAAGGCCTGGTAAGGATCCCCAGCCGAGGGAAGTATGCGCATGTGTATGTATGTGTATGTGTGTGGAGGGTGGGATGTGGTATTTTGATATGACCAAATACAACAAGAACTGAATATGAAAGAAAGGTATGAAGGAAGGTGGTAAAGGCATGGGAATGAAGGAAGGTAAGAAGCTTATGCTTCTTAACTAGAAAGAGAACATGCTCAGTCACCTGAGCTGCCATGGGTTAGCAGTTTACCTGCTATAAAAGTCAGTGAATCAACCAAATAGGAGCTCATGGTTAACTGAGCCATTCTTATGTTTTTACCTACATTCTGAAACACAACAGAAAATCAAACAGTAAGGCCCTTAAAGGATTAGTCACATGTATAAATACTGATTGGTGACTTGAAAAGGTCTGAGGTCATCTTTAGAATGTGATCAACTATAACAAGAACTGAACATGATAGCCACGACCATGTTCACCTCCTAGCAGGCTGCTGACTATATACTTACCCAAAAGCAGAAAGGAAGGCACAGTCATCATGCAAAATACTTGCTACTCTTTCAAAAACTCTGTAATTATCTGAATCCTTCTGCTCAAAGTATCCAATGATATTTCTCTTACTGCGCTGTAAAATAAAGTATCCAATTATTTTGCAACATATAAAATTAGAAGAGCATGCTGCTTCATTTACTCTTTATTCTGTAATTCAGGTAGCTCGGTTATAGTCCAGTTAGTTCAACCAAAGAATAATTATGGATGCAGGGATAGCATTTAATGGCTAGTCCAAAACTATGAGCAGTTATGCTAGGTTAAAACAACATGCTACAATAAAATGTAACTGTAACTTTATTAAAAATGCATGAACTCAGACTCTTCCATGGGTCCTTCACCAGCCTCTACATAGCACTATATATGTTTAGTGCATAATATCCTGTCCATTCTCTATGTAGGCCAGTTCTTAGGGCTGTGCTTACAGACAAAACATTAAGATACAGCATATTGTCTTGTTCAAGACAAAAAAAGGAAAACTGACTGCTTGCTCTGAAATGGCAAGCTCCCCAAGCCTAGCCATTCCTTCCTGTGTACCACAGCCTACAGCCTGTATGAACATCCACCGGTATGTATGGCCCTTTCTATTTTCTAACAGGACTTAGGGGCTGGAGGACAGCAATAACAAGATAGGCTCATCGGCTCACAAGGTTTGCTGTGATGTGGCCATAAACGTCCTTCATGTCTGGCTTAGACGCCATGTTCCTCCGACAGCAACCATAAAATGGGAAGTGGCTAATTTATTAACTTGTCACTTGATGGAGACTGGAATAAGGACTAAACACTATAGTTTATGCTTTTGGTGTTTGTGTGTTACATTTTAAAAATTACTTAGTTTACAAAGAAAGGGATTTGCTAAGTTTATCAAGAAAGGCTATTTTAAAGGACACCAACTTGTAGAAAGAGCTGAAATAGTGATTAAAGTACACATACTGCAGGTATCAACCAAAAGAAATGGGAAAACTTTTGTGTGTGTGTTTGACTTAAACCTCTCTTCATAATTCTGGTTCCCTTTGCCTACATTAATCAATTAGTATGGCTTTATTATATGCTACACATTTTGTCTGAAGTTTGGTAAACATTAGAGATTCCCTTGAGAATGAATCCCAGACAAAGTCTTTCTAGTTTGTGTATGTCAATTATACTGTAGCAACTGTAAGAGAACGTGCAGATTCTGTATTTGCATTCTGGCTTGTTTGCATTAATCACACAGGCAGTGCACACTTCATCCACCATAAGTAACTTACATCAAGAGTGGTGACTTCATCTAGACTCTGAATCTCGTGGACTGGGTTACTTTTCTGTTGCCTGATGTAGTCTGCAAGCGCTTTCACTGATCGCTGGCCCCTGTATTCTCTCTTCATCATCATTCCATTACGAAATAATTTCAGGGTTGGGTATTTGCTTATCCTGTACCTCTGGGCTATATCAGCTAAAAGAATATATGAAAGGAAGTTAGTCAGGGTGAACCTAAGAGCTCGTCAGAAACATTACAATTGCTTATGACATCTCTTCTTTCTTAGTGAAAGAGAAAAGAAAATACTTTACACTGCTATCAGACCAGACTGTGGACTCACTGCCTGGACTTAAATTCTGAATCTAGTGCTTACAGGTTACATGAACCATTAAGGTGCATAAACTGTAATGCCCTTGCTTTTCATCTGTTACAGGAAGGGTAACTTCTATTACAACAAGGTTGTGTCAAGAATCAAATGAGACAATGCAAATACATAGCATAATATGGCACATGGATATCAGAATATCAAAACAGCAATATAATAATTATGCCTTGTGAGGTAGGGTATAAATAAAAACTACATAGCAATTGCAGCATGTAAGCTAGGAGAAGAGTGACAAGCAGGAGGTAAATTACATCACATATCCCAAGGCCTTTTCAGTGCTCAGAAAGAGGGAGAAGTACTTACAACATTTGCTAAGTCAAGGCTGCACTGTTTCTCTCTAGGACAAGCATTTAGAGACTACTAAAGGAATATTAAAGGTTAAGGTTGGAGTTCTCAAAAGAGATGGTGGATAAAAGCCTACATGTAGTTTAGATTACATAACAGTCTGGTAAAATCCATAGAGGACTTATAAGGAGGAAAGCACAATTCATTACTAAAGTTATTTAGATCTGACTTATTAACACAATGTATATATATATTTAACAAAGCAATAGCCTGTCTGGTTTAGGAGCTGATTTCCTTCAGAGCAGAACCAGTAAGTATATTAGTTACAAGTGACAAACTACAATATGTTTTTGAGCCCTGTTGGGCAAGGGATGAATGAGAAAACATGGGATGAGAATGGGAGCACAAGTACAAGTCTTTAAATACACAGAAGTCTTCATAATAGGGCAAAGATCACAAAAATGTGCATTAGTCACATAAATCTTCACTCTTCAGTGTACTACACATGCTGACAAATAAACATCCACAGCAACACATAGAGACAATGACATATGGTGGCTTATAACCATCTGTAATGGGATAGAATGCCCTTTTCTGGTGTGTCTGACAGCTACAGTGTACTCACATACATACGATAAACAAATCTTTTAAAAAAATAAAAAAAAGAAGAAAATTGAAAGAAAAGAAAGAAAAGGAGAAAATGAGAAATGCTATGGAAGAAATTTAGATTTCATTCTTACATTTGGTTTTATAGTTCTGAGCTTGAAACCATGTAAATATTTAACATGAGTATAAAATATTTAAAACATTAGTACCAGTATTGCTGCTTTGAGATTTAACAGATTTTTGGTAGATAAAGTATTTTATATCAGTAATGTCACTAAGAATCAGGAGTCTGAGCCTAAGGGAGTAAAATAATAAATTGAGAAACACATCATGCTATCAGCCTGGGCAAAGGATGTTTGGATAAGATTTCCAAACAAGTACAGGCAACAAGAGCAAACAGACAAATGGGGTTATCTCAAACTAACCGAAATACCCAACAAAGGGGAGCTAGAACCTGTAGAGACCATAAGCAGTAGACAGGCAGGACCCCTGGTTGAGGGATGGGACCACCCACCCACATCAAAAATATTAATCCAGAATTTCTCCTGTCAAAAGGAACTGCAGGGACAAAGAGTGGGGAAGAGACTGAAGGAAAGGCCATCGAGAGACTGTCCCACCTAGGGATCCATCCCATCTGCAGACACCAAACCCAGACACTATTATGGATGCCAAGAAGTGCTTGCTGACAGGAGCCTAGAATAGCTGTCTCCTGAGAGGCTCTGCTAGAGCCTGACCAACACAGATGCAGATGCTTGCAGCCAAACATCTGACTGAGCACAGAGACCACAATGGAGAATTTAGGGCAAGGACTGAAGGAGCTGAAGGGGTTTGCAATCCCATAGGAAGAACAACAATATCAACCAACCAGACCCCTGCCCAACCCCCAGAGCTCCCAGGGACTAAACCATCAACCAAAGAATACCATGGGTCTGGGGACCCATGGTGGGAGTGGATGTGTTGGTGGGGAAGCACCCTCATAGAGGTGGGGAGGGGGGTTTAGGGGGTTTGTGGAGGGGAAACTGGAAAGGGGAACATTTGAATGTAAATAAATAAAATAACCAATAAAAAACACATATATATAAAACACACACAAAAGCTTTTACCCAGCAAATTAAACAGTTTTTAAGAGTTAGAGAGACGGGCTGGAGAGATGGCTCAGTCGTTAACAGCACTGACTGCTCTTCCTCAGGTACTGAGTTCAACTCTCAGCAACCACATGGCGGCTCACAACCATCTGTAATGGGATCCAATGCCCTCTTCTGGTGTATCTGAAGACAGCTACAGTGTACTCATATATATGAAATAAATAAATAAACCTTTATTATAGAGACAATCTATTGACTGGAAAATATATGTAAACTAACACTGAATAGAGTCAAACACTGAACAGAGTCAACAGTAAAAATTTATAAAGAATTCAAACGAGTATACTATAAAAATACAAGTAACTCAATTTAAAAGTGGGTAAAAGATCTTAACAGATAGTTCACCAATGAAGGTATATGAAGGTATATGGGGGGGGGGG
>NW_022196900.1:9274570-9277925 GCF_008632895.1 Mastomys coucha
GGGGGGGGGGGAGGATGTCACCACCACCATCTTGGAACTGTAACTCAAAACCAAAAGGAGAGGCTAAGAAACAGCACAAGGGTAGAAGAACACTTGTCTAGTCTAGCCTGGCTTCAGCAACACACACAGGAAAAGTATAGAGACAGCACATACTCCAATTAGACAGACTCTTAACAAAAAGACAAAAGATAACAAGTGTTGGAGAAGAGGTGGAAAAGGGAAACTTTGCATTACTTTTGGTGAGAATGTAAAAGAACTGAAAGAGCCATTATAAACAACAGTGTGGAAATTCCTCACAAAATTCAAAGGAGAACAATGTTAAAGAGAGCACACTCCTATGTTTATGAAAGCACTAGTCACAACATTCAAGATAGAGAATCACCTAAATGAGTGAGAAAAACAAGCATAACAGACTGTAAGCACCTATAAAATAATGACCCCTTGTCACCACATGGATAAATCTGGAAGGTTTAAGTGTTATAAACCAAGCACAAAACTGTGATCTCAACGAGATGTGGAATCTAAAAAAGTCTGATTTTAGAAACAGAGTACAATGGCGATTACTGGAGACCAGGGTAACTAAGGGGCCAAGGAAGCTAAAAAATGCTGGTCAGAGGATACATAATCACACTCAGGAGTAATAAATCTAGAGGGTTTTATACATCAAGGTAACAATAGTTAATGATGCCATGCTAAGCTTTGAAAATAGGGTGTGTTATGAACTCTCACCATAAGAATCAAAACCATGTCGGGCAGTAATGGCACACACCTATAATCCCAGCACTTGGGAGGCAGAGGCAGGTGGATTTCTGAGTTTGAGGTCAGCCTGGTCTACAGAGTGAGTTCCAGGACAGCCAGAGATACATAGAGAAACCCTGTCTCAAGAAAAAAAAAAAAGGAAAAAAGGAAATCAAAACCATAAGAAACTATGCATTTGTTAGTAACCTTTAACCATTCAGGTATATATACTTCAAAACACATGCAATAAAAGCATTGCATTAATTCATAAGAATAAATAAAACCAAGGTGATTCAGTACACTTGAATTGGAAGTGACACTAATTTCTTTTTTAAATTCAACTTGTCTGTAGTGCTAAATATAAACAAAACCAGGCTCTTGCCTATGAAGGTGATCATTTTAGCACTGAGCAACACCCCTGGTTTAGCATGAACTTTTAATGTTTTTTTCTCTCAATAGTGTTTGTGGAGATCTTTATTCTGATGGCTATTGTCAACGAATTACTTAATGCCAATAAGTATAAAGATTTAAATGAATGGAAATATTTCCATGAAAAATACAACTTACAAAACCCAACCTACAAGAAATCAAATGTATAAATGGTCCCAAAATTATTGAAGAAGTTGAAATTGTAACTCAGCTGCTGCAACACACACAAAAAAACTTCATCGCTTGTCACTTTCATTTAGTAAATACTAGAAAAAGTCTTAGGAGCCGGAAATGTCACTTAAATTATTCCAGCAAATACAAATAGATGAAATATTTCTGGGCTCCTTTATGTTTCCATGGTATTTTTTGAAAAAATGGATAAGGGCATGCATTGTGGAAAGAGAAAAGTCAACACTAACCTTAAGAACAGATGTAAAATTATCAAACAAGCTAACAAACTTAATTTAGCACTGTATGCCATGGAGAATATATCAAGATCAAGCTGGACTTAGTTAGCCTAGCACTTCAGTTTAGATTAATATTTTAAAACCAGTTAAAACAATCTACAACTTTAAAAAAAGAAAAACTGTATTACTTCTAAAGGGGCAGAAAACCGTTTGATAAAATTCAACATCCATTTACACTTCAGAAATAGAAGTGAATGGCTTCCTAAGATTGAGAATTGACAAATGGGACCTCATAAAATTGCAAAGTTTCTGTAAGGCAAAAGACGCTGTCAGTAGGACAAAACGGCAACCAACAAATTGGGAAAAGATCTTTACCAATCCTATATCCAACAGAGGGCTAATATCCAATGTATACAAAGAACTCAAGAAGTTAGACTCCAGAGTAACAAATAACCCTATTAAAAAATGGGGTACAGAGCTAAACAAAGAATTCTCAATTGATGAACACCGAATGGCTGAGAAGCACCTAAAGAAATGTTCAACATCCTTAGTCATCAGGGAAATGCAAATCAAAACAACCCCAAGATTCCACCTCACACCAGTCAGAATGGCTAGGATAAAAAACTCAAGTGACAGCAGATGCTGGCAAGGTTGTGGAGAAAGAGGAACACTCCTTCATTGCTGGTGGGACTGCAAGCTGGTACAATCACTCTGGAAATCAATTTGGCGGTTCCTCTGGAAATTGGACATAGTACTACCAGAGGACCCTGTTATACCACTCCTGGGCATATACCCAAAAGATACTGCAACATGTAATAAGGACACATGCTCCACCATGTTCATAGCAGCCTTATTTATAATAGCCAGAACCTGGAAACAACCCAGATGTACCTCAACAGAGGAATGGATACAGAAATTGTGGTACATCTACACAATGGAGTACTACTCAGCTATTAAAAACAATGAATTTATGAAATTCTTGGGGAAATGGATGGACCTGGAGAATATCATTCTGAGTGAGGTAACCCAATCACAAAAGAACAAACATGGTATGCATTCTCTGATAAGTGGATATTAGCCTAGAAGATTGGAATACACAAAGTACAAACCACAAACTACAAGAAATTCAAGAAGAAGGAAGACCAAAGTGGATACTTCGTTCCTTCTTAAAAAGGGGAATAAAATACCCATGGAAGGAGTTATAGAGACAAACTATGGAGCAGAGACTAAAGGAAGGACAATTCAGAGACTGTTCCACCTAGGAATCCTTCCCATATTTAATCATCAAATCTAGACTCTATTGTGGATGCCAGCAAGTGCTGGCTGACAGGAGCCTGAGATAGCTGTCTCCTGAGAGACTCTGACAGTACACAACTAATACAGAAGTAGAGGCTCACAGCCATCCATTGGACTGAGCACAGGTTCCCCAATGAAGGAGCTAGAGAAAGAACCCAAGGAGCTAAAGGGTTTGTACCCCCTTAGGACGAACAACAAAATGAACTAACTAGTACCCTCAGAGCTCCCAGGGACTAAACCACCAACCAAACAGTACACATGGTGGACTAATGGCTCCAGAAGCATATGTATAGCAAAGGATGGCCAAGTTTGTCATCAATTGGAGGTGAGGCCCTTGGCCCTGTGAAGGGTCTATGCCCCAGTGTAGGGGAATGCCAGGGCCAGTAAGCAGGAGGGGATGGGATGGTAAGCAGGGGGAGGGGGAAGGGGATACGGGTTTGTTTTAGTTTTTGCTTTTTTATTTTATTTTTATCTTATTTTATTTT
>NW_022196900.1:9277935-9306931 GCF_008632895.1 Mastomys coucha
AAAAAAAAAATGAATGGCTTCCTTTACCTGATAAAAGATACTTAAATAAATACCAAATAACTTGATGAAACACTAACAGCTTTGCCACTGCTGTCTGCTTGAGCCTTTAGTGTGCCATGCTGGTGGGGCATATTTACACTTTAAGGAACAAGCCGCCAACCTCAGCAGGTGCTCCACTGCCAGGCAGGAGGGTAGGGCGCAGACATCGACTGCTGCACTAGAAGAACTAGCAAAATTGGACTTTTTAAAAAAGTATATTTTTAAAGATATCAAAAACCACGAAAGCCACAATGATTAAATAAACTGAAATGTTCCCCAAAGAAAAGACCCTTTCTAGAAGAGCCAAGACCACAGCTACATTCTTCCCTAGAGGTTCCCTTTTGAAAATTAACTTGGCAGTTGCAGTTTAGGATTCAGTGTTACTCTGCAAAAGCAAAGAGACGGAAAGAAGCCATGAAGCCTTTCCCAGACAACACACCTGGCCCAGCACAGGAGCCTGGGAGGGCCCCGAGACACAAAGCACAATCTCAAAGGGCATTTACTAAGTGCCAGGGCAAGACAGGAGACTGAGGATGGGTGCTGATGAGAAACAGGAAGGAACAGAGGAAGGCTGCTCTAGACTCGGAGTGCACAGGGGACCATGTTTACAGGCATGGGGCCTGTAACCTGAGTCAGAGTCACACACTGCCATGAGGCTTGACAGATTTTGGAGTCCCATATAGACAAGAAAGCACTTTGGGGTTGAAAACATACATTTTGGTTTGTTTTTTAACAGGGTCTCAAGATGCAACCCAGGCTGCCCTCAGATTTGCTATGTAGCCCAAATTAGCCTTGAACTCATGATCCACCAAACTGCATGCACCATCATACCTGGTAAGACCATGGGATGATAACAAACTAGAAGAGAGGTACTTGTAACATATACAAGAACAAATGCTAAGGATAAAAAACAAAACAAAGAAAACTGCATTTTAAAAGGACCATCAAAAAATAAGTGAACTAAAGAAATTGTTCAATTTATGAATCACAAATGGCCAATAAACATAAAATCATGCTCAATTGTAACCAGAAAATTATTGATTAAACTACCAGATGAAATTTTGTCCCATACTGGCAAAACTAAAACCAAATCCACAAAATTTAAACTGAAAATATCAAGTCCTACAAAGATCCTGTCATGTACAACTTAAGTGTACAGTCAGTGTTAACATAAATTAGGTGAGTGTCTAAGCTTCCAGCAAGGGGTAAACACATCTGGTCTTTATTTTACTCCTACCAAGGATCTGGCAGGAAGGACTAGCACAAAAATTACTAGTCTAATAGGAATGGTCTTATTTAAATTTGCAATCTAAGAATCAATTTGAAAATGGACAGTAAAAGACTCTGCTAGAGTAATGAAAACATTACAATATAATGCTTTCAACTTTCTTTTTGTAAAACAACATCTTAATTAGTTCTTTGAGAATTTCATACAATGTATTTTAATCATTTTCATTCCTCTCCGCTAACTTCTAGATTCTCCCCAAGCCCTACCTACCTTCCTAACCAAACTGTATTTACAGGTTTGGTCTTTCTTGCTTTTTCCCTTTTAACTTTCTAAAACTGATAAATCAATGAGTGAAATGAAACTTAATACACTAAAAGAAAAAGGGTTTATGCAGCAGAGGATAGTAAGATCAGAGAGACCCCGAGGATCTGCAGTTCTGTTAACGGCATTTGAATGCTACCCTGTTTGTGATAGTTTGGTCAGATAGCTATGTGGTTGGACCCAGCGGGAACAGAAACACTGTGAAGAACTGCTGCAGGACTGAGCCTGTTTCCATACTCAGTCATTATAACTGACAGGCTGCCTTAAAAATCCGGTTATGAAGAAAAAAGTTCACTAATATTTGAAGACCATTAGCAAACATGGCAGCAGGTATGCTGCACAATGAGGTGACTTTTAATTATTAAAAAAAAATTACATTGATCAATAAATGCAGACATAAAGGTGACTTTTCATAAGCTTTGGCTAAAAGTGATTTTAAGATAATTACAGCTTAACATTTTAACGATGTAACAAAGAATGACTTCAGGGGTATAATAAATGCTTTTTAAAAAATTAACTAGATAGATCAAATGTTAAAATGGATGTCAAAGGAATTAGAAATTTCAGAAGGTTAACAATTTTCTGACTGGAAAATTAGCATGTACTTTGCTTCAATGGTCACTAAGTTTTCCTTGATGAATTCCTCCTACCTGCCTCACTAATACCCAGGAGGATTCCAAATGGGGCAAGTGTGTCATGCTCTTGTCCCATCTATGGCCCATTACTATTATCCAGAGTCAGTCCAAGGAGACAGATGGTTTCATCAGAAGGTTCTCACCGTAGAATCCAGGAGAAAGACTACTGCTGTTTCCATGTCTCTTCCTATTCTCGAACCACAGTGCCCTAAAACAAGCATCCTCCCTAAGAAACACCATCAAAACAAAACTCTAGACAGAAAAATTAAGGCTTACTTTCCCCGAGTAATGTAGTGCTGGGTGGTTTTTCTATATAGTTGTTTATTTTCCAACTATTTTTACTGGGACCAACAGAATTCTGTCTCATACACATGAGCCAATTATATTTTTGCATGCTTTATGCAGGATATATGTACAGCTCTAATAAAAGCTTAATTTTAAATAAGAAAGGCTCAAGTAGCACTAGAAGACAGACAGATAAGAGTAACGGGTATATGTAGCATATTGTCTAATTCAAGGACAGAGAACATTCCAAAAAATGCTAATGGGGGCTGGAGAGATGGCTCAGTGACTAAGAGCCATTTAAGAGCACTGACTGCTCTTCCAAAGGTCCTGAGTTCAAATCCCAGCAACCACATGGTGGCTCACAACCATCTGTAATGAGATCTGACTCCCTCTTCTGGGGTGTCTGAGGACAGCTACAGCCTACTCATATACATAAAATAAATAAATTTAAAAAAAATGCTAATGAGAGGGTAGATGATTTTGCACTGGCCAACAATGAGTGTCCATGCTTCATGCCATACAGACTCTAGCCACTGGAGGTCAGCAGAGAACCTGGTTCCACCAGGGGCAGACTGACTGGACCTTCCAGATGAATGGTGAATTCTATTCCCACACTCTCCAATGAGGAGACTGCAGATGACATGTATTCATGTTCCACAGTAGAGGCAAGTGTATGTTTGAAGCATGTGCATACATACATACACATGTATAATACAAAATATGCATATATGACAAAAGCTTTTGGAAAAACAACTATAAAGAAAACAGAATCAATTGCAATCCAGCCACCATATTAACTATTCCTAGCCTCTATAGAAAAACCACTATTAATATTTTAGTTTATATTTTGCTAACTTTGAATAAAACGTACTTAACTAGCAGTGACGTTTTAATTGAGAATAAAGCAAATTCTCAAGCCAGTCAAACAGGAAAGTGTTGATATCTTACAGAAACATGTAGAGAGAACTGAGCAACAATTCCTTAATCAAGAGCACTGGCAACACTCTCAATGTGTGCAGTCAGTCACTGCATGGAAACATGTAAAAGCTGACTCAGTTGGCAAATGAGTCACAGAGATTCTGAATGGATATTCTTTCCTTGTAAGACACAATAATTTCTGCATGTGGAGATAAAATAGTTCCTTGTAATCAATGATGAGCTAGATGTGGAAAAATACAGAAGAAACTCCTCACATGTACTGTTAGAGACCTGAGATAATCTATTTAAAGAATCAGTGTACCTGTCATGTCCCAGCTATTGGTGGGCATTCAATAATCCATTCATCTGTTCAATAACCACAAGTGGACAAGTCTACCTGCCAGATACCAGAGTTGGTAAAGACCACTACAGAGACAAGGCCCATACCCTTTTACAAGGCTCACATTTTACTGATTTATTTATTGAGACAATGTTTTACTAGTTATCCTAGTCTGGATACATAGCCTGGGATTCCCAATGTACGCTAATAAACTATATGACTGGCCTGGAACCCACAGAGATTCATCTGCTTTCGCCTCCGACATGCTGAGGTTGAACATAAATGCCAGCATGCCATACCTGGCCTTCTATTTAATTACTATCATTGTAACTAATGTAACTACTTCCAATACTACTCCTGTTTCTACATGACAAACTCTTAGAAGAGCCTTAAAACCCCCAACAAATAGCATATACACCAAAATCTGCTTCAGTTTGGTTCCTTGGTATAATATGAGAGGCGGAGATTCTTGCCACCTCATCTACGGGATGTACAACAGCATATATCCTGATTTAAGAAGGAGTTTTCTCAAATCCTCTAGACAGAGAAGAGGCGGGTAACTGTCAGAATAATGGTAAAACAAGACCTGACATTCTGCTCTTCTGTAGGACCAGAAAGGATACCCATTCTTCTGTCGGCTCCAGGACAGAAACAGCTGGGACTGAGCTCAATTTCGGCCTCTTTTCTAGTAGTCATGACTTCGCTTTCCCTTTTCTTTCCCTACTTTCCTTATAGTGAGTTCATTCCTAAAATGAGTATAGCAAATGAAGAATTTTAGGAGCTTAAAAGTGAAATCTAAGTTCTCCATTGGGATTACAATAAAATTAAACAGTTGGTGGCTTCCAGACGGAAGTCCAGCTCATCTACTAAACCCTCAGCCATGCAGAAGTACAGAGGAGAGCAAAGCAACAAGGATGTGTGCAGTTCGTACCTGAAACACAAGTGCCAACTGGGTGGAACCACTCCACCTCTAAGTTCTCAGCATGGGAGGGAACCTTTCACACAATGTCCTTACTAAGAAGGGTACATAAGGAAGTGAGGTAGAGGCAGAACAGAAAGCTGCCTGAGCTGCCAGTGGGTGGGAGAAGAGATAGAAAGAAAGACAAGCAGCAAAGCAAGTGAGTGGCTCCTTGAATTACGCACTGAAGCACTGAAACCAATTTTCAAGGTAAACCAACAAAAATGGCAAAAGGGGGCGACTTGTAGAGAAGACTCCCCTCCCCATGTTTTAAGGGATGAGTAGGTGCACTGCCTTCCCCAGAACTTCTTTAAAATACTCATGTGATGCTTTAGTTTTTTTCAGTGCCATTTTATTTCTATACTGGCTTGTAATTCTGTTGTTTCTCAACTTTATAATCTTACTTCATCATCAATCTTCAAGTGGACTGATTAAAAAAGTGTAACATAGCATTTACAAAAATTTCCCCAAATGGACTATGCAAGATTCAGTTCAGAGAGATGCCACCTATTTGCATACCTGCCACACCATAGTGAGATCTTCCTCACAGGCATACCTGTTACCACACAGTTTGAGCTTACCACGGAAATACTATTTTACCTTCAGGTTTTATATCATATCCTCAGAGAAGGCTTTCCTACCCCATCAGAGTAAGCTATGCTTATTCATATAATACATCTCAATATTTAACACTGCCCCTTTAGAGAAGTTATCACACACAGCATACAAGTGTATGTTACCTCAACTTCAGTTTGTTGCTGTATCTCTAGGACCTGTCACATGTCATTACAGAGAACAGGCATATACGCTCTTGTTGAATAAATACTACTTGCTAACTCAAAAGACTGTGGTGATCATAGCTGAGACAATATATGTAAGAACAAGTCAAAACCCACATGAGCACTCAATGAGTGGGCTCACCAGCTGGTTTAACTAGAAACTTTTCACAGGAGCTTCTCCAATACACACCACAATGGCTCTAAATGAGATGTCTGAGTGAAACTTCTGAGTCAGAACAAGATAGGCAGTGTGAAGCACAGTGACAGACCAGAGCAGACTCCCAGAATACCTAACAGAAAACTAATAGAATGAGATGTGCAGAGTCAGGATGACATCTTGATTCTCAAAACACCTTGTTAGGAAATGGATTCTCTGACTTCACAAAATTAATCCCAAAGCAACAAGTACATGAACTTGCCTGTACAGAATATGGTAAGAAAATACTGGCCACATGAAGGAAAACTAACTTTATTTGTGTAGAGCACAATTATTTTCACTAGAAAGCCATGCAAATTCTATATAAAAACTGCTGGAATTAAATTCCAGCACAAAGGAATATAAAAGTGTTAATTTCAATCCCTATATATTAACAAAAAAATGCAAAATTTAAAAATGAAAAGCCAAAGCCATTTATAACAGTATCAAAAACTAAGACATAGTTAAAAATACAGCTCACATAGCTCACATCAGGCAGTGGTGGCACCCACCTTTAATCCCAGTACTCAGGAGGCAGAGGCAGGCAGATCTCTTTGAGTTTGAGGCTAGCCTGGTCTACAGAGCAAGTTCCAGGACAGCCAGGGCTACACAGACAAACCCTGTCTTGAAAAACAAAAATAAAAACAAATCTCAAAAAAGATGTGCAAAGCCTGGGTCGGGGAGGAACCTAGACAAAACCAAGCTGAAAAAATATTCTACAAATTATATAATCAATACTTCTTGGAATTGTCTAGGTTCTGAAAAATAAAGATTAAAAAAAAAGGCCAGAAAGAGCCAAGATCTGACAAGTCACTACCCTGGACATCAGTGGAGAGCTGGTCACATCTATCAGAGTGTACCAAGGACGCTGACAGTGCTCTAACCTAAGATGGCGGTAGTAGAGCCAAGTGAATAAGGAAACATACCCACATGCACACACACTATCAAGCTAAAAGTAAAATAGTCTAATGTATGTTGTAAGAGAATCAAAGTAATATATGTTGACTGGAAAATGAGAAAAAAATTACTGAAACTGAAAATATTTAAATACATTGAAAGATTGTTTGTGGATCAAAAGACTTAAGATTACTAAAATAATAACTCTTCCCAAACTGGTCTCAATGAAGTTAACTCTAATTAGAAAACCAGAATCCTACTTTGTTGTTAGAAACTAACAAGCTGTTTCTAGAACTCATGGAAATCCAATCCCACTAAAACAGTCAAAGCCACTCTGAAAAACAACAAGCACAAAGTTGGAAGATTTACACTGCTTGTTTTTAAGACTTTCCATAAGCTATAACAACCCACAAAATGCAGGATAAATAGACGCTAGATCAACAGTACAAAAAGAACCAGAAATAGAATCATAAGGACAGGGCCAGTTCACTTCAACAAAGATGCTAAAGCAGTTAGTGAAAAAAGAGGCAGAGGGTTTTTGCCAACAAGGGTTTTTGCAACGAAATACAACAGATCACCTACCCACTTTAACTCATATATTGTTCCACATATAAAAGCTAACTCCAAATGAACAATGAGCATAAATGGAAATGTTCATACTATGAAATTTATTGAAGAAAACATGACAGAAAAAAATTGTAATATTGGGGGAGAACAGACTTAGATACAAAATATAAAGTATGATCCATTAAAAATTAGTAAGTAGAATTTGATCAAAATTAAGAACATGGGATCAGAAGGATGGTTCAGTGGTTAAGAGTACTTACTCCTCTTGCAGAAGACTTGACCTCAGTTCCCAGTACCTACATGGTGGTCTACAGACAGCCCCAACAACAGTTCCCTGTCTCCCTTTTCTGAAGTCTGCGGAAACTATACACACACATGGTGTACATACATACCTACGTACATATGTACATACACATATACATTCATACACATAAAACAAATAAATCTAAAAAAGATATCTTAAGATTAAGGACATGCCCTTGCAAAGCCACTTAAGCTAGGTGTGGTGCCACAGGTCTACAATCCCAGCACTCTGACAATTTAAGTAGGATGATTACAGATTCAAGGCTGGGCTATGCATGTGCAAAACTATATAAATGCAATGTGCTGAGTCTGTTGAAAGTTTCTTGTATGTGTGACTTTAGGGTTGACCATCTGATACTGGGCAATATATTAAGCTCCAGGGTAGCCTGGGTTACTTTAAGGGACCCTTTCAAACAAACAAACAAACAGCCAAAGGGCAAAGGTTACAGCTACAACACAGCTCTTGTACCCAAACCCCAGGTGACTCTGTAGAAGAGGAAACAGGAAAGTAGTAAGAGTCAAAGAACTAGGACGTCTGCTGTGAGATGGTCTCCTAGAAACAACAAGGAAGCTACATCTGATAGCCAGAGCAATGTGGCTGCCTAAACAAGACCTAAACAAGGAAAACACCAATAGACATACTATCATAGAAAGGGGATACTCATGGGACCCCACTCCTTAGACAAAGAGCTACAGGCAATTAGTGACAGTCCAAAGAAGGAAAATTAGACTTCCTCAGAGATGAGTTCCCTAATTGGTTATCCAGCATCAGATGGTCAACCCTAAACTCTCAACAGACTAAGCACATTGCACTTATATATTTTTGTATATATATAGGTAACAATAATTAAAGAAAAAGAGGTGGGCTGGTGAGATGGCTCAGTGGGTAAGAGCACCAACTGCTCTTCCAAATGTCCTGAGTTCAAATCCCAGTAACCACATGGTGGCTCACAACCACCCTTAATGAGATCTGAATCAACAGTGTACTTATCTATAATAATAAATAAATCTTAAAAAAAAAAAAAAAGAAAGAAAGAAAGAGAGAAAGGAAGAAAAAAAGGCCATGAATGGGGTCTGGGGGGATTACAGGGTCAGAGGGTAGAAAGGGAAGGAGGAAATAAGCTAAGTATATTCTACTTTTAAAAATGTGTAGGGCTGGAAAGATGGCTCAGCGGGTCAGAGCATGGACTGCTCTGCCGAAGGTCCTGAGTTCAAATCCCAGCAACCACATGGTGGCTCACAACCATCTGTAATGAGATTTGATGCCCTCTTCTGGTGCGTCTGAAGACAGCTACATTGTACTTATTTATAATATAATAAATCTTTGGGCTGGAGCGAGTGGGGTTGACTGGAACTAGCAGAGGCCCTAAAAGTCAATTCCCAACAACCAGATGAAGGCTCACTACAGTGTGTACTCATACACATAAAATAAATAAATAAATAAATGTTTTTTAAAAAATGTGTAAAAGGGGGGAGGGTGTAAGATAAAGGTGATTGTAACCAAGCCTGACACCTTGAGTTTAATCCCCAAGACTCACATGGTAGAAGGAGAGAACTGATTGTTCCAAGTTGTCCTCTGACCTCAACATGCATGTTGTGGCATGTACAATACATAAAAAGAAAACAAATAAGTGTAATAAAAAACTGAAAACAACAATAAAAGGCAATCCTGAACAAAGCTGAAGTATCACATCTCCATATTTCAAGTGTTATCACGGAGCTACAATAAAACTGTCTGACAGAGACCATGGTTCAGAAGAGAAAACCACACTGCTGCTTTATAAGCAAATCAGCACCATTTAATCAGAGCAGGAGGGCATCTCTTCAACAAATGTTCCAGACAGCCTAGGTATCTTATAAGCACAAAAATAAAGCTAGACTTTTACCTTACTCTGCACATAAAAATTAAGTCAAAAAGTACCAAAGACCTAAATATAAGGCCTAAGATTGGAAAGCTATTAAAGTATAGGAGCTTACTGACATTGAATTTGCTATGATTTCTTAGCTATGATACCTAAAACATAGGCAAAAAAAATATGTAAAAACAGATAAATTAGACTACAACAAGATTGAAAGAGCAAAAGCATGCATGAAGATATAACCAACAAACTAAAAGACAACCTGCAAGATGACAAAAATATCTGAAAATCATGTGTATGATAAAGATTTAATATCCAGAATATATAAAGAGCTTTGACTATTCAATAACAGAAAGAAAATAAAAAATGATGTAAAAAAATGAGTAAAGGATATAAATTAACATGTCTTTAATAACCGACAAGCATAAAGATACTCAACATCAGTAAGCTTTAGGGAATGCAAACCAATGATATCACCTCATATCCATTACATAATAGGTACTCTCAAGAACTTAGTACATATATCTTAACAGTATACATACTGTTAGCACAAATATGAGGAAACTGAAACACTCTTGTAATACTAACAGAAATGTAAGAGGATGGAATAATGAAATGTGTTATATAATAGTTTTACATTCATAATCAACTGCAACCAAAAATACTACATAACAATTCAAGAAATAAATTAAACTATGAAACTGAGCACCATTCTGAATGGCATGATAAAATGTCACGTCTTAGTTCCTCCTACTGGTGCACTAGGTCTTCCTTTAGCTTGCATATCCACACTGCATATACCTGACCATTAGTCACTCAGTAGTTGTCTTGGCTATCTGATCAATTACAGCACTATAGTGCTTGTATTCAAGTCCTTTTTTACTTTGTAATGACTACATGCTAAGCAGTGATTTTTGGCAACTTGAATAAATCCTAGCAAAAATCAAAGTATTCCTTTAAGTTTTAGTACAATAAAATATTTTACAAAACTAGATTCATTAGCTTTCATTATTGCATATGTTATACATTTATAATAAACACTGGAATATTCCACTTTAAAAGAAAAATAGTAATAAATGCCTTGACAAGGAACTAGTCTTGACATGTGGAACCTTGCTACCAGTCAGGCTAAGAACTGGTAAGTCTGAGTGAGCTCAGATCCTAGGAATCTCAGAGATTTGAGAACAGGAGGAGCCTATTCCTACCTGTCTCTGTACCTGCTCTGGAACATGTAACCATGACAACCCACTGAGGAGCCCTGGGCACTCAGTCACATTGCATAACTACTTGCAATGTTTCTCCATGCTAATGAGGCATTTGGTACCCTAAGCCTTCAGCTAATGACCTTCCCTTTCTGGGTAGTCCTTCCCCTAAGAGGTATACAATCCCTGGCTCACTCTGAATAAAGTATATGCAGCTGACATCCTCCACCAAGTAAAGCAATGTGAACAAGGACCATCTCAGAGAGCTGCTTCATAAAAGATCTCTGCAGGGAAGATCTTTATCATGCCAAGCAAAATCAATGACAAAGATACTGTCCAATTCCATGTAAGAAGGATATCTAGAAAGTTGTTCTAGAAGTAGAAAGCAGAATGGCAGCTGGCAAGGGCTGAGGGTTAGGAGAAATGGGATGCTGCTGTTCCAGACCTACAGCATTTCACAAGATAAGAAGACCTTGAGACTGGGTAAAAACAATGCAAACATATGCAACACTACTGGAGCTACAAAGAAGCAGGGTCTAGGTGCCAACTGTATGTTACAAGTATTCTGTCCAATTTTTAAAAAAGGAACCATCCTGGGCAGTGGTGGCGCACACACCTTTAATCCCAGCACTTAGGAGGCAGAGGCAGGCAGATTTCTGAGTTCAAGGCCAGCCTGGTCTACAGAGTAAGTTCCAGGACAGCCAGGTCTCTATACAGAGAAACCCTGTCTCGAAAAACAAACAAACAAACAAACAAAACCCAAGAAGAATGGGAGAAAATATTGGCAAAGAGTACATTTAAACCAGGATTAAGATTCATAAACCCACACACACAGTAGGAAAATAATCCCAGGACTGCAAAGTAAGTGGTGGGTGATATCTGTGTTTGAGGCCAGCCAGGGCTAGACAGTGAGACCCTGTCTCAAAAACAAAAACCCTTAAAGTAATTAATAACATCTTACAACATGGAATAATCTCAAAATAACGAAGCTAAGCAAAAAGAGAAGAAAAGCATACATGCTATATGACTCTACTTATATAAAACCTTAGAAAGTAACCAAAAAAGGGATCAGCTAAAGGTGTGAGTAGCTGGGGTGAGAAGTCCATAAAAGGTACAATGAGAATTTGAAGAGATGGCAAGAATCTTAGCTGTGGGGATAAACTATGGAGTAAACATATATCAAAGCTTACATTGTTTCACTTTAAACTTGGGGTTCACATGCCAGTTGTATCTTAATATCCTGCTATAGAAAGCAAGCCTAGCAGAGAGTGTTCTCACCAACAGGCTCTTCTCCCCAGACCACAGAATTCCTAACGCTGTCCCAGCTCAGAACTTTCCCAGTACAAACTAGAAAGCGTAGAGCACATCTTACAAAATTAAAACACCAAAAAGGTGAAAACATTACAAAATGTAAATAAATTGCCAGTAAGTCCTACCTTTTAAAAGAAAAGTTATCCAAACAAGAAACCTATTTAGGAAGGACTTAACACTGCAGATGTAGCTTTCAAGAGTAAACAATAATGGGTTAAAAACACCTGAACTATAGCTGTATTGGGAAAGTCCCTCAATAACCAGAAACTTATAACGTGATTTATTTTAGAAGTTATCTGTTTAAAATATAGCATAAATGATGTGCATAGTCAGTTCAACCATAAAAATAACTAATTCTCTCCCCATGTCTGCGAGTTTGAAAGCACAATGATTGAAAGTCATTGTTGGTAGGGACTGAGACTCATTTGCATGGTAACCTCTAACTAAATACAAAAAGAATAGGAAGATCTGAACACTGAGCCCACGCTAAGCACGGCTTGCTGTCAGTGACAGGGCAGAGGGAAAGCAGCGTGGAAACATCATCAATGCTTCTACCTACATTTCACTGCCCTCTTTATTTAATCCAGCTGTGAATCCTAACAGACAGAAATGTGGCGTATGGCTTATGATAGTTCGAAATGATAATGCTATTAGAAAATGCTTTTGTATAAAGCATTGAGCAGTACCAGTAAATCCTCAAAAAGCTTTCTGAATGGGTCAGAAAAGAAAAACTGCTCTGTGGAGGCATTTGGTCAGATCAGGATTCTAATTCTGACTTAATGTAGACTAAGCTGTGCTACACTGGTGAAGCCACTTTATTTCTGTTGCTTTGCCTGGAAAAATAGAGTCAGACAGACAGACAAACTGACCACATGTTCAAAAGCATAATAACAGCAATTAGTAGGTCAAGTATAAACCTTGCAGAATAGGAGATGGCTTTGTATATAGTAACTTTCCAAGAACTCAATACAACAAAGCTTTTAATGAGTTGTTTGCCTTCTAGAAACTGACAAAATTGGTAAGGTGTTAAGTCTCTACAACTGGAAGCATAAGAAAAAGAAAAAGAGAAAGCGCTGACTTGAGAAACTCACAGTGCAGCTGATGCTAAGATGAGCTAAGACTCCATTAAACACGAGACCTACCTAGGTCAACTCATTTAGTGCTCTGAGAAAGGAAGGCTGGGGACAGAGCACTTGGGAGGAGCACAAACTGTTAGCTCATTAGTTCAACTTAGAAAATACTGCTATTTATAATAAAATGCAGAGAGTTTACACAGTGCATTCCATACAGACAAGCAAAATTCAAGAAAATAGATTTTTAAAGAGACTAACCAAAGTTTTTTTAATAATTTAATAGTAATTGCAGCTAATTACACTTCAAATACAAAGCCAGTCTTCGCAGAATCTTTAAAATAACAAATAGAAACACAAAAAAACCTGACACTGTCTTATTTTAAATGAGCACCATATTTTAGTCTTATTTAAATTGAATATTATATTTTTTGCATGCTTCTCATAATATCAAAAATCCCCACTTATCTTGCTTTGGTAGAAAATGTAGTTAGTTATAATTTGCTACGTATATATTTGAACTGCTGTATTTTATCTAAAACACAATCCCACAAATGTTACATAGGCAACATGGAGTTAAAAAGACATAAAAGATAAGATATTAGAAATTTATCCTAGGTCCCAATCCCTTTTAGATTTCATCTTCACTGAAACCAGGGCATTTGATAAAAGAAAAAAAAAGTTTGTGCAGAGGAGGGTCAGGGCGATCTCTTCCAGACTCCCTCCTACTCAGTTACTTACAGTGCTGATCACAATCAACTCTGGCAAACACTACTTGATTTTTATCTGGATATTCTTCCTTAATGACATCAGATGCTTCCTCAAAAATTGGATGCAACATCTGGCTGAAACGACACCTACACACAGACAAGCACACCAATTAGCAGGGAAACCCAGAAGGCACAGGATCTTATTTCAGTTTTTAGTACCCGTTCAATAAACAACGTGTGAGACAATCACACCTTCAATTTAATCATGTTTTTGAAGTCTGTCAGTGAATGAGAGGGAAACAACTTAAATTCAAAGAATGTACTCTTTAACTCAATATTGTGTAAAATATCAAGTTGGTTTGTTGTTCTGCCTTATGATTAACTGCCAGTGTTATGGCACATATAGCTATGGATCCCTCACAGAGGCCATGACACAAGCCTGCAGCACGCCTCTAATCCACACGGCTAAGATTTGAGTATTTACAGAAAAACCAGAAATCAGTTTCTCTGGACAATGAACACCTTTCCATGTTATTGAAACTGTGAGTTTACTGCGAATGCTGGCTACTTCATTAGTTTATTACAGACATGTGGCTACTTTATCAATCTCAGACACAAGTTAACATACTAAATAAAACAGTTCTTATAAAGAATATATAGCATATAATTAGTGTTTTCTCTTCAAAATATATCCTCACATTAAAATAAGCCTTTGTATCTGTAAACATATAAACATAGTATACCCAGAAGCAAATATTAAAATTCCTAAAGACTTCCTGACCACGTTTCCCTCCCATACCTATCTAAAAAACAGGTAAAAGAGCTACAATTACTCCAGGAAATTGCTACTTCTTATCCTAACTGCCCCTCATTAGGCCAACCACTTCAGAAATACTTAGTGTGGGTGATTAAATGGACCTGAGGGGGAAAGAAAAGAAAGTGTACACATACAAGCGCTGGGGAAAATGGACACTTCGTTGGAAAAGGTATTGAGGAGGATATGGTAAAACACTGTAACTGCCCTTACATGTCAAGACAGTTCCTTGAAGAAGCCCATAAATTCTAATCCATGTGTGATCTTACATATATTGGCAACAATCTAGTAAAGAATATATGCAAGGATGCAGAATTATACCTCCTCCCTATTTCTTTTTGTATTTCTCTCTAGCCTACTCACCTGACTTCCTAAGGAGATGTCCTAGAATATATCAAGGAGACACAATCTGTATCTTCAGACTCCTGCTTTCAAGTGGTTCTTTCCTCTTTAGCATCTTAAATCTCCCGTCTGGGATAGGTAGGAAGGGTCTGTGGACATCATGGACCGTGTCTTATTTGACTACATATTCTAATAAGCGTTCAATAGATGCCTGTTAAATGAGCAAGCTATAAATTCAAAAGCTAGAGCAACTGGAACCCCAGGTCTGTGAATACTTAAAATTTTTTGAAAATATACTAGGTAGAGGGCAGAAGAAGGCATAGACAAAGTTTGACTATGGTTCTGAAAACTTTAGATGTGGTCTAGTAAAGAACTGATGGAAGGTGTCTGGCTCAGGAGCAAAGAAAGACTCATAGCAAGAGTTCTCTGGACTGTCCAGTTAAGTTTTAAAGCAGACTCATAAAATAATATTAGTTTAACTACTAAAATTTAAATGGGAAAGTGAAATAACAGGTCAATTCTAGTATCAGTGCACCTTCATGTGCATGTAAATGCTACATTTACACTGGTAACACAAGAAAAGCAATAGATCTAGTAAAGACTCTCATGGTCTTCTGAACATAATCTCCAATCTAGGGCTTAAACAATCCTTAACAAGTCAACTAGAAAGGACTTTGGGGTCATTTACAATTATGATTTAGTGGGAAAGAAATAAGCTTTAAATTTAGACATACCTGACTTTAAATCCCAGATCCACCACTTACTAAGCAGATGGTCTTTCTGAACCTCAACTTTCTAAATCTCAAAGAGGAATTACAATACCTACCTGCAGGGTAATCCCGAGCCTTAAAAACAATATACGTGTAGAGCTTGCCACCTTCACAGCTTGACTAAACACCTACTGTAGTTTACTACTGAGGCATTACAGTAGTTCTAGGCAGTTACGTAAGAGAGCCAACTAAGAGAATAAAGTCTAGCCTTTTAAAGCAGACCCAGCAGGCCTATCAGCAAATCACTTAAGTTTTCTCTGTTAAAAAAAGGAACACTCGGACTGGCGAGATGGTTCAACGGGTAAGAGCACTGACTGCTCTTCCGAAGGTCCTGAGTTCAAATCCCAACAACCACATGGTGGCTCACAACCACCCGTAATGAGATCGGATACCCTCTTCTGGTGTGTCTGAAGACAGCTGAACTACATTGGAGCTAGCTGGCTGGATTGGGGCCGGAGCTCAATTCCCAGCAGCCACAAGATGGCTCACGGCCGTCTGTACAGCTACAGTGTACTCATACACATAAAATAAATAAATAAATCTTAAAAAAAAAAAAAAAGAACACTCATTCACCATTAATAGTAGAAGACATTCCTTAGGTGCTATGTTTTCTCAAGTAACTGCTACAGTCCACTTTTCCAACTCATATTTTGCAATAAAGTTAGCAGCATGTACTCAGAATTCTTCAGGTAAGAACACTGCATTCCAATTTGCCCTGTGCTACAATCTGATCAGGTCATCCAGGCAAAGTACTTTGCTACTCTAGAGCTCAGACTCCTTACCTGTAAAGTTTGGCCTAGAGAATCTTCTACCAAATGTTCTGACTTAATCCTAATTTGCCTTTAAAAATTATAGCTCTATTATATACTTTATAAGTAGTATTTTCCTGTGTATCTTCAGGTTTTTATTAAAGTTCTTTAAACACTACTATCAGACATCAGCACATTCAATCAGGAGTCACCATTATGCACTTATGAGGCATGTAAGTGCATAAGGATGACATTTTAAAGTACAGTTATGATAACTATCTCCACAAAGCAAAGATGGTATTTGGGAACAGGGCCTGAGCTGGGTAAGCCTGGGCTATGGGAAATAAAGATGCTTCCTGACTTACAAAGGAACTAAGTCCAAGGACTCTAATGTGGATTGAAAATACCTTAAGGCATAAATGCATGAACTATGCCTACCCTTCACACAGCACAGCTCAGAAACAGCACCATGCAGAATATTGGTTTCTCATCCTCACGACCCCATCTGCCTGGGAGCTAGACCTTGTCATCACAGTCCATCACAGGCGGAATACACACTGCATGTCACTAGCCCAGGCAGAGTCACAATTTAAAGTCTAGTTTCTATTGAATGGATAGAAATTTTACACTATAGTAAAATTAAAAACTCATATGCTGAATTATTGTAAACTGTACATATACAAGGTTTCCTAACTGGACTTAAGAAGAGGGTAAAACACTGATATTTATATATGTATGTATATAAAGATGACTGGAAGAAAGTGGCTCTTAACCTAAGATTTGAAAGGTGGCTAACAAGAACAGACGTGAGTGAGAACAAGAAGTGATCCCCCATGTTGGGAAGACAGCAGGAGAACAGTGTGAGAGAATACATTTTTACAGAAACTGAGAAAAGCTGGGAGTGGCATGCAGAATATGAAAGCAGAAGAAGCAAGAGATGCAACATGAGGGGTCTTCTAGGTCTAGGAAGGGGCTTACATTTTAACCACAAAATTAAGGAGATTTAAAGTACAGTATGAACACAATTAATCTGTACTGTTGAGAAGAAATCTGCCTTATATTGAGGAGAATATTGTAAAACTACATAATATGAAAATATATAAATTCCATCTTCTACTGCAGAGAATATTGTGGAAACATGTAAGACTAGAGGCACAGAAAACCAATGGAGGAGACTGTCACAGGAAACTAAGGTAACTACATGGCCATGGCCCAGACAGAGAGGCAGCTGGCAGATGATAAACCTTGTAGGGAGTGGATGAAAACAACGATGCCCACGTTTCAAATTAATCTTCAGTTAATTCTCCCTTCTTCCTGTCTCCATCACACTTTCTTTAGCCAACTCCAACCTTATCTTCTAGATTCTGGGAATACTGCCCTCAAAATAAATTTGGTAGGGCACCACAGATTAAAAAACAATACCTAAGTTGAACATTTCTAATTTGAAAGTCTGAAATTGCAAATGATAAACGGTTTCAGATATTGGAATAGTTTACGCTTCAAATTTTTTGAATTAAAGACACTCAAGTGCTAAAAGTCTACATACATATTCCAAAAAAAAGAAGTCGGGAAGTGATGGCACACGCCTTTAATCCCAGCACTTGGGAGGCAGAGGTAGGCAGATTTCTGTGTTGGAGGCCAGCCTGGTCTACAGAGTGAGTTCCAGGACAGCCAGGGCTACACAGAGAAACCCTGTTTTGAAAAACAAACAAACAAACAAACAAAAAAGAAACAATTCTGAGCCAAAACACTTCAGATAAGGGAGAATCAACTGAAGTAAAAAGAAGTAAAAGAAGTAAAAGGTCCCAGGTACCATATAAAGACAAAAGACAAGATCTGACTCAGAGCAAGAACTACAGGCCTCCTGGGAAAACTGTGTAAGTTGAAAACTATCAACACTTATAAACTTGCCACGCCTATCTCCTGGCTTCTAATCTGTGCCCTATTCTCATGTACAGAGAAAATATTAAAGGAAGAAGGAAGGAAAGAAGAAAAGAGAGATGAAGAAAACCAACCCCAAAACTAAAACAAGATTACTTACCAGTCAGCATAAAAATTTACTAAAGCAACATCAGCATTATCTGAAATTAAAAAGCAAAATCAAAGTTATTTGTGTCTATATTGACATATTTAAAAATACTTTTATCATGATATTTTCCATTCATAAACAGCCAATTAAAAGCTTCGGGATAATAGTTACCACTCATCTAGAAAGCCACACATAAGGGAAAGGTTGCTTATATATAACTCAACCCTCTCTCTACACCCTCCATTGATAGATACACTTTCACTAGGTCTCAAATGAGTACAAGGCAAAAAAGAAATCAAATCCTGGTCCAGAATGTAGACTAAACAATTCATTCTCATAAAGGAGGATGGTCTGGAGCTTATTTAATAATCCATTTTTAAATACTTCATACACATAGTAACTGAGAACCAGTTCTGCGAGATGAATTCTTTCCCTGAAGAGATCTGAACAGTTACCTATGTCTGATTCTTAGAAATCCACTTTGTTGTATTATAAAATCCACTTTTCCTGGTTCTTACCCACTTAATACTCCATCATACAAAATCTCACCATTGTTTGAATCTGAGGACACGAGGACTTGAGAAAGACACAGTATTGCTTCTTTTGATTAAACCCAACTGAGAAACTTAAATGGCCCAACCAGTGACTGCCTGAAACTGAGACCCATCCCATGGGCAAGAACGAATTTCTGACACTATTAATGATATTCTGTTACGCTCACAGACAGGAACCTAGCATAACTGTCCTCTGAGAGGCTCCACCCAGCAGCCAATGGAAAAATATACAGAGATACACCCAAACAGTAGATAGAGCTCGGAGAGTCTTACAGAAAAGTTGGGAGAAAAACTGAGGGACCTGAAGAGGGCAGGGACTCCCAGAGACTGAATCACCAACCAAAGAGTGAGCACGGCCTGGGCCTAGGCCCCCTGCACATGTGTAGATGAGCAGCTTAGTCTTCATGCAAGTCCCCAAAAAAAATGGAGCAGGGGCTGTCCCTGAACCTGTTGCCTGCCTGTGGGTCCCACACCTCTAAAAGGACAACCTTGTCTGGCATCAGTGGGAGAGGATGTGCCTAGTCCAGCAGTGACTTATGTGTGTATGGGGGGAGGGGGTTGACACCCAGAAGAGGGCTTCTCCTTCTAAGGGGGCTTGCATGAGGGGGTGCTAGGAGGAGAGGAAGAGCTGATACTGGGTTGTAAAGTGATAAATAAATTTAACAACAACAACAACAACAATAATAAACTCTTCCAGAACTCATGAAAACAATACACAAAGGTGTTTCAGAATCAGGAAGGTGACAGGGATGAGAACAGTGCATACTTCAAGTTCCTTCTCCTTTACCTCTCACATTTTTGGTTCACTTACATGTTCATTCAAGCTGTGATTCACAAACTGGTTTCTAGACCAGAAGCTCCACCATCACACAGGAACTTACAGAAATGCAAATTAGGTGCAGTCCAGCAGCTTCTGCCAGGAACTGAAGCTGCCCAAGCAGCATATATTAATAAACTCTCTGTGTCTTTCTGATACCTGGTATATAGATACTGGTATATAGAGAGCACGGGCTGGACCTAGGTCAAATCCTGGATCAAATCCTGGTCCAGAATGTAGACTAAACAATTCATTCTCATAAAGGAGGATGGTCTGGAGCTTATTTAATAATCCATTTTTAAATACTTCATACACATAGTAACTGGGAACCAGTTCTGTGAGATGAATTCTTTCCCTGAAGAGATCTGAACAGTTACCTATGTCTCATTCTTCTGGAAATAGATTTTTTTGACATTTAAAATTCCACAAACATAAACCAATATAGGTACTTTTATTTTCTCTTCATCTCAAATACTTTTGGGTTTGGTCATATGTAAACCACTGACATGGCATTTTTGTTTTTAGGTTTTTTTTGTTGTTGTTGTTTAAAGTAGAATTTTTAGATACTGCACACATTTTAAAATATCCTATATTGTAATCACCCACCATATCAACCATGCCTTGACCTTTTCTTTAGTATCTGTAAAAATCAGAATATTCCCCGTTAATTCTATCTATAATCACAGTATCAGCAAATAATACAATCAGTATAACAATTACTGATTAACTGGATGTTATTAAAAAGACTGGAGAATAAGTCATTTAATTAAAAATGAAAGAAAAAATTCTAGGCTCTTCTCTATGGCTCTTAATATTTAGTGTGTAAAGTGACAACTGCAGGCCTTACTAGAGACCTCATGCACTGTCAGAAATGCTGTCTACACCAAGAAAAACAAACAAACATGTCAGATGTCTTACAAAACAGGAAAGGACACATTTTAAGAAATTTTACTAATAATCAAAACCTAAAGTACTTTTATACACTCAGTGAAATGAGCCAGAATGCAAATTTTTTATGAACTATAGATAAATGAAATTTTATTTATAAAATATTTATAGAAAAGACATACTTTAAAAAAAAATCAAGATACTTACTTAAAATTTCATCTATATTCTCTGAATCAAGACTTGCTATTTCAGCTGTTATAGGTGTAAAAATCGAAGTTACCTGAAAATTTAAAAATGTAAAATTAACAATTCCATAAAAAAATAAAGCAGTCTAAAACACTAATAAAGTTGGCTCTACTTGTTTTTAGAAAATCATCTGTCAATTGATTTTAATCATTATTAGCTATCCTAACCTTCATTAGGTCAATAAAATAAAAATATTAACTTCCCCAGACTAAAAATTGGTCAGAGAATTCTTCCACTTCTAAATGGTTTATAAATAACTAGGAAAATTATTAATTTATTCAGTCATTCTGAAAGCACTGATATAAAACTAAGCTCAGTGACTCTAACCTGCACACATCTCAGACAGAGCCTGGAGGACCTGCCTGTACAGCCCTCATACTGCTTCCACTGTCTGTGACAATGATGTGTTATGTGTCAGCTACCCCTAGAAAAAGAATGTTTTCACTTTCACTGTAAAGTGAAAATCCAAGTTCCAGCTCGGCGATCTAACCTAAGAACTGCAATGCAGAGAAAAGATCAAATTTTAAACCAAAGTAGCAAAGTTCTACTCATTTTAGTAAGTAATATTTATTCTTAAGTTCCATCTTTAATTCAATGTATCTGCTACCCAGGGGATCTTTTGTTCAAAGGAGAATTTATACACGAAAAATTCATCCACTGAATCACTGCTTTACAGTAAGTGAAAACTGATGTCAGAGTCTAGTCAAATAACTCCAGGTACTCCTTAGGCTACTACTACATGGACACTTACTTCTTATAACATGACATTTCAAACTTTAGTAACTTACCAATAACTCAAGTTTAGATAGATAGATAGACAGACAGATGGATAGACAGGCAGGCAGGCAGGCAGACAAGCATGTTGATGCTAGCATGGAATACCTATTTAGAAACACTGTACTAGGACATATGCAACCAATGAGACTGGCATTCAGCTGGGTTTGTTACAAGAACCCAAAGCAAGAAAACTGCCTCTGACCCAAGTCTCTCTTCCCTCTGGGGAGTAGAGAGGGGTTTCCTATTAGCATTAACATCTCTATTAATATGCAGTATGAAAAGTTTACCTGAATTTTTACCAAGCTCCACCAGACTGACAGATTATTTCTCTTTCTACCAGCTCTGGGCTAAATAAAGACTCTCATGGGCAAATACTTTTATGTTTCAATGCAGAGTTCACATGAAATAAAGAAAGACAAGTGGGCCCAGGGCAAGAAGGAAAGTAACCATTTTAACTTTTGAAAAATAAACCAGAAACACACAGACATGCACACAGGCAGGCAGGTGGGAAGGGACTTTTTCTTTTCTTTTCTTTTTCTTTTCTTTTTTTTTTTTTGGTTTTTCAAGACGGGGTTTTTCTGCATAGCCCTGGTGGTCCTGGAACTCACTGTGTAGACCAGGCTGGAACAATTTTAAATAGCAAATCTTAATAGTCATAGAGAACACAGAATTGTAACAGACAACATATATAAGTATAGACACAAACTCAAAAGTATTGTACAAGTTATTCCCTACAATTCATTATATCACTTTTTGTTGTTAATGCAACAATGGAGAGCTTTCTCTAACCATATTCCACAATTTATTAGATAATTTATTTACCACACATTAGGTATATCAACTATTAAGTAATTCCATCTGAGATGTATAGTGACATGATCATACAAAAGGGCATTCTTTTGGCTATTGCACAAAACTCAGTATTTAAAAATCTTTAAACAGAGCTAGTAAGATGGCTCAGTGGTTAAAGGGTACTTGCCACTAAGCTTGATGGCCTAAGTTCAATCTCTGGAACCCATATGGTAGAAAGAGAGAACTCTCAGAATATGTACTCTGACCTCCACACCAAGAGGCATTCACGTGGGAAGACGTTGGAAGGGAGGGGAAACAGTATTCTTAAAAGCTTCCAATAGTAGGAGCTTCTTCAGTATCACCTAAAGGGTTTTTAAAACTGGGTACTTGTGGGAAGCACAACATCTTTCCTTCAGTCACCCTCCCATCTTCCTCCAAGGTCACCTGTCTGGCTAGTGAAGCCACCCAGATCCTGTCTCAAATATGCCCCACTTTCTTGTTTCTATGTCCACACAACCTACTCTACCTAGGTGGACCCCCTCCTAAGCTACTCCACAATCAGCCTTTGATCAACCCCACTTCCACTAAGCTTTGTTTTTCTTGGTAAAAAATGTCTTTCCTTTCTCAATAGCTCAGTGGGCTGAATAGTGTGGGAATAGAAAAATATCTGAAAAAGTAGTCAAAGTCAATAGAAGTTACTAAGAAATTAAACTATTCTGTAGATTAACCATCATATCACTATAACATATGATTATATGCTAAAGTGAATTATTTTGGAAACAATTTTGGAAAATGTTTTTACTAACTACTCTCTCAATATGAGGTTGTTTTAGCTGTTATAATACTAACCCCTATCTGTCCTCACTATTGCAACATGAGAGTGTTCTGTCACCCAGTGCTAAGCCTCAGTGCAGTTACTCTTTTTGAAAGATGAACTAAACTCATGAGGCCCTTCTTTAGAATCACGAATAACTCAGCAATAATGTTGAAGATAAACTACTTTAAGTAGTTTTATAGGAATTGTACATAATTTAAAAAATAAATATGACTACTTACCTCATTATTACTAGAAGTTTCTATCTAAATATATTCTTAATGGGAACTAGTAGTGGTGGTGGTAGTAGTAGTAGTATACTCTCTAAATTGAATGTCTCCCATGGAGGCCAGACTAATCTTTCTGAATGGAGCTTCATGTATACAAATTCCTCTGACAACAAAACTCCAAGGGCTTTCTGCCTACTGTACAAAAATCTAACTGGTCTACCAGTCACTTAGGGCCACTCACGAACTAGCAGCACCTTACTTCCTGAGTTACATCCTATTGCTTTTTTCATCAATACCCTATGCTCCAACTCAAATACTACAGTTACAGTAACCACACATTTTTAACAGGATGCAGTAATGCAAGCTTATAATCTCTACACTTTGGAGACTCAGGCAGGAGGATCACAAGCATTAGGATAGCATAGGCTAGACAGTGAGATCCTGTCTCAAGAAATGAATTTATATTCATTTATATTCATTCTTCCCTTTCCCCATCAGACAGAAACTCTAGGGTTTTTTGTTTTTTTGTTCGTTTGGGTTTTTTGTTTGTTTGTTTTTTCAAGACAGGGTTTCTCTGTATTGTCCTGGCTGTCCTGGTACTTTGTAGACCAGGCTGGCCTCCAACTCAGAAATCCACCTGCCTCTGTCTCCCAAGCCCTGGGATTAAAGGCATGCGCTACCACTGCCCGGCGAAACTCTAGTTTTCTTAAGAGACTTCAAATCATGCCTGTCGTCTTGTAATTTTATATATTCAATAAAACTTTTCCCTCTGTAGGCAGATTTTTAGGCAAAAAGTTATAGAGTTACTGTAGCAGACCCTTAGTAACTGAGAGCAACTGTAGAATGGCTCTTCATAATCCTAAATTGTGAACATTACCAGCTCATATAACATGCTAAAATGAGAACAGAGTAATGGACAGAGAAGCAAGGATGTGACTACTAAGCCAAGCAGGAGACACACTATGCACCAGCAACACTAGGCTGCACGAGAGAATAAAACCAGCAGCTCAGAACTTCTGTATGTATGGTCTTTTTAAAGGCCACTCACAAATAATCCAGAACCAATAATTTATAAAGTAAAAAAAATCTAAGGAGTTTACAGTACTTGCAATTCTAAGATACATTTCATTGTTCTCCTGCCTGCATGCTTTGCTTATGCCATGCATAATCACTGTTATAACAGCTAGGAACTGTATCTAAGTCAAAGCTACCTTTGTACAAAGACTTTCTAAATGGCCCTAGACAACAGTGATTTACTTCTCTCATGTGAATTAGAGGACTTTTTATTATTCTTTCATAATAAAGAGCATATCTTACTTCTATCCTTAAACTGGCTATTTAATTCCTTTACCAGACAATGTATGAAAGTTGACCCATCTACTACCATATTCAGTTTGCACACAAGAGCACTCGAATAAGTACTAAATGGCTACATAGATGAATGAGCCTATTTCTGTTAATATTGAAAATTACAGTGAGTGTTGGAGATGAGAAATGGGATTAAAGAGGTAAAGGAGAATAGCCTACAAATATTTTAGCTTGAGAAGTTTGAGAAGAAAATGGTTATAACTACTTATCTGCTCTGTCTCAAAAAAAAAAAAAAACAAATAAAAACAAAACAAAACAAAAAACCTACTTATTTGACAGGAAAAACACTACACTTAGTGGAAATTTGGAGACCTAAATCTGCCCTGCCCATCACAGAAGCCCCTCTGCATCTCAACAGCTTCCCTGGTCCCCCAGAAGCATCTTTCAGTCCCCCTCACATGCTCTGGCATGGTTTCCAGATGTTCCAGCACACAGACCACCCAATAAGATATACCATAGAGTATGGTGACTCCAGTTAATAATAATATACTTGAAATCTGATAAGTAATTAGATTACAACTATTCACGTCATAAAAATATGGCATATAAGGTAATGGATATGGTAATTAGCTTGATTTAATAATTTTATAATATATATATATATATATATCCAAACATTGCAGTGCAAACTGTAAACATATATCATCTTTATACCTTAATGAAGCTATAGGAGAATAAACAGAATCATCAGTAAATTATTTCCAGAAACAGAACAGCTACATCACACTAGTCAGTAAAAAAGCCAACAGCTGCATTAGCCATCTGTAAGGTAAGAGGAAATGGCATGGGAGTTTTGGGGTCCAGAGCTAATAAAATATTATTCAGAAGTAGTTATCAAATATCCCTTCTGTTAGTGAGAACCATATTCATGGATGCATTTTCTAGGCTTTAACCAGTTCACTAGAACATCTTATAGCCAGTGGGTTTAGAAAACAAGAAGCATTTCTGATGTATTTGTTTAAAGCCCAACATGCTATAGAACCTTACTGTTCAGCGTGGCCCTTGCCTCTGAAGCATTGTTATCTTCTGAGACTCTGTGAGGTTCTAGCCCAGGCCTAATGAATACAAACCTTCATTTTAATACAACTTCCAGATGATTCCTATGCACACTAAAGTTTACAATGCACTGCTTTAGAAAGCATTTACTCTGGTGACAGGCATATAAACTCATTTAAAACTACAAAATTTATGGACCTCAAATATGAACACAATCAAGTTTGTGATAATTCTGCATATAGACTGCTTGACTTTAGAAAAATGGAAACTGTAATTTTGTTTGAAATTTACATGCTATTTTTGTAAAGTAGACTTTTCCTTTAAAAAATGTGAAAAGAATTTCTGCATGAAATCACTAGCATAAACAGCTTGAACAGAGAATGTTTTTTTTTCCCTGTGGCACTGCTGCTGTTAGTGGGCATTATGTCCATCAAGCATTCTGTAGTAATAGCTTAGAGTATTTTTCTTAGCTTTCAGTTGCTTGTCTTTTTGTATGAGATTCTCCTATAGGAAAAAAATAAATGATGTATCAAGCAATAGCTCTTTTCCATTTCTAATCCATTCTGACAGCCAGCCTACCACCTGAAGTCCCAAAGCTGCTTCTTGTCCCTGGAGGCCACTTGCCTGACTGCAATGTCAGCACACTCTTACCTTCAGTTTTGCATTAGGCTGGTGGACAAGAAAAGCATAAAAGGTTTGCAGTTGGCTCTAAGGAGCTAGATGTTGAAAGGCCCCTGGAGAAAAGAAGCTGAAGCTGATAGGAACAAAGGGCCTTGAAGCTGGACATCAATCAAGGCACATCTCACACTGTTTGTATTCTCAAGAGCAATATAATGAACTACAAGTTCAAAGAGAAAGGAAAACAGGACAAAGTGTCTAAGACTGAGAAGCTATTTTTAACCCTTAACTTGCTCAGTGGTACCTTCTTGTAGTATGGAAAAAACCTATTTTGGCATCATCAGAAGCAATATGCATTTATGAACAAGCATCAGAACAATAAAAGCATTTTTTCATCAACTGAAAACACATGCAGATATTAGGAAAGATAGGTTCTTTAATCCCCTCTCCCCTTCCAACATACCCAAACTCAAGAGATAAGGAAAATGATCTCTAATCTCAAACAGAGACAGTAAAACAGACATGGGCAAATACAAAGAAATAAAAGTTGCTACAATTTATACTTTTTGCTATTGTTTGATTATACATGGATTTCCAATAAAAACTGATATTCTGTTATTTGTCTTCAGTATATCTAAATATGGAATGAACTAAATTAACTAGAAAACACAGTGCAGTTCTCTGAACTTCAGAGGGAATGTTCTTAGTATAAAATTATTTTCATAGCTGGAAATAAGATCCTTAATGTGTGGAAAGGATTACTTCTGAAAAATCACATTTGTTCTTCTAGAACTCAAACTTTGAGCAACTAACAAAGAGAAGGAATATGAAGAAAAGTCAAGATCACAACTTCATTCTTTTCCTGTACACACCCTGGAACCTGGAGATAGACTGGTGGTAGTGAGGAGACAATGTTCAATGTATGGTGGCCTCCCAATTACTATACAGCACTGTTCCTTTGAATTATATTCTTTGAGTCACACTGTATTTTCTGCTCACCATGCCTAAATAAAAAAAAAAAAAAGTTCCCACAAGAGTGTTTCAGTTTGGATCTTAAAGATTCTCCAAAGGCCATGAAGGTTTGCTTGCCAGCCTGCAGCTCCGCTGGGAGGTAGACCTTCACACAAGGTTGTGATGGGAAGAAGTTAGGTCAAGAAGACTGAGAGTATTGGCCTCTCCCATGTCTATTGTTTCTCAGCTACCAAGATGAGCTCCTCAACAAAATTCACTGTTGCACCAAGGCCTGAAGATAAGAAAGCCAACTAATCATATACTAAAACATCTGAAAGCATGAGCCAAAAAAATTTTTGACCCACCTCAATAAGACTTGAGTCAATTTAACATAGAACAACTGAATGTTATTTCTGAACAGCCAATCTTACCACTAAAAGTCAGACAAGCAAATATTATTCTTCCTCATATGATACAATAACAATGTGAAGTGGTTAACAGAAAGACAGGATTTGACTTTATCCAACTCCACTGGTGTACAGGAAATACCGTTATAGAGAAACAAGTAAAATGACACCATGAAGGAACAAGCAAACACTAGTACCAGAAAAATGAAATTTTATATGGGAAAAAAAAAGGCAGGCTAACTTCATTTGGACTCCCCATAGGAAGAGAAGGCAGCCAACATTCTATAGTGGGTGGGATAAAAGGCATCAATTTTTTATTAGATATTTTCTTTATTTACATGTCATCTGATATTTCCTTTCCAGGTTTCCCCTCCGAAAAAAAGAAAAAAAAAAAAGAAAAGAAAAATAAAATGAAATTAAAAAAAACTCTATTCCTTCCTCCCTTCCCCTCCCTCTCCCACTTCCTGGCCCTGGCATTCCCAAACACTGGGGCATAGAACCTTCGCAGGGCCAATGGCCTCTCTTCCCATTGATGACCAACTAGGCCATCCTCTGCTATGCATATGCTGCTGGAGTCATTAGTCCCACCATGTGTACTCCTTAGTTGGTGGTTTAGTCCCTGGGAGCTCTGAGGGTACTAGTTAGTTCATACTGTTTGTGCTAAGGGGCTGCAAACCCTTCAGCTCCTTGGGTCCTTTCTCTAGCTCCTTCATTGGGGACCCTGTGCTCAGTCCAATGAATGGTTGAGTACTGATTTTTGGAAATATCCTATTTTTATTTAGCTTTAAAAAAAAATTTAAGACTTATACTAAATAGACCCTTCTTCTCCTAAATTATGTAACAAATCTTTTACAGCTACTTACCAGCTTTTGCTGTTGGCACATACATCTCTACACTGCAAAATGTGAAAAAAAAAAAAAACCCAAACAAACAAATTCCAACACATGCCAAAGAATACCTTTATTTCACTATTAAACATATATTTTGGAATGCATAGACTTCAGTAAAGAACAGTTCTGACTCCTTGTTTTCTATACTCAGTTGAAGATTGATTCTCAGAGTTTCTAATTTCCTTTTTTTGTTTTTAGATATTTTCTTTATTTACATGTAAATTTCTCCTTTCCCAGTTTCCCCACCACAAAAAAAAGAAAGAAACAAACAAAAACAACAAAAACAAACCCCTGTTCCCTCCCCCCTCCCCATGCCTGCCACCCCA
>NW_022196900.1:9308742-9309022 GCF_008632895.1 Mastomys coucha
TTGGGTATGTTGTGGCTTCATTTTCATTAAACTCTAGAAAGTCTTTAATTTCTTTCTTCATTCCTTCCATGACCAAATTATCATTGAGTAGCATGTTGTTAAGCTTCCATGTGTATGTGGACATTCTATTGTTTATGTTGTTATTGAGGAGCAGCCTTAGCCCATGGTGATCTGATAGGATACAAGGAATTATTTCAATTTTCTTGTATCTGTGAGGCTTGATTTGTGACCAATTATATGGTCAATTTTGGAGAAGGTACCATGAGGTGCTGAGAAGAAG
>NW_022196900.1:9311138-9350551 GCF_008632895.1 Mastomys coucha
GTGTCTCTGACTAGAGCTTGTCCTGTCCCTGCTGCCCTGCAAGTCCCCTGCGACTCGTGGGGCCTGTGTCTCCTGGCTTGCTGCTCCGGTCTTAGAAACTCACTGGAGAGAAAATCCTAACTTCTTATTCCTAAGCAGAGTACTGTGTGTTCTAGGACAATAACAGATCATACAGTAATTCATAACTAAGTAGAAAATGTTAGTCAAAGAAGTATTAGTTGGCATGATAATCCACCTTGGGTATGTCATTCTAATGAGACAGGCATATGAGATAGTTTAGGCTAAGACCATGCACAGACAGTTGCACACATGCACACACTTCTTATAAAGTACTTGCTGTCCTAGTTCCTTCAGCTGCACATAATATGTACACATACTCCTCTCCAAACAATAAACCTAGCAATCTCCAAACCTCCACAACACCTACAGCATCAGGCTACACGTACTCCCATCTCTGAGTAATAAAACATATTTTTCTACCTCTGACAACAATCAAATAGACAGGTTCTATTTTAAGTGCATTCCTAATGAATCCAGTTAGAAAAATATAGGAGCAGACCTGGTTGGTGGCACAATAAGGCAAACTGTGCCCTTCAAATAAAAAATCCCCTAGGTACTGTCTGATGTCTATGTCTATAGCATATGATGAACAAAGATTATCACTGAAGTCAGATGCCTTATCGGAATGAGTTATGCACAATAGGAAAAATGAATATATGATCTATCAAAATAGAGAACCATCCAAAGTACACCCCTTAGTACCTAGTCTCTCTGTCTTAGGGCTGCTATTGCTGTGATGAAACATCTGGATAAACAAAGAAACTCGGGAGGAAAGGGTTTAGTCTGTTTAGCATTCCAAATCAGTTCATCATCAAAGGAAGTCAGGACAGAAACTTAAGCAGGGGAGAGACCCAGAGGCAGGAGGTGATGCAGAAGCCATGTGCTGCCTACTGGATTGTTCCCATGGCTTTGCTAAGCCTAGCTTTTTAGAGAACCCAGGACCACTACTCCAGTGAAAGCACCAGCAACAGTGGGCAGGGCCAATCCATACCGATCACTCATTAAGAAAATGCCTTACAGCTGGATTTTATGGAGGCATTTTTCTCAACTGAGGTCCTCATCCATTAGATGACTCTAGTTTGTGTCAAGTTGACATAAAACTAGCCAAGACACACTCCTTCCTTTAGACTTCACAATAAGAGACTTAAGGGCCCTTACGTACTCTCACTCATGTGGTTTTTCTGCCCCATTTCAGTAAATTTGACCTTTTCTATAGCTTTGCTTTAAATAAAGTTTTTCTGCTAATCTGTAATCTGTGTGAGCCTTTATTTCAACTCTCTGAATAGGAGGCCAAAAGTCTTGAAACACCTGACCTAGAATACCAGAAACGCTAATGACAAACCTTTTGAGAAAGATTAATCTACAAAAGCCTTAGTTTTTTGTTTTTAAAGTGATGGAGGACATCCTTTTTATTTCATTAATTAATTAATTAATCTACATTCTGATTGCAGCTTCCCCTTCTTTTTTCCTCATAGTCCTTCCCTCTTATCTCCTGTCCCTCATGCCCCACTCCCTTTGTCCTTAGAGAAGGGGAAGCCTCCCATGGATATCAACCCACCTTGGCATGTCAAGTTGCAGTAGGACTAGACTCATCTCCTCCTGTTGAGACTAGACAAGGCAGCCCTGACATGGAAACTTAAGGGTTCTTTGGAGAGTAAGTTGTGTTAGATGGTGTTTTTCTGGGGCAAACACGTGAAGGAGTATTTTCCTGAAGTGGACACAGGTGACTAAGGCAGACTTGTGAAGGCACGTTTCACTGAAGCAGACAAAAGAGAGGATGTTCTGCTAAAGCAAGCACAGAAAAGGACACATGGTGAAGGATTCTTTGCTATCAACATTTGAATGTATTGGTCCACCTTACACTTCATAGTTGAGCTTCATTTGTCAGGACTCCGCAGACTTGAACTTGAGCTGATTGGATGCACGTGCTGAGGCAAGGCACGTGGAGGACATGTGATGTTTGGAGAGTATAAATAGGACTCCAGGAGTGACAGCTTGGTTTGCTGGTACCGTTAGCTGTGCAATGCTTGTGGGTCTCTCATCTTCTCTGATCTTCACTTCCCTGAGAGAGGTACAGCCGAGAACTTCTCCTGGTTTTCTTGTTGGTCCCTCCTGCTGACTGGAGTGGAGGCTGAGGCCTGACCGTCTTTGCTAGGTCATGTTATCACTGTTGCTAACCCAACTTTACTGAACTGGACTACTGGTGCATCCATGAGGTGTTTGTGAGTGGATCAAGGTGCCGTTGCCTGCAAACCTGTGAACTGACAACACAATTTCCAGACAACACAGAGAAAGTGTCCCCATTCGATTGGCCTGTGATACATTTTCTTTGTTGATGATTGATGTGGAAGGGCCCAGTTAATGTGAACTGTGCCATAAGATCCTATATTTGCGAGTTCTCTAAGAAAGCAGACTGAGTAAGCTATGGGGAGCAAGCCAGTAAGCAGTACTCCATCATGGCCTCTGCTTCAGCACCTGCCTCAAGTTCCTTCCCTGATTTCACTCCACAAAGGAGTGTTACTTGAGAGTGGTAAGCTCAAACAAACCACCAACCAACCCTTTCATCCCTAGGTTGTTTATGGGCATGGTGTTTTATCACAGCAGTAGAAACCTTAACTAAAAGAATAGCACTATTTTTTGAATTGCAGATTTGAACACATTAATAGATTATGAAACCTATCCCCTGGACAGTAACAAAAGGGAAATCTCACTGCCAGAGGATGTAGTATTTGTTAAGTACTTTTGAGAAACTTTTATTTGTGTGTGTGTGTGTGTGTGTGTGTGTGTGTGTGTGTGTGTGTACTAGATTGTACTGTAAAGTGTTTTTGTTTTTAAGCTTTATATTTTTATTTATTTTTACTGTATGAATGTTTTGCCTGCATGTATGTCTGTGTGCCTGGTCCCTGTGGAAGTCAGAAGAAGTCACAAATCCCCAGGAATAGGAGTTACAAAGTGAGCCACTGTATAGTGCTGGGAATTGAACCTGGGTTCTCTGTGGGAGTAGCCAGTGTTTTTAACTGCTAAACCATCTATCTCTCCAGCCCCTGTAACCTGTTTTGGTTTGTTTGTTTGTTTATTCTGAAACACTGTAAAAACAAACAAAACCCCTGAAAATTTCTGTGGCGAAATGGTAACATGAATCTTAATTCTCAGTTTTCACAGGCAAATTTCCCATAATTTCCAAATTTTCCCTTGCCTTGGCCAGGATATAGCTGCTGATGCTGCATATTTTTCCAATATGTGAGAGTAAGTCTTTGTGAGGCACAGTTTGGTCTAAGGATGAAGCTTGACCTTAATGTTTCTTGGAAAACAAATTCCACTGAGATATACCTATCTCAGAAACTCCAATAAATTTCAGACTATTAAGGTGCAAAACAGCAATGGATATCTGTGGACTAAGAGAAGGCAAAAAAAGTACATGCTCAAAGGTTACATGATGAGTGTCAGAGCTAGCAGAAAAAACTTTTGCCTCCTAGACCTCAACTCATAGACTGCATCAAATCACCAGACCATGAAACTGTGGTTTAATCATAACCTCAACTAATTGTAAGTGCAATTAAACTTATAAGTGCAATTAAAGATTTTATGAGAGTTCATAAAACTCTCAGAAACAAGCAATAATTCAGTGTCTATTTTTGTAATTTAAGCATGAATTACTCTAAAGATCATCTGGTTTCTGAATATAAAATTTCCAATTTGTATAATTTAAGCACATGTTCTCTTTGCAAAGTTTTGGTTTTGTTACACAAGATTTATTGTTCAATTCACTGTTTCTTGGTTGAAACTAAACTGTTATCAGATCTAGATCACTACTTGACATTTGGGATGCTTATGAACTGCTGTGTGGAAGCTCCAAACAGGCTATTTATTCAATGGGCAGTTTTGAGATATCAGAATGAAGTTTAAACATTATTAAAGGACTTTGTGTACTCCCTTAAATAAATACTCCCTTAAGCCAGCACATGAAATAGAAATCAGACGAATTCAAGTTTCTAGTTAAGTTTGTGAATGAGTCAGAGACTTGAAAGACAGTCCCTCTTGCCTCTAAGTTTGATTAGCTAAAACAACTACTAGAAAAAAAGACAATGTTAAGAGATAAGGTTTTGTTTTGTGCCAATGTTTCTGTTGAAGTTAACTGAGTTCTCCTTCATCCTTGTGTTTTTATTGTTGTGGTTTCCTGGTTTGTTTTCCTCTTTCCCCCACCATTACTTAACAACCATGCGAATCAGTAGACAATATAACAAAGGGAAAATTATAGGTTTAAATATGGAAAATGAAGTAAATTTGCCACTCATTGCAAATGGCATAACTTATAATCAGAAATTCAAGAATACAAACAATTAGAGAATTGTAAGGTATTAGAGTATAAATTTAGTATACAAAGAACATAGAAAAGCAGTATTAATGAAAATACAATTTAGAATCAGACTCTTAAAAGTAAAAGGCCTGATTCATTTACTCATTTCAGATTCAGATGGCAGAATCACAGACGGTTGATCTGCACCAGAACCCCAGGCTGACTTCTCGGTTTCACAATGGATTTGACAAGCTTTCCGACCCTAACCTTTCTTTACCTACAAAACAAATAGCTACTTGAAACGATGACCAAAAAAAAAAAAAAAAAAAAAAAAAAAAAAAAAAAAAAAAAAGGGAGAAATATCTAACAAGTTCAACCAATGTTAAGAGATGTGAAAAACAAAAGCAAACAACAATAATACAATTTTAGCAGTGCCAAAGAATGTGAACGATACATCCACATCATGACTAGAAGACATATGCACTCACTGACATATGGGCAGACTACAAAGTATGTATGCTGTAGATTATTATAGTAAAAACGATGCTGTGTGTGAAGGCTCACATCTGTGATCCTAATACTTCAGGAGGCTGAGGCAAGAGGATAGCCTGGCCCAAACGGTCAGTTCTTGGACAACCTGGGTGATAGTGAACCTCTAGCTCAGTGATTCTCAACCTTCCTAATGCTATGACCTTTCAACACAGTTCCTCATTTTGTGGTGACCCCCACCATAAAACGATTTCATTTCTACTTCATAGCTGTAATTCTCCTGTTATAAATTGTAAATATTTAATATGCAGAATATCAGACATGCAACTCCTGAGAAAAGGTTATTCAATGCCTGCTCCACCTAAAGGGTAGAAACCCACAGGTTGAGAACTAGTGTTGTATCTAAAGAATAACATAAATAACTTAGTCTTCATGAACAAGATAAGAACACCCAAAAAATGCAAAGAACCAACAAAGAAAAGAATCAGTTACTCTAATCTGTGGAGAAGCAATGATTGTAACTAAGGAAATGACTAGTGAAAAGAGGCCACTGGAAAACCAGAAGCACCCTGGCAGCATACACCTTTTCATCTTTCGTTTGTCTCCTAATGTGGCCCCTTTCTTTTTCCCTACCCAGAGGGAGTTTTAAAATCTAAGAAGACTCACTACATAACAGGATTTTCTTTGTTGCTTGTTTATACCCAGTCTATCCTTGAACACTCCATCTTCCTGCCTCCCTGACTGATGGGATTATAAGCATGGTGAGCTTTATACCAGTTTTCAGTGGACATATAAACAAATTTTAGCTTAATGGTCAAATTTTACTAAAAGTAGTAAAGATTATACATGTACACACTTCTGTAGAAACACGTTGATATCCCACTGGAAGCAATATTAAGGGTAACTGGTATGCACGTACATCAGGCTTCCAGCAGCAAATGAAACTATAAACCAGCTATTTAAAATCTTCCACATTTACACAAATAGTTTTTTCATCTTTTCAGTGACACGTCTGAAGTAATAATCTCTTCCTTTACTAAATTCAAAAGGAGACGACACATTTCTAAAGAATCTTCATTTCCATATATCTCATGTCAATCACAGCAGATAGACTTCTGAATGATTCCAAATGCTTAAGTAACATTAAGTCGCTCTATGTGCAACTAATGATACCTTTCATTCGGAAGAGCGGAAAGTGTGTCTCCCCACTTTCATTTGCCCCACTTACAGGAATTTATCTGCTTTGTACTAAAAGACGAACGGCATATCAAGTTAGATTTTCTTTTCTATCAATCATAATTACACTTGCACTATTTTGGTAAGACTATGTCCTGTTACCAGAGGAAAGAGACAAGCTGATAAGTGCTTTAGGAAACCACTACTGTTTAGAATCAGACTTTTAAAATTAAAAGACCTCATCCGTTCACTCCTCTCAGAGGGTCAAAGGCTGGCACTCACAGAGGGTTGGTGAGCACCAGAGCCAGCTCCCCAGGGTGCTCTCCTGTTTCACAATGCTCTATGGATTTGACAGGCTTTCCCTCCCTAACCGTACCTAATAAAACCAATCCCTCTCATACGCAGATAGGACACAAAGCACTTGCTATACATATGCATGATCTCACAGCTTTGCAAAATAAATATACCCAATTTTAAAGTAGAAAAAACAAGGCTGAGGAGAAGGGAGATGGCATAGTATCAGAGAGCTAAGGAGTCAGAAGAGAAGTAGGTCTTTCAGCTTTCAAGGTAACTACACCTCCTTCATTACCAGTTATTGTAGGCAGCCAGACCCTAGAACTACTATAATTCACCTATTCTCCCTCAGGTAAAGAATCCTAGAATGAGGATATCTGAGGCATGTCTAAATGTTTTACTCTTATAATAACTCTTAAAAGTCATTTGTTATTATTAGAGAGAGAGAGAGAGCAAGAGTGTGTAAGAGAAAGAAATAAAGGAAAGAAAAGTGGGCATAGAGATGAGGCCAGGGTGTGTGTAGAAGTCAGAGGATAAGTGTATAGACTGGTCTTTCCTTCTAACTTAGCTAGATTTCCAGGACCAAACTCTTGTAGTCAGGCTTATATGGTAAGGGTCTTTACCTGCTATCTCACAAGCACCAGCAATTTAGTTTTATTTTTCATGCATAGTATCTCTTTACAACATACAACAAACACCGATGCTGAAGCAGGAATCATACTATGACTGTTTTATAAATGTGATAATAAAGTTTAGTAGTGTCTAAATATACTAGAAAAAATAAAAACATCAGGGCTGAAGAGATAGCTCTGTGGTTAAAGATGCTCTTACAAAGGACCCAGGTTCAATTCTCAGCACCCACATAGCAACTTACAACTGGCTATAAGTTCCAAGGGATCCAACACCCTCACACACACATACATACATGCAGGGAAAAACGCCAATGAACATAAAATAAAAATAAGTATTTTTTTTTAAATTCTCTTTAAAAAATAAAAACATTGCTGAACAAGTAAGACTCAAATAAGCTATGAGTTGTCAAAATTTATGACAGAACAGGAATAAAAAAAAAAACTAGGCCTCTAATAATTCTAAAACTAGTAGACTCTTCAAAAATAAACCACAACTATTTTTATATACTATTTTCATAATTATACAATGAATACAAGTACAATACTAATTAGGTACAGTTAAAGACAATGTGGCAGATAACTTATACACAGTACCACATTTCTAAGTTACCTTTTGTTAACATACTGACAATGGATTGTATAATGACAGAGGTAGGGAGAGAAGTTATTCACTTAATATCACATTTTTAAGCTGCCTTTAGTTGGAGTAATGAGTAGGATCAGAAGACCACAGGCAACGTTAACTAGTCCTGGGAGCTTATTAATTCAGTGCACGCAATTTTTGTTTTAAATGATATCAGCTGCATGGTTAACAGCTAATGGATTCCTTTATTCACATACTGAATATATATTGGATGCCAGCCATGTACAAGGTAGACCACACTTATCAGTTGGTATAAAAGATACAACACATATTTTCTTATAATCATGACCCCTACAATCTAAACTGGAAGATGTATTTGTAGGCAGTTACAAGAGTGGTGGCCAGCATTCCATTAACGACTCATGCTATGTTGTGGGCACTGTAGTGCAAACAATTTTAATGCAACTAGACAGACATTTATTTCCTGACTCCCTCATCTAATAGTATTTATTGAGTGTTCACTATGAGGCAGCAGCTAGAAGAGTTTCCAACAATGCTACAGGTGCATTCAAAATCTCCCTTTTACTCTAGGACTTTGCAGGTGAATTCTTGTCCCCATCTAACAGCTGAGACTGGAGGCTCAAAAACAGGAAACAACTTAACTAGGTAGGTAAAGCAGCAGCCATTCCCAATGCTGGGGGTGACTACCTTCAGCACATGGGTATCTCTTTGTCCTACAGCAATTTACTCAGAGATAACACATTTCATCTTGGTGGGAAGCTTCTTGTGACTCAGGATGTCTTAAAATAAGATGACATCCTACCTTACAAGGAAGATCTTTAAAACTCAAGACAGCAAACAGCTAGCTCAAAAGCTTCAGACATTCCCACTCTCCCCTCCCCAGTTTATATAAGCAGTAAGTACTGCTTGAAGGTAACACTCTAAGACAAATTGAGCTCCCTAGAAGCTCAGACCAGCCATGCTGCCTGAGTGGAAGAGACACTCAGGCATGTCTTCCGCAAGTCTTCTGGGGAAAGTAGATGTTTGTCACATCTCCTCAGGAATAGTGCCACACAACACTTTGTTTCTATATTTCTATGAGCCAGTGTCTACCTCTTAATACCAGGCCTAAACAAGAATCCAGCTTTTGAGTTTTCAAAACAGAAAAATAATTATTAAAGCAACATTAAAATGCAAACAAAATGACTGAAAAAGGTGTAGGCTAAAATGTGTTTAGTGGTTAGTGAAGGCAATTTTTTTTTTCTTCACTATGTTTCTCTGTACCATAAAGTATACTGCTATCAGGAGTCAAAATAACATATCTTTGTCAAAATAACAAATCTTTTAATACTTCAATTACTAACACTATGTTTTTCACATTTCATGCTGACAGTCTTCCTGCCATACCGTGAGAATATTTTTAATTGAGACTATCAGGACCTTACAGTCATTGTTTGATAATACTGCTGCCCCAGTCCTGGGACACTTCTACATGAAGGATCCAAAAACTGGTTAAGGTCCTGGCCTACAAAGAGGCTCCCACAAAATCCAAATGTCTGATTTCCCTACTTCTTTTAAGGACTACAGTCAGTTATTTCATACTTATGAGCCCCTCATACATACTTGACCCCTGCCTGAGAGGTCTACCTTTCCTATTCCTGCCATTCTTAGAGTTTTCTATTAGAGAATACATTATTTGTATGATTTGAATGAGTTGTCCCACGCCCCAGACTCTTATTTGAATGCTTAGTCCCAGTTGGTAGAACTGTTGGGAGGGACTAGGAGAGGTGGATGCATTGGTAGAGGTGTGTCAGTGTGGGTAGGTTTTGAAGTTTCAAAAGCCTGTATCATTTCCAGTACCTCACGCTTGTGGATGAGGATGTCAGCTCTCAGCTACTGCTCTAGAGCCATGCCTGTCTGCTGCCATGCTTCCTGTGTTAAGGTCATGTGCATTACCCCTCTGGAACTGTGAAGTCCCCAATAAACCCTTCCTTCTGTAATATGCCTTGGTTGTGGTGCTTTATCACAGAATAGAAAAAATAACTAAGCCAATCTGTAATAAGATATTACACTTGAAATAAAGATGAATAAAAAAGAGGTGAATTCTTAACCATTTTGTTTCATAAAATCATAATAGAACATACAAACCACCTCCTTTGAGTCAGAAAGAGTAACTATATTACTCCTCAAAAGGTAACAGGAAAATAGAGGTGGTGACAGGAAATAAAAGTGTAAGTTGTGAGTCAAGCTATGGGCTCAGTGCCAGGTAAAACCTCTTTAACAATAATCAACACACCTTGATTCTCAGCTCTGAGAATGCCTGAGAGTCATTAGAGAGGCACGAACTTGTCACCTTACATCTTGCTATACTCAGACCAAAACTCCAGAAATAAAGCTCAGAGGAACTGAAAATGTCCAATCTCTTGACTCAGGGCAACTCTAACCCATTATGTTACACTTTAATCTGTTCTTTAAGCAGTGTCAAGATTTCAATGCTGTAGTAGTGATGTTTTTTAAAGTGGCATTTTCTCTAAAACTTAAAATACAATAAAGTAGCTAAACAGCCAACGAGTAAGAAATATGAAATCAAACATATTTATGAGCTATACTACATCACTACTTCATATTTTATTCATCATTTGCAGCAGTTTGCTTTAATCAGAAAGCTGCTTTTACAACATACTAGTCTACCTTTATGACTTCATATAACTTCCAACCATTTTCAAGTAAAAAAGAAAAGATGTACATTAATCTAGATTAATCAAATTAGAAGATTAACTCCTAGTCAAGTGAGGTGGCACATAACCTTGGTCCCAGCACTTGGATCTCTCTGAGTTTGAGGCCAGCCTGGTCTACAAAGTAAATTCTAGGACAGCCAGTGTTAGACAGAGAAACTTTGTCTCAAAAAAAAAAATTGTAATAATAATAATAATAATAATAATAATAATAATAATAATAATAATAATAAATGAAACACTTAACTCCTGGTGGAGATATTGTTCTAATACCAGAAGTAAACAGTTAAAAAAGATATAAAGAGGCCAGTTTTTATATATAATTTTATTAAATACTATATAATAGAAGTACATTCTTTAGTAATATTTCTCCAAAAAACTCATGCCTTATTCTGTAAAGCTGGCCAAGGGCCCATGATGGTGGATGGTGATGGTTACCATAGGTCCTAGGAGCAAACATATTACTATTGTTTTGCTATGGTCACACTGTCAAAGTTGCCTTCTAAATACTATTTCTTTTAAGATATCGAAAAAATTGTATGTGTATACATGCATGTACATGCACCATATGCACGCAGTGTCCAAAAGAAGGCATCAGATGACCTGAAACTGGAGTTACAGACCATCATATAGGTGAGCCATCATATGGGTGGCTAGGAATGGAGCAGCAAGTGCCCTTAACTCCTCAGCCATTTTCCAGCCCCAATACTCATTTTTATATTAATAGATTACTGCTGTGTCCCATCTTCCTCAGAGAAGCTTCTCACTGCAGCTGGCAGGGTTAATGCAGAAACCCATAATAGGTCAAAGTGTCAAGAAAAATGATTGTAGAGCACTTGTCCTTTAAAGGCACAGTTATTCTCACCTCCTTTAAGGCTCAAGGACTATCACAGAGGAAGAGGAAAAAAGAATGTAGAAGCCAGGAGTGATTTCAACAAAAAGATGTCTTCTAGACATGACATACCCACTGCATTCAACTCACCACAGCTGTAGTTATCTTCAAAGATCCTGCACAACATTGGGGCCATCAACATTCCATAATGGATAAAATGAGATCCCATCTCTCCCTGCAGGACTCTGGTAATTATTGGTTGTTGAGACAGGGAGTGTCATTTTTTTCAGTGATGGAACCACAGGTAAGTTGCCCTTGCTCCATCATGATCTCCCACCCACACTCAAGCAAGTACCTCCAAATACACTCAATAGGCCACACACATACAAAACCGTGGAAGAGGGGGAATTGTTGAGAAGGGTTCTAGTGGAATAGGGAAGGTGATAAGAAAGAGAAATAGGTATGAAAATAACCAAAATTCATTATCAGTATGAAACTGTCATACAATAAAATAAAATTTTAAATCTCTTCTGTAGTACCACTTAACAATGAGACCTCAGATGAGATTTTTACCACGGAGATAAACTGCAGACAGTCAAACCCCAAAGTTAGTTTCACTGCTCTTGAATTGGGGTAGGGTGAGGTTCATGGTCTATTCAATACTACTCAATATATAAGACAATTACTGCCTCAAGGACAGTGACTAAATGACATTATAAACTATGAGAAGAACTAATATTAAAACTCAAATTCTTGGGCTGGTGAGATAGCTCAGCGGGGAAGAGCACCGACTGCTCTTCGGAAGGTCATGAGTTCAAATCCCAGCAACCACACGGTGGCTCACGGCCACCCTTGATGAGATCTGACGCCCTCTTCTGGTGTCTGTAGACAGATACAGTGTACTTACATATAATAAATAAATAAATCTTTAAAAAAAAAAAAACTCAAATTCTTGCTTCTTCTTCTCTCTCTTCCTCCTTAGCCTCTTACTCTTCTTTACTCTCTCCTCCTCCCTTCCCCCTTCTCTCCATGTGGCCAGGCCGGCCTCTACTTTCCTATCTCTTCTCTCTCCTTTCTATAATAAAACATCTTACGACAAAAAAAAAAAAAAAAAAAAAGCAAAGCTCAAGTTCTTGCTAACTTTTATTTCTAGCACTTCCCTAACTCCCTACCAAACAAAATCCATATCTATGTTGATAAGGTTATTATTATTTTCCAGTTTATCACAGCCCCTTGAACAGATAAGCCCTAACAATTTCCACACCCATTAGAAATACTGTTTGAGTCATTTTTTTATTCTTTACCACCTCCCAGTCTGGCTCAAGTACATCGGTCTCCATGTGGTAAGAGAATGGTCCAGAATGTACAATGTTCAATGCAGTAGCCATTTGCCTTAAATGTAACTACTATGACTGGGGAGTACACGTTTTATTTAACTTTAGTGAATGCTTATGTTCATAACAACTTGATAACTTCAGCCATTATGAGTTACTTCCTATCAAGTGAAATAAGACACTAATGCTAGAGCCACATGGCAAAAATTCTTATGATTTCTAAAGACATTTTTCTAAAAATCTCTTAAATTCAATTATCAAAGGCCTCCTTTCAGAGTATGATCATCTTAAATGGAACAATCTTTGGCATTCTACCATAAAGCCTAGTTTAATTAATTTAAAAAACAAAACACTACAATGTTCTTCTTAGGAAGTTTCCTGGGTCTTTTTCAATGTTTTTCTCTATTATAGTCTTGTCTTAAACATTTAAAATTAAGAGCAAGTATAATGTGTAATCAGTTCTACATGATGATAAAATCATTGGCTGGAGAAATTGCAGAGCTCTCTGCCACAATATAAGCAAGGACTTGCAAAGCACTTAGGATTTTCTCAGTCCTTACAGGGACAACTCAGACTGAGATCCAGGACATTACATAAGACCTCCAAGGTGGCATGCTTCCCTATTCCTTCTTGAATGAAGCCATCTGAATGCTCATTCAAATCCACTGAAGACCATGATTTTTTTTATATTTTTTTCTAAATTAATAATGAACTGTTAATGGTTTGCTAGCTTCTTTAGGATCAATTCTGATGTTTGGCCATGTCAGCAAAAAAGACAGCAAGAATTCTTTAAAAAAAAAACACAACAAAACACACAAATACTCAATTCATATAAAAGATTAATTATGCTTTTAAAAGACAAAACCCCTTTTCTTCACTCCACTGAAGACTAAAAATTACCCTATGCAATTTCCCTCTTCAAGATAATGCTCAAATTATTCTTTCCCAGTGAGCCTGAAGATTTCCCACTGAAAAAAAAGTTTGTTTCTTACAGATGTCTATAGTTGTATCTCTCTAACTCTAACATACATTTAAGCCATTCAAGTGCACTCACTCTTACACTGCAGGCTCTGATTCAGTAGTTCTAACGTGAGGTCACTCAACACTCACCCACACTTCTGAGAAGCAAGGTCTGTGTGCTGCCAGTCTGTACCAATTGCCTTGGACATCTCTCTTTGCTTTTGGTATTCTAATTATATATACACAGCCCCTTTCTCTAAGTGAAGCACAGGTTTCTTAAAAATGGGGCATCTCAAGCACCTTTATCTCTTTCATAGCAAATGGAAAACAGGCACTCAAATGATAATGCTATCAATCAATTTAAACAAAGCTTCTACAGCCTGTGATGAAGATAGTTTCCCTCTTCAGAATCAAAGGCAGACTAACACAGGTGCTGGGGAAAATGAAACTGCTTTTAATCACTTCCTTAGTTAGATGAAACAGCAGAGTGATATTCCATGTTGGAAAAGCTGTGGCTATGCATGTTTGTCTCAACATAGAAAATGAGGTGAATGGTGTAGTCCCACAACTTGCTAAATAAAATGTTCGCAGATTTCTTTTTAGGAAAAGTACAAACCAAATGTCTACTGTTAGGGGAAGTTAGAAGACTATCCTTTCTGAAAGCAAGATTCAACAAATAAAAAAATTACAGAATTATGAAGCCCAATCCGTTTATCTTACAGACTTAATATTTTTGTTTATATTATTTATCCAAGTTTATAGTGTTCACTAAATGGGAGAGCTGAGACTTGCCATGTAGATGCCTTCCTACCCATTTTTCATATGAATGAACACCTACCTTCAGTTGTTCTTTACAGCTTGTTAGAACATTTATTCTCAATCACTGGAAGTGTTATCAAGTTTTTAAAAAGAGGATAAATACTATGAACAGAAAAGATTCAGGGCTAGGGAGACAGCTCAGAAAGTGAAGTGAGAACCTGGATGAACCCCAGAATCTGCAAAGAAATGGCACATGACAGCAATCCCAGCACTTCGAAGGTGAAGATAAGAGAAACCCTGGGCTTACTAGTTGGCCAGCCTAGCCTCCTTGGTAAGATTCAGGCCAGTGAGAAGACCCTATCTCAAAAGCAGAGAAGTAGATGGCCGAGAAATGACAACTGAGGTTACCCTCTGGCCACCACATACACATGATGTGTGTGTTTGTGTGTGTGTGTGTGTGTGTGTGTAAGATTCAAGTTTGTTTATAACCAAAGAATTGTAAATTCAAATTAGATTTTTCTTATTAAATTGACACATTTGCATGACCCATGAAATATAGTTACAGGCTATATTTTGAGATTTATAATGAATGTCTTTCAATGTATATCTTTTGTACATTTTAAAACACTGTAAAACAAAATAACCAATAACCTAAGTATCTTGACAAAAAGTAATGTAAGTAAATCACAACACATCTAAAGACTGAGCTAGCAGAAAGGCACTCAATACCATGGCATACAGTTCCAAGTTTCATGTAACTGTGGCAATGAACATCTTCTCTAAGGCTTTTACAAATATTAACCCTCCAGATATATTACTAAATTCAGATTGATTTTTTTTCAGAAGTGTATTTTGGCACCTCTTATCCTTAGGTACACCACACAATCTAACACAGATGTAAGAGTCAGTGTCTGTGTACTCATATACACATGTGCACTTGTGTGTGCCTACTTGTGTGTGTGCATTTGACAGAGAAATGGAAGAGCAATAACTATCTAGTCAGGAAGACATTTCATACAGATAGAATATGCAAATCATCTGTACACAATAAGAAAAACTTCAAACATCTATTAAAAGAAACAAGTTAAATGAAATACCAGTGAGAAATACCCACTTAGAAGACTCTAGAAAACATCTTTTACATTGTTGGCAAGATGGCATAATGGCAAACCCCCAGTGTGGTGGCATTTCATGACATCTGGTGTCAGCATGTATAAAGTTCCAAGTACTGTCCATTTCCTTTTGACCACTGGCAACTTCACTTCACTTACAGGAATCTATCTGTAAGGTACACCATCAAAAACTATATATACATAAGCTAATGTTTGCAGAACTATTTGTAACAGCAGAAAAAATAGAAATAGTAGTAATCTGAGAACACTATACAGTGGAGCACAAGCAGTTAAGGACCTAAGTTCAATCCCCAAAACTCCGATAAAAAGTCAAGTGCTGGCATTGTAAACCTGGTCAAGAGCCAGTGGCTGGGAAGGTCATAGGCTCCCTATCCAGTCAGCTTAGTCTGATGAGTAAGTTCCAAAAACTAATGTTTTACTAAATGGACATGCCAGACTGTCGTCTGATACTCTGGTTTACACCCATAGCTTTGTGCTGCTCCTAGCCCTCCTCAGAAAAGTTTCTTAAAGCTGAAGGCAGCAGTTAATGCAGAGGCTCATAACTGGTCAAAGTGCCAATTATAAATGATACTGGAGCAATAGTCAGTCTTAAATGTCTATATATGGCATCTATTGTCCCCGCCAAAGCTCAGGAAACATTGGGGAAAAAAGGATGGAAAGATTGTAGGAGCTGAAGAATAAGGAGGTATGCCACAAAAAGATGTCAAATGGATACAAAAACGCTGTTGTACTCATGAACTCGCTGCAATTATGGTAACCTGCACAAGGCAGAGTCTATAGCATTCCCTCAAGGTTAGGGGAGGTACTGGCAGCTAATGACTGCTGGGAAAGGAGTTGTCATTTTCATCAGTGGAGTACCCATCAAAAACTAGCCATGCTCATTCAAGCAACCTTAATTAAACTCAGTGAGTCATACAGTCACACATTCACACACATTCACACACACTTTTTAAAAGGCATTTTATTTGAAAGGAAACTTCTTGGAAAGAAGAAAGAGACAGGAGATAAGAGCAGATAGTAAGGATGGAAATGACTGGAATATACTATACATACACATATATGAAACTGTCAAAGAATAAAGTAATTAAGTTAAAATTCTTTAAACTATTGGTCCTGTGGAAGTTTGATGCCCTAGTGTAGGGGGATGCTAGAGGGGTGAGGCGGGAGTGGGTGAGTGGGTGGAGGGAAGGAGTGAGGGGGAGTTGGGGAGTGGGTGGAGGGGAGGGGTGAGGGGGAGTGGGTAAGTGGGTGGAGGAGAGGGGTGAGGGAGTGGGTGAGTGGGTAGAGGGGCTCCCTCATAGAGGCAAAGGGGAGGATAGGAATGGAAAGGTTGTGGAGGGATAACCAGGAAGGGGGATATCATTTGAAATGTAAACTAAATTAAAGTTTAAAAGTCAGACATGGCAATACAACTTTATAACCCCAGCATTGGGAAGGTGGAGACTAGTATTCTGTGGTTGGTTAGACTAGCCTAACTAGTAAGTTCAACTAACCAAACAAGTGAGAGATGCCGTCTCAAAAATCAAGATAGACAATATCTGAAGTCTCTTTTGGCCTCCTGATTACATATACACATAAACACACATACACATACATGCAAATGTAGACTAGTTCCATCTCAATACCTTTAAGGTAAAACTTGAAGCTGGAAAGGTATTTTTATAATTTTAAAGTGAAAAGTATGAATATGTATAGTTTAATCAAACTAGAAAAACACATATATAGACATAAAAGCAAATAACTTACATTAGTTTTTTTTTTAAGGAAATGGCCATAAAAGTTAAAAAAAAATACTGTTTTCTTATATCAGCATAAGAGACAGAAAAAAATAGAATTATTTTAACACAATTTGTCTGGTTTTGAAGATCTTAAATTTTATATGATTATGAAATAAATAATAAATTTTTAGAATCTTGACTTGAAAGATAAATAAGCAAATTTAGCAATGCATACTGAGCTAGTGGTTGAAAAAAAACACAAAAAATTGAATGACAGGTTTCTATTAATAAGTACAACAGAGAAACATCAAAACCACATTAAGAGGCTCCAATTAGTGATACCAAGAATGTAAGATACTCTATAACTATATCTAAATTACCAAGGGAAAAAATGAGATGGGAAAGTAACCTAGAGACTTTAAACATCTTAGGCTGGTAGCTGATCAGTGGTACAGTATGTGCTTAGGATGCTCAAGGACCTGGGCTCAATTCCAGGCATCCAAAAGTTTTATAGGAGACACATAAACCAAGTAGCAAGTGTGGAACTCATGTGGTTCCAATTTGATTGATCAGTTTTTAAAAACAGACACAATTAGGAATATTTAAACACCAAGTAATATCTGAATACATTTATAAGTGTCACAACAGTGTTTTGGGAGGAAATTAAACTAATGCTGGGACTTTGTGACATATAACTGGTGTATAGCCCAGGCAACTTTATGAGATATAACTGGTATACAGCCCAAGCAACTTTGTGTTCTTGTTTATTTCTCTGTTCTGAGGATGGGAACAAAATCCAGGATACCAATGAACTGTGTTTTATTAAAACTGTCTCAACTAATTTTAAAGAACAGCCCCGTAGTGTAACCCATGGATATGGGAAAAGTTATATAAAAAGGATAAATAACCCACCTGTTGTGAACCTAATTATGTGCTTCCAAGAGTATTTTTTGGAAGATTAAACACTTTTATTGTTGACATTAATGACTAAAACTGACACTTATAAAAAATCTTAAAAATTAAATTCAGCAGACTCTACAAGTGTTTACTTAGCTCTCTAATTACTTAGCTTCCTAAACTAGGTAATTTTTTCTCGGCTTCCTATACATATAGAAAAATAAAAAAACAAAAGCAATAACAAAGGTATTAACTTATAGAAGCATAGGACTACCAGAGCTAGTAACAACCTAGAATCTTTGAACATAATAATCAAGAGATTAGTGAGATAACATCTTCAATAAAACAACTGGAATAAATGGTTAAAAATCTCTAAATTAACTAAGGATATTTGACACAACTCCATTCTGATTTAGCCATCTTTCTCTTATCTCACATTTTCAAAACCTACACACAACCAGCGAAGAGCTCATATGCTAGGAAAGAGTTGAGCAGAAAAGAATCTACTTCAGTTCTCAATCAACCTATCTCTGACACAAAGTAGAAAAGGGCCAATTAGCACTTAATGGAAGAGTTATCACACTCTCTGTGCTTAGATGGCCATGCAGAAAGGCTTTTAAGGCATAGAGTAATATATTCTAGAATACTTTTTCCCCCTAGAATACTTTTGAGATCAGGGAAAAAATTATCACTTGCCTCCTGAAATTCAGTGTTAAAATTTCAGCTATTATTTTATGATCCCTACAAATTTAAGAAGGTATTAGTAGCTCTTTAAAACTGAGGTAAAGAGTACTTCTTACTATGGTAAAAAGATATATAGATGTTTAGAGCCAACCACTTAAGGGAAAAATGATGACCTAAGCTAAATGGGAACTGGAGTTTTCTATGTCTGCCTGTGAAAGGCATCAGGTTGAAGCCTGAAGGGAACCCAGAGGATTACTCATTAGATAGGTGGGATGCTGAATATGCAGGTTCCATCACTGTGACTGAATTAGTAGTCAGACAGGCTACACACTGTTGAGATTAGACCAATGTTCTATGAATATTTGCTAAACTAGTTTAAAATTATTAGAACTAAGTAAACAAATATTGTGTTCAAATCGAATCTAATTTGACTTGTACTTCTGGTTTATGAGAGCTTTTCTGAGGCTTTGTTTTCCAGACCATTAATCTTCACAGGAGTTCTCTAAAATGGCTTCTATGCTTCTTCTAGTCCTATTGGCTACCTTTGCTTAGGAAGATAAATACACATTGTGTTTTTAACTAGACTTTAGGAAAATGTAGGCTCTATTTGAGAAGAAATCTTCATTTAGATATTTAACAGGATTGATAAATTCTCTAGAAAAAGTATGTGTTACTTCAAAATAAATGTTCTCATTCTTAAACTTAGATCTATTGACATTTTCCTACTCAAATGTTTCAACATTTCAATTTCTTAAGAATTTTGATCTTTGAACTTCTCAGTCACCTAAAAATAATTTCTAACAGACAAGTCTTTTTAAGGCTGAGGAAAAGATTAGTAATTAGTATCCTTAAGAAGTATATGGTCTTTATTATTGCAACAGTTCCAGAAGGTACATAAGAAACATGTGTGTGTGCGTGCGCACACACCGAGAGAGCAAGAGAGAGAGAGATCCTCTATATAGAAGTAATTTAGTGCTGTATACTTAAACAAGTGCTAAGAAAACATATGTGGCCTCGTTTATACACAATTGTAGCCTTCAGAACTATTCTCATTTCATTTAGTTTACACCATTTTATTTGGGAAAAATGGAGTATTATATATAGCTTTTTTAAAAAAAGTATTTCAAGTCATAATGAGAATGAAAAGTATTTTAAGCACTAATGTTAAACTTTTTATGTGATACAGGAGAATATACACTACAAATTAAGAAATCTATTTCTAGACTCAGTTTTGCCTGTAACCAACTACACAGCTTCTTGCAAGTTAATTATTATTCTTAAGCTGTGAAGAAAGTAATTTATATTCAATGATGCTAATCTTAGCTTTCTAAGAATCTACCACAATTCAAGTATTTTCAAATACTGTCATAACAGTCCAATTAAATTCCTCTCATTTTCACATATGGAGTTAGACCTTCAGTTTTTGTCTCAATTTGACCTTAAGAAGAGGCCAAGTTGGTCCCATACTCAAGATATATTTCAGATGAAGAACTGGGGAAAGATTCTTTTCTAAGATGGGATGATGTTGGGCAGGATGGGAAGCACCAAGCACTTAGGAAAGCTGGTTATTCTCAAGTCCAGAGCACTGACAAAGATTTATGTATGCTTCTAGGGAGTATAGGTTGCAACAGGGCTTGCAGGAGGCTCCAGCAGAGCCTGTCAGATAATCACACCCTCCACCTTTTCAAATTCCTATTCTCCCAGTCCACACCAAACCAGTCTCCAGTTCCGGGTTTCCAACCAATCACATGAAGCCACAACAGAGGGCTTTGCCAGCCTGTTTCAAGGATCCAGAGAGACTCACACGACCCCAACACCTGTCGGCTTCACACGCTTCCCAGTGTGAGAGAAAACATTATGTGTACCCCAGGTCCCTTAGGATTCTGGTGCCCCAAGCACCAGGTCCTCAACGTCCACAATACCGAAAGGAACTCCAGGGGCCTCAGCGGTGACCTCCCACGTATCACTCCCCCAAGACGAATTCTCCGATTTGCAGGTTCCAAGCCCCGACTGTGGTTTCTCAGGCCTCGTGGACCGTAGGCTTAAGAAGCCAAAAGAACGGCCAAAGTGAAGGCAGTGCCCGGGGGTGCACGCCTCACCGGCGCAGGAGAGTCGAGACCAGCAGGGGCTGCACCGTTCCCCCTCGCGGAGGGCGGGAGGCGGTCAGGGACACAGTTGGAGGGTTTGTCATCCCCACATACACTCACCAGGAGCAGCAGAGAGCATCTGAGGTCTGGTAAAGATAGGAAGACGGCAGGATTCATGGTATCGATGGGGTCGACGGCGGGATCAGGAGGTGGCGGATGGGACTGGACCGGGCTGGAAAAGGGCTGGGCTCCGGGGCCGGCGGCAGCGGCACCTCGTCCTCTCGACCCGGAGCTCCAGCGGCGAACACCCGGGACAACTTCCAGAGAGGCCTCTCACGCCCTCACTTCCGGGTCCTGCCCATCTCGGAGCACGTCGGGAAATGTAGTCCATATTGCTTTCACTGACCCTGTCGTCGGAGAGCTGGGACTCTCTTTCCCAGTAAGCCCTGTGTCCAGGACGACCAAGACATCTGTGCGCGGGGCTCTTCGGGATTGGAAGGGACCGCGTACCTCTGTGCCTCCGGGACAGGAACTACAATCCCCAGAGGGCGGTGCGGCCGGGAGCCTCAGGCTACTTCTTCAGAGCTCCTGGGCTCTAGTGTCCTGGGGTCTGTTCCTGTGGGCGCAGTGGCCTGACTTGGCGGGAGGGGCGGCCCCGTGAGGGTTGTGCCTCCTGGGGCTGCCCCTGAACGCCAGTCTTGGAGACAGGGGTGAGTAGGAAGCGGTCCAGCACCGGCGGCTCGGGAAGGATGGAGAGCACCGCCCCGGGCCGCTGCTGCGTTTTCTTGGCCCGCCTGATCTGAGGTGTGGCCTGAGCCTCCATCCCTGGCCTCCAAGCTGCTGCCTCTTCTTTCTGCGCTGCTTCCTCCGTTATATAAGGAGAATCACCACTGGGGCTTCAGTCAATGACTTATCCAGGGTTGTTTCAGAGGGTCCGTGAGACGATGAGAAAAGGGATGGAAAAGCATATTATAAACTGTAAAGTGCAGTGCTTAAGTGGTCTTGACCACTTCTTACAGCACAATTACGAATTAACCAAGTAGTAAAGGAGTTTAACTTGGTGTCTGGTAGCTTTCCAGAATCTTCTGTGAACACCCAGCTAGATCCATGTGCCTGGAAAGTTAGCCACATCATCACCTCCTAGGAGGCATTCTGCATTCGTGGTTCTCCCTACTCCAGCTCTTTGCTTTCAGCCTTCCTGCTACCTGAGGTGGCCTGACCCTTTTTCTTTCTGGCTTGCCTTCTCAAGTGTCACCACTTCGGACATTTGATTCCCCTGACATCTGTCACAGTCACCAAATCTTTAACCCTAACCAGAATTGCTTTTTCTGTGTGTGAGCTCAGCACCACTACGTTTGCATAGTAGTAATTAGAGCGTTTATTGCACAGGCTTATTTTGTAATTATTTAATGATGATGATACATTTTAAAGCACTAACAAAGTGGCTTTGATTTCTGTCTATTAAAAAATTATTTATTGAAGTGAGGACAGCAAGGAAATTAGAATTTCTGCTAAAGGAGGAGGAGAAGGCGGCGGAGGAGGAGAACAACAATGAAGCAGCAGCAGCAGGATTACCTAGAGGAATGACTTTTCCAGGGAGACAAAATTAAAGTGTAGTGGAGCCAAGACTTAAACCCACTACTTCCTAATGCAGTGGTCTTATCAATGTAACATTTATCACATTCGCTGACTGAACCCAAGTTTTGTTCAAATAAGAAATTGATAAACAGTAGGATTGGTTGTGGTGGTATACGCTTGAACTCCCATCACTTGAGAGGCTGAGGTGGAAGGATCAGGAGTTTAAGGACAGTGTGGGCTACACAGTAACTTCCCAGGCAACCTAGTCCTTAAATTTCTAGACCCTGTCTTTAAAAAAAAGAAAGGAAGGAAGAAAAGAACAGAAGTCATTACTCCCTGAAGCTAAGCTTTGATCTGATTGGCCCTTAGGACTTGAGACTTACCCTATGACATTCCATTCAGTAAACTTTCACTTGGCACCAGCTGAATACCTGTTACTGTGCTAACTGGTAAAATTGTGGTTAAGTACATATAATGCAGGTCCAAGAGAAAGAAATAACCATTTCAACAGTTTTCAAAGGACTAAATAAGTTTTCTTGCGGTCTGACATGCCTAAAACTCTGTTCATGTTATATCCACACTGATGTTTTAGAATTCAGAACAGTACCTAGAATAGTTGTCACCCTATTTGTTAAATAAAGAAACATAGTTAACCTTTTTAGTTTTGCATGTTTACTAAGATCTAAAGACACACTGTCATCATTAACACAACCAGACCAGGAACTCAAATGTAGTCTCCTACTTTTACTTCAATTATTGTTTTGTAGTTCCCCAAGTGAGTTTGATACAATCCTACATGACACTCTTTGTTCTAACATGACAGACATGTTCAGACAAAACAGAAGTGTCTCCTAACACTGTCTTCTGTGTTTTTGCCAGCATGTTAACTCACATTGTCCGCAGATTAAATGGAAAGCTAACCTTTACCATAATTTACTATTTTCTAAATTAGAACAATTCAGTAATTCTTGTCAGTGATGAAAGAACTATGTCAGAAATATATGCAAGTATGTTTGGGTCTTTCTGCAATGTCAGATTTTAGTGAATGACAATAAATTCACAAAGTGTAATGGTTCCAGTGGTAGTCTTTTGCTACCTGATCCCACCTACTTTGGTAATCTGGCCAGGGCATCTCCTGGGTTTTCTTTTTTTCTATTCTGATCTCAATTACTATTATTAACTCTCATATCAAAATGGTACACAGTAAATATACAGATATGTGGTTTATAGAATAAATACAATGTAAAGAAGCTATGACCGTGCAAGAAGTTTCAGAAATGGGCTGATCAAAAATTCAAGCATATTCTGTCTTGATAAGTAACAACCCTAAAACAGTTTTAGAGCAAGCTGTTGTCTGTTCAAATCAGATCACAAGAGAGTCAAGGTAGTGGGCAAAAATATAGTCAGCTGCAGAAACAAGAGGACAGAACCAGATTAGAACAAGAACAGTGGATTCAGGTCTAGACAAGCTAGCAGGTGGATGGGCAAATAGCACTCAAGTAGGTCAAGTCAACAGCCAGGGACCCAGCTGACCCTCAAGAAGAGCTGAGAACGTGGCCTGCTAGTCCTTGATGCACACATACAGTAGAACTCAGAAGAGAGTTTGCTGGGGGCCATTGACCCTGCATTGCTAGGTATCTCCACTCCATGGTAAGGAAGTTACAACCCATCCTTGGTCTTACATGTCCACTAAGTCCTTGGGGCTGGCTTCCTTGGTATGATTTTAATATACACACATCCTTCCATAGTCTCCGTATACCTTGAAAAGTTTATAGGATGCGGCCCTCTATGTTCTCAGGAGTAAGTCATTTATTGATCTGTGCTTTGTGGGTGGTTGCTGGGCAGCAGTTAGTGTTTACTTCCATCCCGGAGCACAGTCATCATCTATCCTCAAAAACAGAGTTCAAAAGCAGCTAATAAAGTGGACTGTCTCAGGACAAGGCACAGGCTGAAAACCCTCTATTTTACACAATATGGAGTAACTTAAAGTAGGATACTGTCTAACCCCAACAACTATTGTGTGGAATCACATTACCTTAGAATGTATTAATCTTAGAAGTCAATGTGACTTTTAAACTCTATGCCTAATGGGGCTGTCTTCTTTTCTCATTTCTTGAGAAATATCTCTAAAGAGCCCAATTTTCTAATCTGTACTTAAAGCAAGTGATACAGAAGCCATCTAATTTGCCATGTCAGCAGTTGTAGAAGTAGGAGTGAGTTTTTAGGTCCTATTTAAGTATCTATAATAAATCATATTTGGCACTCATAAGACAGGTTTTAGAAGTATTTTCTGCTTGTACTTACTGTACGCAAATTCTGTTTCAGGTCACTAGGGTTGTGGAGAAAACTATGAACATATCAGAGGAAGTACTCTCTACGGGGTCCTCATTAGCATCTCAGGTTCATGCTGCTGCAGTTAATGGAGATAAAGGTGCCCTTCAGAGACTCATTGTTGGTAAGCAGTCTCCTGTAAACTTAGATGGTGTATTTGGTTGGGGAGATGGTATATTTGTTAAAGTCTGCCACACAAGCATGAGGACCTGAGCTGAGATCCTTAGCACCAGTACAGAAGGCAATGTGATACATCTGTAATGCCAATTTTGATGTGAGGCAGACAGGAAGATCTTTACAACTCATGACTGGTCAACCTGGCTGAATTGATGAACTCAAGATTCAGTGCCTGCAACGTAGCTCAGCAAGTAAAGGTACTTGCTGCCAAGCTTGAGGACCGGGGTTTGATTCCTGAGACTCACCTGGGAGAAGGAGATAAACAACTCCTGCACATTGTCCTTTGACTGCCACATGGGCACTATACCACACACACACACACACACACACACACACACACACACACACACACACACTCAAACACCAAATGAGTACATCAATGTAATTTTTTTTTTTAAAGGAAAAAGGTAGAGAGCAGTTGAAGATGATACCCAGTGCTGACTTCTGGCTTCCACTTGTACGTTGTTACATATACAAATAACAAAGAAATGCAAACTAATAAAAACAACTCTGTTCTTAGGGAGTTTAATGATCACTTAAATTTGTAATACACTTAAACATTTAAAAAATATTAGTAGTTATATTTTATTCCAGTGCTTGGACAAGAAAGAAATTAAATCCTAAAGGTTCACAACATGGATTAGGATAAAGCAAAAATTACTTAATAAATTTATTGTATAATATAGTGAAAGTATTTAAATTTAGGGGGAAAATTTTGTTCTAAAGAGAACAAAATGAATATTGTACAGAATTAAATCCAAAATGGCTAAAAACATTCCAGAATTGTTGAAACCCTCAACCCACATAGTCACAAGTCTCAAAAGAGAACAAATAAAATGAAAATAAACATTATGTATAATGTTAATACATGATACTGTTTGGTGATGTCATGATTGATTACTTGGGCAGTAAATTTGAAAATACTTGAACCCTCATTCTTGTTTCTTTAGAATATTTTCATTTTACATCCCCATATTTCCTACCTGTGAATTCTAACCTATGGTATGCCTCAAGGGTGTTTCTGTTCTTTGGGACTTTTCTCTATATTCTCTATTCTCCAGCTCCCCACCACCACCATTTTGCTTTGTTCTTTACTACTAAACAAACTCTTACTTCTTTAAAGATAAAATAAATAGTCTCAAATTTTGTATAGACCACAGATATTCCTCTCCCTCTTTCAGACTCATTATCCTCCCCTTACCTTAAGCTACCTGCATCCATAGTTCCTCCTTGGAACTTGACATCTGGGACCTTCACATCACTTGTCTGAATGCTCTGCCATTGAACTAAAACACCTCTAGCTCATTTACTAATAAGAAGCAGTATTTTTCTTCCTCCCTGAGCCTTACAATCTATTACCTTCCCTAGCTTTTAACCATCGGTTTCTGTGTTCGTCTGTCTCCCTATTCAGCCTTGGTCTACTATTAAAACTTTCTCCTGGAAAAATTCATATTTTTGCTTGCATCCTGTTTTACCTAGCTATCATACTTCCAAATATGAATGGACCTAATTTATATACCCTTGGCAACTGCAGAGCAATAAATCATAGCTTGAAAATGTATAATATGCCTATTTATGATCCCTGCTTCAGAAATTGCTCTACACTCAACTGCCTATCATACCACAGTCCTATCATACCACAGTGAATCCTTGGTACCTTCCTTGTCTGCTGAAACCTCGGCTCCCTGCTTCTCCTCCCTCTTTTCTCAGATAATACTGTGTGATCCCTAGAGAAGAAGAGACATTAAGTAGGAAATCCTTCATCTTGTAGAACGATATCTACACATCTCCCTATATTTGTACCTATCCTCTTCTTTTTCCTGACAAAGTGGAAAATATTCAGCTTCCTGTCTAAGGCCAGTTCTTCCTTCCAAGTTCTGTATTCTGTCCATCTCTTCTTCCCAGGGAATTCGCTATACTTTGCTAAACTTCTGATGACATCTTCAACCTTTTTTCCATTCTTCTATTAGAAATTTCCCCAATAACATTTAAATGTGTTATTGTTGCTAGTAGTTAAAAACACTGCCTGTGTCCTTTTATCTGCCTGCACATATTGATGTATCTCTCTGCTTGCCCTCACAACTATATTGATGCACAGCTAAACTGCCACAGCTGTGAATTGAGGAAGTCAAACATCAAATCTTACTCATCATAGTAGTAAAAGGTACATGGGGTAGATAGACTCTCTGCTTCACAGAGTCGACCAGAGATGCTGCCAGAGCGTGGCTCTGCAGAACTCAGCATTGGCGTGGTTTGCTTGGTGGTTAGAAGGCAGACACTGTCTTTACAGTGAAAGTCTAATTCTCAGAGAGAGTGGGTGCAAAGAAAGTAATTAATAAAGCAGGTGGACTAAAATTAAGGACAGAATTATACACCAGGATGAAAGAGGCTAAAGAACCAGTCTTTTCCAGGATAGTGCAGTGTCTCATTAAAACCAGAGTGCACAGTTCCAGACAAGCAAACTACGATGTAACCTCCATCAAGGTTAAAGAACAGTCCACTGTTAGTACCCCAGCAGTCACTTTATTATTTTGCCAGTGTTTGTTTGAAACAGCATTTCATTTACCCCAGGCTGACCTCAAACTCCCCGTGTAGCTGAGGATGACATTAACCCTGATTCTCTGCCTCCTACAGCTGGGATTTTAGGCCTGCCCCTGTAGTAACTCCTTTTGCTCACTCTTTCCTCTCTTTGAGAGTCAAGTCCAGGATTTGGCACATGTAAATACATGTCGTACCCCTACACCCATCTTGGCTCTATAATAATCATACTGTTCTTTTGCCCTTTTTGAATTGCACTCAATGTTTCAGCTCTGCTTACAGTCTTTCCTGGCTTATCAACTCTTTCACTTCTTGTCATTATGCTTAAAAGAACGTTTAGAAAGCCACTTGTACCTCTTTGCCCCACCAGCCTCTCCTTGTACAACTTGTTTCCTAGGAAAACTTTCTTTCTTTCAGTTTCTCCCTTCTGCCAAGCCCTTTCCCATCTCAAGGCTTTTACCTGCTACTGTCTGTCTGCCTAACTCTCAATCACTGTACCATAAAGCTACTTCTTCAAAGAGAACTGCTCCAACAATCTAATCTCAGTTCAATCTCCACATTGCGTCCTCTCCAGGCACTCCATAGGCTTCCATCATGGAGAGTATATATATAAATGACTCTTTCAGTGTCTTTCTCTTCCACATAATGCAGTGACTTCTGTAAGAGTAGACTGAATATTGAATTTGTTACCATATCTAGCACAGCACTTGACACATAGTAGGCATGTGAGAAATATTTGTTGAAGAAATGGGTAAATATTATAACTGTTATTTAATTATCTTTTCTTTCCCAGTAGTCCATGACTACCTGAAGGACCAAGACAAAAATTGAATTGAGTTGAATTAAATTGAATTGAGAGATAGATTGAGACAAAATTCCCTGAGGTACAAAATATTTGAATCACAATACCTCAAGAAAAAAGAACCATATAAAATGACTTCTTCATTATTTTAATGAAAAATAAAATATTCAAAAGAAAACAAAATGTGTGGTTATGTTAGTTCATTCATATAAATTAACTATTGTAAAACTTGAAACTTTCATATAATTTAATATACCCAAATGAAAATTCTTAAAAACCAAAAAATATAATATATAACAAATATAGAGCTAATAAATTCCTTGCTTGATTCCTGTTTTCTATCACCTTGGCCAAGGTGCTCCTGGCTTGTCATTATCTGAAGGACACTGCTGGTCTTTTCCACATTATGCCATTGTGTTTTCTGTGCATGCATCCACACCATTATTCTGTGTCATTTCCCAACTTCTGTATGTTCATGCTAAAATATCTGTTCTGTTCGATCTTAAATTCAGTCTATTTTAAACATCTTTTTACATACCACATGTTTGATGCTCGCTACATATGTGCTATTTCTCTTTCCTACACTAGTGTCATAGTACTACTGATGAATTATTTTTCTTGGATCTTTGTTCACCAGCTGCTCAGTGACTTCATTCACTTTAGCATTTTCTGTTTTCTCATCTCTGTTTCCATGGAGAAGTATGCCAGGATGCGCTTGACTCCATGGAAACAGATGACTGTCTCTTTCTACTCACACAACTAATTAAATCGAACCCTTTCTGAGCTGCCCATTGTCCTGGAGGAGACTGAAGAGGCCTCCTCTGAATGAAACATCTTTTTAGTAGCAGTCCTTGCTGTTGCACCTAACACAATGCTGGCATAGATGCTCTCGCTGTTTCCACTTCCTAGCTCACCCGCTGACCCATCTCTCTGGCTCATCTACAGCTTTTATTTCACTGTCCACCTTCTGAGCAAGCACAATTTCTCTGAATCATTTCCCCACTTAGCATCTCTGAAGAAGTTAGGTATGGAGTGAGCCCTGTAAGTTGCAGAGTCCAGGTACTATTTCAAGTATTTCTTCATTTATCTCAACCTTTACCTTAAATTAATATAAAATATTAAGTTCAATATTTTATAAAATATAAAATGGCTATAACATAAAATATTTAATGATTTATATTTTATAAATGTGATTGTTAAAGCACAGTTAGCCCTCTGCCAACAGATTCAACTAATTGAAGATTGGGAGATATTTGGGGGTAAAACTTGTCTATACAGAATAATGTACAGACATATTTGTCTTTTTTTCTCTAAACAGTATTCTAAAATGACTCTGGAACATTTACATTGTATTAGGTACTGTACGTAATCTAGAGACAATTTAAGAAATATGGAAGAGCACTATGTCAGTACGATGTACATATAAAGGACTTGAGCATCTACAGATATGAGTAACGAGAGCCCAGAACCATTCTTCCCTGGACACCAAAGAAAGACAATGTACATGATTATACTTGTCAGTATTAGTAATAAAATTAGCTAGCCTTCATAGTCATGGTTTATGTATCAATCACTGTGTTATGTGTTTTGTAACTCATCAACCAATTTAACAATAAATTCAAAGGGTTTTCAGAACTCTTATTAGTTATTTCATAGGTGAGGAAATTGAGGGGTTAAATCATTTGTCCTGTATGTAGCAAAACTGAGAGTGCAACCAGGAAGTTTGAGTCTAGAGTCCATGTTTCTAACTAATAACCTATGGAACTTCACTGTATGGGTATATGTTTCTGCACACACATGTACTTCCATACTTAAATGTAGAAAATAAGGGAGAAAGAACATTCTAGCCTTGGACCTTTGCTGATGAAATGAATGGTTATCTAAATTTGTTATAACACTATGTTTGGGAGAGGTAAAATTTGTTATAACATTATATGTGGGAGGTGAACATGCCTGTGTGCATACACATAACAGGGTGCATGGAGGACCATAAGCAGTGTTGTAAAGCTTATAGACCTATCCTCAGAAAAAAAAAAATTAGATCTGAAATAAAACAGATTCAAAAGGAAAGCCAGTAGATTGCAATATAGTTATTATTTACTTTAATATTACATCACAGCAATAGCATAACTTTTAGAACATATTCAACAGCAAAATCTAAGGGACATGTCTCTCAGGTGTGGTAATTCTGAAATAATCATGTGTGCAAGAGATCTTTTAAGATGTTTGTAATGATTATAGTGGAAAAAATACTTAGAATCATGTTATAAACCGTGGCATACTCTCAGTGACAGCAAATGCCTTCCCTAGACTGTGATATTATGAAGAGTGGGGGAAATAAGTGAAGGCAGATGAAGGTGTCATGTGAAGGTGACATGCTAGAACAAGCAGCAGCATATCATTGGGGATCGTTTATTTTGCAGGGCAGTGCTGTGATACAGCAGTTGTGGACTGGCACAACTGTCACTGCTAGTGAGGGCATTCTTCTCAATTAGAGCTCAGGTTTCCTCACAGACCAGCCATTAGCCACTCAGATTCTGCTGCTTCAACTAGCCTTGCAATGACTGAGTGAGATTGAGCAGTGACTTCCTGACACAGTTCCACTCAGCCTTCTGAGATGTGCACAAGCGCTGCAGCATGCCAGCCCCAGCTAAACAAGCCCCAATTGGTCATGGAAGAGAAGCCATCTCCACAGCTACCAGAATAATTAAAACTGTAAGCTGCTTCTATGTTAGCGGTCCCTGAGAATGGCTAGCTTCTCTAAGTCCCACCTCCATAACAGCATGTCCATGTTAGTTAAAATTCCCAGGTACCAAAACGCTTTGTCTCCAAAATATTATTATTGTGTGGACTTGATCAGTGTTGGTTAATATTATAATTGAAGAAAATAGAAAGCGATTAGGAGAAGCAGATAAAGCCCTCTCTCAGGTACCTCTTTTGGGTCCCAGACCCCTGAACCTCATAGTATTCTTATTACTCAGAAACTAGCCAGAAAGTCATTATGTGTGCCCCACCCTATTCTATCCCCAAGTGACCCAAGGCAGGACCCACAATATGTTTTTTTTCAGTAGTGACTAAGGAATGTATATGTTCAATTTCCTCAAATAGACAACTTTTGCCTCAAAGGCACAACACATTGAATGGTGGTGGCATAACCCAATTAAGGCTTCCCTTTGGGGAAATATAACCACTAGTTAAACAAAAGCAAAGTCTGTCAGGGATTGAAGTCAAGTGTGAAGTTTTTTCTGTGTCACAGGAGACAAAGGAGGAGGCAGCTCTGAACCTAAAGAGTTCTCCCCTAAGTAGTAGAACTATGTGTTAGCCCCATGGTGCTGGCTTCACTCTGACTCTGAGGAGCCTAATCAATTAGGATTATGCCAGGGTGTAGTGATCCCTTGATTTACTTTATTTGTTTTTTTTTTAAGACAGGAAATCTGAAAAGTTTATTCTGATCATTAATCAGCCCCTTTAATTAAGCACAGTTATATCTCATCATCATTGCTGTAATTATTGATTGATTAATCTTTCCACTATTAGTTAAAAGCCTTTTTAAATTTTTCTTTTTTATTGGATATCTTCTTTATTTACATTTCAAATGTACTTTATTCCTGTGACAACAGTTTCTGGTTAGGTTTGCTTTCTTGAGCTTCCAAGGAGAAATGACACTTTTTTAAAGAGAAATTATAATAGTATAAACATTGTCATCTGAATGCTTGTGTCTTTGTGGAACCCTAGCAAGTGTTAATACCTGTACAGTACCCCTTTCTCATAGACGACGACTCAAAAGTAGCCTTACAACAGCGTGTTCTCTGTAAATATGACCCTGCTGTCTGGGGCTCAAGCTCATGAAATAATCTTATATACGTGTGCTACATTTTAGGTCTGTAGTGAGTCTGGGCTTAAATGAGACTTTACCTATAAATGAAGTGTAGTTCTGTGGAATCTCTGGATTCAATATTGAAGACCCTTGTGGAGAAAATAACTAGTATTGCTGGACTTTTTCATGGCTTTTTCATAGATACTTCTGTTGTCAGACATGTTATCTCAAATGTAAAGTTTGCTTCCCCCTTCAAAGCCAACATTATAAAAAAGACAACATTCCTCCTATAGGAAATATATGCAGCCTGGTTGTATTTGAATATTTGAATTTCAAACAGTGACCTCTTTGTTTTATTACTAATATGCATGAAGTAAATTAATTATCTGAGAAGTTGTTGTACTTTCTGGGTCCCAGTATACCCAGGATTAGAATCTGTGTGTGAGTATCTTTAAACAGTAACACAGTAGTGGGAGGGAAAACCTCATTAACCTCACTCCTAAGCAAAAACTACAGTCAGCTAAGGAAGGCTGGGAGGGGAGAAGAAGTTCTTCCAGGGAGACCACACCAATTGGTTAGCCAGTAAAAAAGTACCTAGAGTAACATTCTATGGACTGAGCAGGTTGTATTTATATTTTTACAAAACATATAACACACACACACACATGTGCATGCACATACAATTAAAGAAGAAGGCCATGAATTTAAAAGAAAGCAATAGTTAGGGTACATGGGAAGGTTTGAAGAGAGAAAAGGAAAGGGGAAAATGAAATATTATAATCTCAAAAAGTATATTTAAAAAAAAATATGTCCTAATAGCTTAAATTCAGGGACAAAACAACCTAGGCTGAAGCACCATGTACTCTCTGTATCTAGCATCGCTGTTTCCTCCAATAAAATATTTCATTTGCTCAGTGCCCCTCCCATCAGCAGAATTCAGGCCGAGTCACTGCATAGGCAACTGCCTTCTCTCACACACAGTGTATGTGCAGTTACTCTCAGCCAGTATAAACATGCCTGGTCATGATCATTACCTGTGACAAAAGCAGCAGAGATTTTCACTGAAAAAGTACATGGAAGAAGCTATGGCTCTTTTATTTTTGTTGGTTTTAAGTTTAATGGTGTTTCATATAGTGAGCTTCCTTTTTTATATACAGTTATTTTAGTTTTTGACAAATATAAGTATGTGATCCCAACCACACATAATAATATTGAAGAAAAAGAGCAGTCTCTGCCATGCCAAGGTCCCGTGTGGCCTCTCCTAGTGCATCCCTCCCCACTTTCCAGCCTTTGGTTCTCTGCCCCTACAATTTTCCATTATCCAAAATACCATGTAAGTGTATCGTTCTATGTGACTTTCTGGAACTGATTCCTTTTACCTGCCCCAAAGCATTCGAGTTACCTCATGTGGGGCGAGCCTTTGGCTAGCTCCTTTTTCTTGCTGAGTCCTACATGTAGGCATAATGTGCTTGCTTTGTTCTCTGTGTAGAGAGTGATTGGGATGTTTCTACTCTGTACAGTTATAAATAAACTACCATAAACATCCACTGGCAGGTTTCTGTGTGAACACTGGCTTTGGTTGTTTTCTTTCTCCTTGGTGTAAGTGGACGGCTGGGGGGGATAATTGGCTTTGTGGCAAGTGTTTATTTGGAGAATGAAAGCCTTCAGCCATGGCTCTGCTGCACTGGCTTGCATTCCCTGCAGCATTGTCTGAGCACCAGCAGTTCTGCACAGTTTTAATTTCATCATCTATCTTATTTATTTATTTATTTATTTATTTATTTATTTTTAAGAAAAACACTTTGCATTCTGGGTCCTTTACTTCTTTTTTGTACATTAGGCCATGAATTCTTATGGAATGGGCTCTAACAGCTCAGGCTCTTTTCCAATAGTCCTCACAAAGTGTGCTTCTCTGGGTGGAGCAGGCTGGCGCTTTAGCTGAACGCAGGTGCCCTTCTCTTTGAATCTTGCCCTTAACTTGCTGGTTTACAGTGATGCCCACAGCCTGCTGGGTGACATTATAGACTCTTCCCATTTTGCCGTGGTAACACTTATGGGGCACTCCTTTTTGAACAGTGCCCATTTCCTTGATGTCTACAATATCACCCTTTTTGTAGATTCGCACGTATGTGGCATGTTTCCTAAAAGGCCTAGAGAACATATACCAGGTGCCTCTCCTCTTTCCCTTTGTGTTTGTCATTTTGGCAAGTTGCTGGAAGATGGCCACTGTGGCTGAAAGAATCATCTATCTTTTTATTACTCGGTTGCAGGAGTTCTTTATTCTGGAAAAAAAAAAGATATTAACAGAATTGTGTTTTGCAAATACTTTCTCCAGTTTATTTATTATTTATTTATTACTCATTTTTTCCAGTTTATTCTTGTCTTTTTATTTTCCAACAATGTTTCTCAAACACAAAATTTTTGAGTTAGGGTAAAATCCAATTTGTTTATAGATTATTTTGAGATCATATCTAAGAAATCTTTAATAACGGTCACAAAGGTATTCATCTTTGTTTGCTTCTAAAAGTTTTATATAGTTCTACATTTAAATCTGTGGTTCAGCCAGGTGGTGGTGGCACATGCCTTTAATCCCAGCACTTGGGAGGTAGATAGAGGCAGGCAGATTTCTGAGTTCGAGGCCAGCCTGGTCCACAGAGTGAGTTCCAGGACAGCCAAGGCTATACAGAGAAACCCTGTTTCAAAAATAAATAAATAAATAAATAAATAAATAAATAAATAAATAAATAAATCTGTGGTTCATTTGGAAGTAATTTTTCTCTTCTGTGCTACTCATGAGCTAAATATTTATGTCCCCCTTGAATTCATACATTGGAATCCTAACCCACGGACTTTGGGAAATAAATTAGGTTTGGGGAATGAACTCTCACAAATGAGACTGCTGTTGTTAAAAAGGGGAACCCAGAACAGATGGAACAGGAACTATCCCAAAAGCAGTTGCCTGTGTGTGGGATATGCTCCTCTAGCTGGGCTGCCTGGTCTGGTCTCTGGAAGAAGTACCTAGCCTTGCAGAGTGGTAAAAAAAAGTGCCAGGGAGGGAGGATATGTGGGAGGACCCACCCACTCAGATGGGAAGGGGAGGATAGGGTAAGGTTATGGGGGGGGGGTGGCAGTGAGCAGGATGTAAAGTTAATAAGTAAAAATTAAATTAAAAGTAAATAAAGGGTCTCAACCACCAACCAAGGACTGCACATGGTGGCTCTGATTGTTCTGGCAGCATGTGTATAGTAGAGGATTGCAAATGATCATCAATAGGAGGAGAGGACCTTGGCCCTGTGAAGGTTCTGTGCCCCAGTGTAGGGGAATGCCAGGGTCAATAAGTGGGAGAGGGTGGGGTGGCAGGCATGGAGAGAGGGGAGGCAACAGGGGTCTGTTCTTGTTGTTTTTGTTTGTTTGTTTGTTTTTTGGAGGGGAAACTGGGAAAGGAGAAATTTACATGTAAATAAAGAAAATATCCAATAAAATAAATAAATAAATAAATAAATAAATAGGACCCCAGAGAGCTCTCTAGCTTTTCTCCCTACTATGTGAAAATATAAAAGTCAGTGTGCCACCCAGAAGGGGGCCCTCACCAGAGCCAAACGCTGCTGGCATCTTGATCTTAGATTTCCATTCCCAGAATGATGTAAAATAAGTTCCTGTGGTTTATGTCACCCAATCTATCTCTCCTCTGTACCAGCCTAACCTGGTAGCAAAGTATAGGTAGAAATGCTTTGGTTGTTTTTTGGTTTGCCTATGAAAGCCAGATTTTTCCAGCTCCATGTATTCAGAATACTGCTCTGCAGTTTGTCTTTGCAGCTTTGTAAAAACCAATGAATCATATACACTCAAATCTATGTCTGATACTCTCAGATCTGCTTATTGATCCATATGCTATATTGATCTATAGGCTGTTACCATACCATCTTCATTACTGTAGCTCTGTGTCTTCAATCTTTACAATATAAAGTGCTCCAATTTTAGTCTTTCTCTTGGAAAATTTTTTTCTCATTGCTGTAGATGGAATGCAGGGTCTTACCTGGTAGGCAAGTATTCTCCTACTGAGCTACATCAGCAGTCCTTGAAATAAATTTCTATCTTTACATTTTTGCCTTCCCATAATAATTTTTAAAATATGTTTGTACAGAAATTGCTTTGAAGAATTTTTATACATTATTTTAGTACTACTTTATAGGAAAGAATAACTTTAAAGTTTATTTCTTTTGAAAGACCCCCGTAGGGAGAACCCCCACTCAAGTCTCGGGAGGACGTGTACCCAAGGAATAACAAGAGAACATCTTGATGTACACAGATAATCACAACCAAATCACAGAGTCGCTCGGCCAGTGTCTGCCACGGCTGCCCCATGACAAAAATCAAAAGAAACAAGAACACCACAAAGACAAAAGACACCAACATGTTCACACACACTCATCCAAGTCTAGTCTTGAACAACCAGCCAAACCTGGCCTCAGATGGGGTGGGATTCCTCCTCCACTCCCTCCTTGGCAAAAGGAGAATTCTGTCTCCTTCCACAGCTACTGGGTCCTCATGGCCCACAGTAGCAGCTACCAGAAAACTGAAACACAGAACTGGAGCTGCCTGAGAGACAGCTCAAACACCAGAGCTGCCTGAGAGACAGCTCAAACACCGGATCTGCCTGAGAGACAGCTCAAACACTGGAGCTGCCTAACAGACAGCTCAAATAGAAGACACAAACTACAAAACACAGAACACAAAACCATAAACGCAGCGGCCACACCTGAGACACACATCAAACTCATACAAATATACCTCCAAGGGTCTTCGGGGTTCCTGGGTGTCACGTAAATCCTGGACGAGCCCCCACATGAAAGACCCCTGTGGGGAGACCCCCACTCAAGTCTCGGGAGGATGTGCACCCAAAGAATCGCAAGAGATCATCTTGATGTAAAACACATGAGGCAGTTTAATTTTTCGGAGCTCTGGGCTGATACCACAACTATCTCACGCAGGCTCAGGGGTTAGGGGTTTATATAGGAAAAAGGTCTGGGGGAACAAAGGAATCAGTGTGTCTATACATGATTGGCTAGTTCAAATATCAACTAGTACGTGCAGAACAGAGTGGAAAATTCCTAAGGTTGGTGTAAGGGAGGTGTTATTTGGGGGTTTCTAGCTGACCTTCAACTATATCTAAGAGGACCAGATGGCCCACTACTCAGTGTCTGCCCAGACATGTCCTTGCATGCTTTCTCTATCTTTATAGTTTATGTCTTTTTGACCTGCTAGTTCTCAGGATGTCTAACAGCCTGCTTGCTTCTGCCCAGGCTTATTTGGACATGCTCGGCCTTAGTCTACTGTGTTCTTCTGTAATTTTCTCATTAGCCAGCACAAGTCTCAAATTTAACTCTTTTACTTTCACTCTTACTTTCTGTAAGAGTTTTCTAATGCTGCCTAAGAAATTAACACAGACTTAGTTTAAACCAACAAATACTTTTATCTTCCAGTTTCTGTGGGTCAGGAATATAAACATTGCTTAGCTAAGCTGACAGACTGTCAGCAAGGGTGGATCTCACCTGAGGCTCAGAATTCTCTTACAAGTACACACTGGCAGAATTTATCTTTGTGTAGTTTTAACATTTATGGCAGCTTGCTTTTCTAAGGCTAGCATATAAGTGTCTTGGCTGCTTCAAATCTCCCTCCCCCCTCCCTCCCTCTCCTTCTCTCCCTCTCTTCCTCTCTCTCCCTCCCTCCCTTTCCTTCATCTTATCTCACCTCATCTCATCATCTTACATCATCTCTAAATTATCTTTAAAAGCAGCCCAAGTGATTGAAGGTATAGCTTGGTGGTAGCATATGTGAAAAACATGTACTAAGGTGTGAGTTTGATTCCCAGCACCACTGTCAATCAGTTATCAATCAGTCAATAAAAAGCCATTTAAGTAAATCTTTCATGATTAGCTTCTTCTTTTTTTTTCTTTTTTTTTTTTTTTTGGTTTTTTGGTTTTTTGGTTTTTTCGATACAGGGTTTCTCTGTGTAGCCCTGGCTGTCCTGGAACTCACTCTGTAGACCAGGCTGGCCTCGAACTCAGAAATCTGCCTGCCTCTGCCTCCAAAGTGCTGGGATCAAAGGCATGCGCCACCACCGCCCGGTCATGATTAACTTCTTAAAGTTCAATGATTAATTGTATCTTCAAATCCCATCACATTTACTACAAAGAAGAAGATAATCATGAGAATGATACCCTACCACATCCATAGACTCCCCTCATTTAAGAAGAGGGGATCATACAGGACATGTATTCTAGGAAGTGAACATCCCAGTTGCTGTATTAGTTAGTTTTTGTTGCTGTGATAAAACACTCTGAGCAAAGACAACTTAGGGCGCAGTTTATTTTGATTTATGATTCCAGAGTGCTATTTCCATAATGGTAGGGAAGGCATGATGGCAGGAGAAAGAAGCTGAGAGATCACACCTCAAACACACACACACACATACACACTCACACACACACACGCTCCACTGACATACTTCCTCTAGCAAAGCTCTACATACTAAAAGTTCCATAACACTCCAAATAGTGCTAGCAACTGGGGACCTATATGAAATATATGAGCCTATGAGGGATATTTCTCATTCAAACCAATACAGGTGCCATAACAGGATTTTGCCTCCTGTAAATACCATTGAAGATATTTATACCTTTAATAGATTACATTTTCCATAGAATTTAACTAGTTCTCTTAGATTAAATGTTTATGGGCATAAAATTCTTATGATATTACCTTGTTTTCAAACTAATTGTCTGCAATCTGTACTGCTAATTTTTCTTTCGTTCCTTGTATTGGCAATCTGTTTTTTTGTTTTGTTTTGTTTAGTTTTGTTTTTGAGACAGGGTTTCTCTGTATAGCCTTGGCTGTCCTGGAGCTTACTCTGTAGACCAGGCTGGCCTCGAACTCAGAAATCTGCCTGCCTCTGCCTCCCAAGTGCTAGGATCAAAGGCGTGCACCACCACTGCCCGGCAGCAATCTGTTTTTAATCTGGCTTTTGTGTTACTTTACCTTTACAATGTTGGGGATTACCCCTAGGGCCTCATATATGCAAGGCAAATGTTCTATCACTTACTACAACACTGTCCCTTCTATATAATCTGTTCTTAGTGATCAGTTCAATTGCAGATTTATTTTATTTTCCAAGAGCTTTTTACTTCATTGATTTTTTTCTCTTGTTTTTTTCTCATTTTTATTTCACTGATCTCAGTTCATACTTTGATTATGTACCTTCTCCTTTTCTTTGGCTAAATTTGATTAAATTTCCTTTCTTTAGTAAGCTCTTAGCATTCTAAAGTAGAAGCATAGTTTATCAATCTGAAATATGTCTTCTATTCTTTTGTAAATTTTCACTGCTGTACATCTCCTTTGAAGCTTCCCTTATGTGTAGCTCAAGAAGAAAGCACAAGCCAGCCTAAATATAGCTATCTCCTGAGAGGCTCTGACAGTACCTGACTAACACAGATGCAGAGG